>NC_057717.1:47778092-47785835 GCF_004010195.1 Chiloscyllium plagiosum | reverse complement strand
GGAACAACAAAAATGTTCATGCTGATTCCGATCACTTAGAATCTGGGTCAGGCACAGAAAATATGTTATCGGTAACTTCAAGTCCACTTTCCTTTTCTGTCTCTTACAGTTAATCTAGTGGCGATTGGATTCTTATCTGGGGGCAAGTGTTGACTTTCTACCTGGTGGCCATAGCAGCATCAGATTTCCTGTTCATTTTATTTGACGTTATCCTTGATCGGTTCAGTTCCTACTATTATCCACGGTGTTTCCTGGACATCACTCCTGTTTGGGTATTATTTATGCCCTGAACCGCTTATCCATTGATTGTTCTGTCTGGTTCACTGTCGCTTT
Source organism: Chiloscyllium plagiosum (assembly GCF_004010195.1). NCBI lineage: Eukaryota > Metazoa > Chordata > Chondrichthyes > Orectolobiformes > Hemiscylliidae > Chiloscyllium > Chiloscyllium plagiosum. The sequence continues at coordinate 47,785,502 of NC_057717.1, read as the reverse complement.
TTCTTTTGATAGTTTTGTGGCCATTTGTATTCATCATATGAAAACTAATTATTGCACTGAGAAAACAGCGCTGAGAGTTACAGCAACAATAAACATTTTCTTTTTTTTAAATAACATTCCTATTTATTTTCGATTTGAACCTAAAAGGTATTACAACAATGTTCCATGGCACTGCTCTACAAGGGAAAGTTATCGTGATGAACCTCAATGGATTAGTTTGCGATATTTTGAAAAATTCTTAACACCAATTTTACCATTCGCTTTTCTTCTCTTGCTCAACGTTCTTACAGTGCAACACATCTTCCATACCATTAAGGTGCGGAAGGGACTCAGGGATCAGAGGAAAATAGAGAATGATCCAGAAATAGAGAGCAGAAACAACTCGGTCATTTTACTGTTTTCCATATCAGGCTGCTTCCTACTTCTCTGGTTGATGTATATTTTATATTTCTTTGATGTCCCTTATCATTTGGATGACTACGCTTTTGATCTCATTGAACAATCGCATATATGCTGCGAAACTTAAGTTGTTGCACAAATGCATTTATTTATGTGGTGACACAAAAGAAATTCAGAGACCAGCTTAAGTATGCTGCAAAATATCCAATTGCAAAAGTAATTAAGTTGATTTTTAAATCGAATAGATGGAGAGTCAACATTAACTGTTTGCAATGGAACAAGGTGTCCAGATGAGGACTTGCAAGAAAGGAAAAGGAGGACTAGGGTTAGATCAGCAATCATTTTCAGTTGGGTGAGGAATGAAACTGAGGAGAATGACAATGGAGGATAAAGTATGATGAAGTGCTGTTCCCAATGAACAATAGTCATGAGAAAGGTAAACAAATATAATGGAATGTGCAATCAGATATTCGAAAAATGAAAAGAATTCATCCCATTCAATCGGTACTCAGAGAATCAACTGGACAAAGAAAAAAAGAAAAGTGACCCACAACATGGTATCATCGTTCATTTGTTACGAGTCTTGATCAGGCAAAGGCAGACTCATCCTCGCTGAATTGTCTGATGTAAATGTAAATAGAACAAAGTCGGCACATGTGTTATTTGATAAGGTAAATAATGTATTTCAGAGATTGCAAACATCCCTTAGTTTATAAATTCATATTCAGAAATAATTAATTTGTCTGTTTCCATTTCATTGCCACGAACATGATATTACTTATCTTTCATTGTTTCTTTCCAAAAATCGGGCAATGGGTTGGTGGAGGGAGTTCAAGCCGAGGTATGTTGGCTCATAGAGTCCAAACCTTGAGAATGAGGCTGAATGTCACAGATGAGCAGGCATGAATGTGTCAATTGAATGATTTTGTGATTCTGACTCAATTCATTGAGTCGAGCGGGAACTGACTTAGTGTGAATTCAAAAGGACATGCACACACTCACTAGACTTATTGTCTGAGTCGTCCATTCGCTCCTAAATTCGCCTTTGACTCAGCTCATAGTGGTGTGGAAATCCGACGTCTGAACCACAACACCCTTCCTGCGTAGCTCATTGGTACAGGAAAGAAGAACTAACTCTGTCTTTTGGTCTTCCTCGTGGAGAGTTTTCTACAGCTGTTTCTCTGACATTCTTGACCAAGTGTGACAATGCGAATCCTTTCACAAATTTCATTGCCCCTGATTCTTTTCCAAGAGTTTGCAAAGGAAAAAAAGGTCTGAAAATGTATGGCTTTCGGGACCTAACCGAGACTGCCTCCAGAAACAATCAGGCAGAAGACATTTTTAGCTTTAGTTTTAAATAATTTTAGTACAATGAAAGGAGAATGGCCAGTTCCCCCATTCGGCTATATTCTAGTTTTTTTGGTTTTAGCTGGAGATCGAGAGAAGCTGCTGGAGTGGAAAAGAGCTGCCACGTTTCAGTAAATGAAAACTGGGTGATCCCCCCTCTGACTGACATCTCTTCTGTAAGAACCTGTGGTTGAATGTACGTTTCGTTTTTCACCAACAGATGCATTTATGGGGATCTTGTAGGAAATTGGAACAGCTTTAGATTGCGGGGAATCAAATGTAATTTGTGGTATCGAATAGTCGTTATTCTATATTCTGTTCAATTTTGTTTTATGTTTCCTTCGGTGGTGTGTAAATAAATTCTGATTTATCGGAAGATGAGTGGTTTAACCAGATGCAAGACTCCTGCGATATCCACCATACATATGCCTGAGTCAAATGGAAATACTTGGGTCTGGGGTGCCTTCGTTTAGGTGTCTAGCCTTGCACAAACCACCATGCAGCAGGGATATTTAAAAGGCATTCTAAAAATTTGTTTATTTTCTGGGAATGGCAACAATGTTACCCATCTGAAGGATCTCTTTTCCAAGAGTTTGCAAAGGAAAAAAAGGTCTGAAAATGTATGGCTTTCGGGACCTAACCGAGACTGCCTCCAGAAACAATCAGGCAGAAGACATTTTTAGCTTTAGTTTTAAATAATTTTAGTACAATGAAAGGAGAATGGCCAGTTCCCCCATTCGGCTATATTCTAGTTTTTTTGGTTTTAGCTGGAGATCGAGAGAAGCTGCTGGAGTGGAAAAGAGCTGCCACGTTTCAGTAAATGAAAACTGGGTGATCCCCCCTCTCACTGACATCTCTTCTGTAAGAACCTGTGGTTGAATGTACGTTTCGTTTTTCACCAACAGATGCATTTATGGGGACCTTGTAGGAAATTGGAACAGCTTGAGATTGCGGGGAATCAAATGTAATTTGTGGTATCGAATAGTCGTTATTCTGTATTCTGTTCAATTTTGTTTTATGTTTCCTTCGGTGGTGTGTAAATAAATTCTGATTTATCGGAAGATGAGTGGTTTAACCAGATGCAAGACTCCTGCGATATCCACCATACATATGCCTGAGTCAAATGGAAATACTTGGGTCTGGGGTGCCTTCGTTTAGGTGTCTAGCCTTGCACAAACCACCATGCAGCAGGGATATTTAAAAGGCATTCTAAAAATTTGTTTATTTTCTGGGAATGGCAACAATGTTACCCATCTGAAGGATCTCCATCAGTTCAGCGTTATCACCGTTCTTCCGAACTTAGAAAAAAAAGCTGAATAACTTGCGGATGTCAGTAATCAAAATTAAAGAAAAGCCAAGATGACTGAGCCAATGACACAGATATTAGTTATGAAGAAGGGTGACTTGACATGCATCATTAACTCTAATTTCTTTCTGCAGAAGCCGCCAGACCTGCTACACTTTGCAGAAATACCTGGGTTTTTTTTTTGCTTTTTCCAACTGAAGCCTCAGTGATTTCAACTATGACATTTCTTGCAGATAAGTTTTGCTGCAATACATTGCCCATTGCGCATTCAAGTAGCTCACTTTGCACAAGCTGACTTTTTTTGCAACCAAGTTGACAAATGGTAAATAGTAAATGCAAAAGCTGAAGAAGGGTGACTTGACATGCACCATTAACTCTAATTTCTTTCTGCAGATGCCGCCAGACCTGCTACACTTTGCAGAAATACCTGGGTTTTTTTTTTGCTTTTTCCAACTGAAGCCTCAGTGATTTCAACTATGACATTTCTTGCAGATAAGATTTGCTGCAATACATTGCCAATTGCGCATTCAAGTAGCTCACTTTGCACAAGCTGACTTTTTTTGCAACCAAGTTGACAAATGGTAAATAGTAAATGCAAAAGCATGTCATTACAGGCAGGACAAATTTCAAAGGGAAGAATCCGGCCAGAAACATCTTTTGAAGTATGCAACCTGTTTTCACTGTGGCAGCTTACCTGCTGCAAACTGTTTTTCTGTCTACCAGCTAAAATTAAATAATATTGGAAAAAATATCTGAGCCGGGCGAACAAGCCAATACCATGACATGATTGTAAGTAGCCATTCCAGACATATCGACATTCTTGCCTTGATGACACCTTTTGAAATAAACCAAAGGACAACATAACCTTACAAAAGGATCCGAACAGTCATCATACAACGTACTAAAACATTTCTTGATCACACTTTATTAAAGAGGGAATTTCTACTGGTACTGTCACATATAGTTATCCCGAGTTAAGAGCATTTGAAAAGCATCGAAGTTTACCCTATCATACTGAGTTGAGATTCACATATTCCCATATTTGCACTGACGGGTTCTCTGTTACAAAAATGATGATATCGTGAATGAGAGTTACTGAGCAACGCAGTTAAATTCTATGCAGAATTTTATTTCACGTCCACGTTCGAAACACAATATGGCCGTTCCCAAAGAGATACACAAATATTAACTACAAGCTCTCATTTTCCACCTATCCCAAACGTTAACGGCACCTCAAATGAAAGAAAAATAGTACCAGCAGCTCATATTTTCTAACAGTGAAGATGCAGAAATGCCGGTGTTGGATTGGGGTGAATAGAGTCAGACGTTACACGACACCATACTGATGTTCAGCAGCTTTGTTTGAAATCACAGGGTTCGAAATGCTGCTCCTACCTCATGGTGAAATCTGCTGAACTTGGCAAAGGAATAGCGACGCGAAAACGTGGGCTTTCAAATAAAGCTGTTGGAGTGAAACTTGGTGTTGCGTAACATCTGGCCTTTTTTTTATAATTCCTAACTTACATCTCTAAGCCCTACATTAAGATTCAAGTGAAAAAAAAACTTGCTGGAATTAATTATGTAAATGTTTCCAAGAAGGTTACACATTTGAAAAATAATGGTTTTTCTATAATCCACGATTCTCTCAGTCCATATTTTTAGTCATTCTTCACTGGACACTACTTGCAATAGTGAGACGACACTGTGCCCTTAAGATGCACTCTGTCTTGTTTCTCTGGCAAACAAATCTTGTCAAATTCGCGACTAACGGTCTCCTCTGACAGGCATGTAATAAATAGCTATGACTATTCCATGATTCGCTTTTTACCTCGGAAGGCAAAACAATCATGATTGAGCACCATTACGCTGACACAGAATCAAAATATTGACTTTCTCATCGTCGTTGTTTTGTTGGCTCCTGGAACTGAATGGCTGCGCCCTCTTTTGCGAGAGTGCGGGCTCAGGCAGTGAGACGTCCTCTTATATGTCATAAAGCGGAGAATGTTTCTTTCATTATTTCATACTGCTGGACTAGACAGAATTAGAATCAGAATTCCCACGGTGTGGAAACAGGCCCTTCAGCCCAACAACTCCACAGCGACACACCAAAGAATAACCCATCCATATCCATGCCCCATATTTGCTCATTACACAGAACGTATATGTATCAAAAACGGATCGTAAATTTGGCATGACCATTTAAATTAACCTGCGCATATTTGGGTTCTGGGAGGAAACCAGCGCACATGGTAAAAAGGCAGAGGAGAGAATGTGCAAACTCCACACATGCAGCTTCCTGGGGTCTGCTCTGCTGTCGTCCACAATAGTGGATAAGGAGAGGCTGAACAGGCGAGAGCAGAATTCACTGGAGCGTTGGAGGCTGATGGGTGACCGTATAGAAGTTTACAAAATCATGAGGGCATGGATAGGGTAAATAGACAAAATCATTTCCCGGGTTTCCGGAAGTCCAGAACTAGAGCGCGTAGGTTTAGGGTGAGAGGGGGAAAATATAAAAGATACCAAAGGGGCAACTTATTCACGCAGAGGGTGGTACGTGTATAGAATGAGTTCGCTGGAGCGTTGGAGGCTGATGGGTGACCGTATAGAAGTTTACAAAATCATGAGGGGCATGGATAGGGTAAATAGACAAAATAATTTCCCGGGGTTCCGGAAGTCCAGAACTAGAGCGCGTAGGTTTAGGGTGAGAGGGGGAAAATATAAAAGATACCAAAGGGGCAACTTATTCACGCAGAGGGTGGTACGTGTATAGAATGAGCTGCCAGAGGACGTGGTGGAGGCTGGTAAAATTGCATCATTTAAGTGGTATTTGGAAGGGTATATGAATAGGAAGGGTTTGGAGGGATATAGACCGGGTTTTGCCATCACATTCAACATTAGATTTAGGGGGATGGTTTTAATTAGTGTTACAGTTGTCATTAGGATCAACTTCGATTTTCAGTTAAAATGAGAACATTGGATTAATTTACTGGTTTCTGTTCAAAATGGATTTACATTTTATCAAGAGCATACAGCTAATTTTAAAGCGAGGTTTCGTGTTCAGCATGTAACTGGAATTATTATTTTTGTGACTTCGTCTTTGTCTCAATTGAGACGTAACATTTGATTCTGAGGAAGGTCATCCATAGATTTCATGTTGCATGAATCGTAACACGACAATTTATGAAAGAGGGAGATGCTACTGCCGCCATGGTGACTGAAGAAAAACTATGTATCATGAATGTTTGTACTTTAATGAGAAGATATATTGAGTAGAATGGTGCGTGAAATGTTGACAACAAACCTATTTAAAATGAAACTCATGGAAGAACTTTGAAAAAAAGATGAGCGAAAAGTGTCCTGAGCATAAACTTGCTATATCCAGACTCTGAGTGGTTGCCAGAAGACTGGAATATTGCAACTGCCAGTGGAAGAAAGTTTATAACGTTAAGGCCGGAAATTACAAGCCAGATAGTTGAACAAACTCTAAAAACAAGACATATTAGAACTGATACTTGTCACCAGTAGAGTTCCCCAAGAATTGGTGCCGAGTACACTACATTTCGTCATTTATATAAATAATTGGATGTGAGGGTAAGAGTTAGTAAACTTGCAGAAGACACCAAATTTGGAGGAAAAGTGGACAGCGACGATGGTAGCTCAGATTTCAACGGGACCTTTATCAGACAGGCCAGTGGGATGAGAAGTGGCTGTTGGAATTTAATTAAGATAAATGCGAGGTTCTGCATTTTTTCTTTTGAGATTCGATTCCCTACAGTTTGGAAACAGGTGCTTCGGTCCAACCAGTCCGCACCGAAACCTCCGAAGAGTAACCTAACCAGACCCATTTCCCTCTAACTAATGCCCCAAACACTATGGACAATTTGGCATGGCCAATTCACCTGACCTGCACATCTTTGGACTGTGGGAAGAAACTGGAGTACCCGGAGGAAACCCACGCAGACAGAGGGGGAATGTGCAAACTCGACACAGTTTCCTGAAGAAGGGCTTATGCCCGAAACGTCGATTCTCCTGTTCCCTGGATGCAGCCTGACCTGCTGCGCTGTTCCAGCAACACATTTTCAGCACAGTCACCCGAGGGACCCTGGTGTGTGAGGAAGAAGTGCTATCCACTGAGCCACCGTGCCGCCCATTTTGGGAAAGCAAACCTTAGCAGGACTTACACAATTTATGGTAAGGTCGTAAGGAGTGTTACTGAACAAAGAGATCTTGGAGTGCTGTTTTATAGCTCATTGAAAGTGGAGTCGCAGGTAGACAGGATAGTGATGAAGGCGTTTGTTACACTTTCCTATATTTGTCAGAGTATTGACTACAGGGGTTGGGAGGTCATGTTGCGACTG
>NC_057717.1:47761797-47777597 GCF_004010195.1 Chiloscyllium plagiosum | reverse complement strand
TACAAAGACGTAGTGTGGGTTTTCGAAATGGAATTCATGTACAACAACGGTACTGGACCTTTTATTTGAAAATGGTAACAGAAAGACGGCATGGGTATTCAAATGTCATCCATCATACTGAATGGATTGGCAAATTTCTTTATCATGATTTTTATTGATAACCTGTCATGCAGTTGCTGGGTTTGGAATAAAAGCATGAGGGCATTTTCTTCGCTGCTGTCTGTTACCCTAATTCCTGATTAGGCGAAGCACTGATTTTAACGAATTTTAAATTGCACTTTTGAGCTGCTATCTTAATCTGGACGGTCTCATACCATGATTAAGTGTGTTCGTGCAGTAACTTAGATTACGCAGCATGAATGTGACTTAAGTGTGTTCGTGCAGTAACTTAGATTACGCAGCATGAATGTTACTGTTTGTACTCTGAAAACAGAGTGGCTACAAGGGCTAATATTTATTGCTGTTGTGCATTAAGAAAATAAACCTATGAAATATACGAAACACAGAACAATGTACTTGCCGGATATGTTGAAGATCAAAGTCACAAATATTCTTCGGCACTCCATTTCTACGGAATTACGGTAAACTTTGATTTTCTCACCTCTCGGGGTCTTACAGATGTGACTACTGACTAATAAATGTCAATCCTCTCGGGGTCTTACAGATGTGACTACTGACTAATAAATGTCAATAAACCATAGTTCAGCAAAAAGAAAATAAAACAAATGGGTACAATGGAGTTAAAACTATACCAAAATAATCAAATGAAAGCCAGGTCAGTACAACAGTTCATCTTTCCAAAATCAACATTTTCTTTTGTATTAAAAAGTTTCTTTGTTGAGTAGTGAGGCATGTTTTTTTAAAGCAGAGGTGAGAGCTGATCATCAGTTGTTGTGAGCAATAACGTTGCCTTTGATGGGCTTCAACATTTTGACTTAGACATTGAGAACATGTTACCAGAAATCTCCCAAAATTTAAATTACCAGCGGATGAGACAAAGTATTCGTTGCTGCATAACCTAGATCCTGAATAACACTAGAAACAGATGCAATGAGAAATAAAGACGATGGGAAGTCAGAATAATGGATCTGCCACAGTACAACCGTTGAGTAAAGGATTTCACAGGGAAAAATACACTGAGCAATCGCGCACGAGATGCGTAGATAGACAAGGAAGGGAAAAGAGAAACAGAGATGGATAACAGCAGAAATAGGGCCTGGAGAACCACACAGGAGATGGACAAGGTGAGACAGATTAGGGGAGACAGAGTATGAATAGAGACTCGGCGAGACAGATTGTGGGGTCACTATGGGTGACGGACTCGACGAGACACAGTGTTGGGAGAGACTGCGACAGCCAGAGTGTAGGGAAGGCGTGGATTACAGGCTGTGAAGAAATTAAAGGAGGCAGACAGATTTAAATTGCAACACCCAATCAGTGTTCAAAAGCTCACTGCAGATCAAAGGAAAATTTACCACAACCCTCCACTACGGGAGCAATCTGATAACTCGGTCTGCAATGTAGCTGAAGCCAGCTGCTCTTTCCTCAAACGGGCATTTCGTTAAATGCACAGCTTTGCAGAGTCGCCATTGTGGCTTCAGCTAAACATTAATCGAAAGTCCGTCCAATTGTGATGGCCCAAGATTTATGGAAACTCACCAAGCTTTCACATTCCAAAGAATGAACACCCCATGCCTTTGTGATCTTGATGCTGCCCCTCTCTTTATCACAAGGACTAAACAATATGATTAGACAACTAGTAATCTCTGGTCCATCTTTTGTTAATACTTGCAAGTTCATTTACATCACACACCCCACTTCATAAATATAGGGAAGGATAAATACTGAGGAAGTACCCACGTGAGCAATCCTTGAAGCTTTTGTGATGCCACACATAACTATTTATTGAAAGTTAAACATTTTGTAAAGAAGGCTGTTAAATGCTCAATCCCTCTCTGTTTCGCTCAGATTTTAAACGTTAACCCTTTACCCTGGACTTAAAATGATCCTCTGACAACCGATCCCAATTCGTATCAAATCAACTCTGGTAAGACAGTGGACCTGTATTTAAACCTAATAAGTTATTTTCCCTTAGATTTGATTTCTATTTTCACCAGTACTTTTCTTTCAGATTCAGTTAAATAAGTGGAGCTTGTCATTCTGTACGGCAGGCATCGTTTCCACACAAAACGTATCGCACGTTATCTGGTGAGAATGGTTGTGGTGTGAGTCATGTCTGTCATATTCAACAGAAACCTTCCAAACTTTTTCTGGGTTTATTCCTGAACTACATGCCAGTGTTTTATCTTGTTCACTACCTTGGCTTTGTAGTCAAAGAGTGGTTTGTTCTGTTTCATTGTCGCTTTTACCTTTGATTGATTACGAGTCATAGAGTTATGGAATATTACAGCATGGAAGGGGTCGCTTTGGCGCAAACTGCTCCACACTGACCATGTTGCCCACTCAGCTATTTATAATGTGGTCCCTATCCCTCGAAACACTTGTCAAACATGTACCTGTTCAAATGTTTTTTTTTAAATGGTATTGTTATACCTCGATCAACCACTTATTTTCTGGCAGTCCATTCCACTTACGCACCACTCTCGACTTTGATAAATTTGCCCTTCAGATCCTTAAATGTTTCCTCACTCATCTTAAACCTGTGCCCTCTAGTTTAAAACTCCTCATCCTGGGTAAAATGCTGATATGAATTCCAACTATCCATACCCCTCATTACTTAATGCCCCTCAATAAGGTAACCCTTCATTCTCATTTGCTTCCAGGAATAAAGTGCAATCCTGGCGAAGGTCTCCCTCTATCTCAGGCCTACTAATCATGGCAGTATCCTTGTAAATGTTTAACATGCTCTCCAGTTTAAAACTGTATTTATTTTGACAGGGTGACCAAATCAGAACACAATATTGCAATTGCGGCCTCACCAAATACTTATGCAATTGTAAAATAACGTCTAAACTCCTACGTTAAAGACCACCATGCTAAATAGCTCCTTCACTACCTTATCTACCTGAGACGCTGCTTTCAAAGAACTATGCACCTCTACTCCTAGGTCCGTCTGTAAGAATTAACAATTCCCTCCATAAGTCTCACCTTGGTTTGATTCTCCAGTGTGTAAAACCTCACACATACTTGTATTTTTGAATTGCATTCACCAGTCATCAGCCCACTTCTCCACATGATCAAGTATCGGGAAGCGTGGTCTCCTAAAATAAACAGCACGTCAGGAAGCAGCCAAGGAGTAAGAGAGTTGCAGTTTTAGATATAAGGCCTGTATTTGCCCTAGAAACATTGACTGTCCTTGAGTTCCTTGACCTGCTGTGTTTTCTTCAACCCCACACTTTTCAACGCTCACTCGCCAGCATCTGCACTCCTCGCTTTCGTATCTGATCAAGAACCATCTGATTTTTTGATAAGCCTACTTGATATCAATGACGCTTCCCAATTTTGAATTATTCGCAAACATTCTTATCATGCCTTGTACATTCTCACTCAGATCACTTCTGTAAATAACAAAAGGCAAAGTTCCCAGCACTGACACCTGTGGCAAACTAGTCACAGGTCTTCAGTCGAAGAATCAACTTCAACGAAAATACTCTGCTTCCTTCCATCGAGCCAATTTTGAATCCGATCAGGTAGCTCTCCCTCGATGCCATGTGACCTAACCTGTGCGACCAATCTGCCATTTTGGACCTTGTCAGAGGCCTTAGTAACGTCCTTATCGTAATTCCACCACACTAACTCCACCTATACTTCTCGTTACTTCTCTGAAAAACAATCTCTACTATGTCTGCCTGACATGGATTCCCGCACATAAATCCATCATCAAACCAATTAAAATGGTGTTTCATCCCGGCTGTCAATACTTCCTCCAACAATATGCGTACCCCTGCTATCAGACTCACGAGACTATAGTAGCTTTGTTTGAATTTGCTACATTGATTAAACACTGAAATAGCATGAGAAAACCTCCAGACATCCAGAACCTTATCAGTAGCTAAAGACGAATCTAAAATGTCTGCAAAGACCTCTGCAATCTTTCGTTAGTCTCCCACATCTTCTGAGAATGGACTTGATCGGGTGAAGGGGACTTAAACAGCTTAATATGCTGAAAGGTTGCAAATATCTCTTGTCGTGGTAAACTGTCCAAAATATCACCATTCTTTCCCTTGTTTCCTTAGCGTACACGATTCTCATCTGAGTTCACAAATGATGAGAAATACTTTTTTAAAATCTCGGCAATCTCCTGTGGCTTTACGCATAGACGGCGATGCTGACATTTCAATGAATCTAATCTCTCCCTTTTCACCTTTTGCACTTAATTTAGCAACGGAAATTCGTGAAATTTTCTGTAACGTTATCTAATATGTCCATTACACGTAAAGGACTTGCAGCTATTTGTTGTCAGAAGCTGAAGGTAAATTATTGCATCCACCAAACGTCAGAACATGCAGAGCAGAGGGCTGGAGTTGTCGGGTGGGTGAAGGTGGGCAGATGATGGTGCCTATAATTGTGAACACTTCTTTAAGTGTCATTGAGTTTTCTTATGAGCAGAGAAGTCTCTTTGTGACATGAGTGAGAGGCATAAAATTATCAAGATAGCAAATTCAGTATACAGGAAGACACTGTGCGTTTTTGTGGAGTGATCGCAGATGGGTAGAAAGATTAATGTTCAAAGGTAGACAGAAGACTCGAAGAGTCGTTTAAGTATTCGTTTCACTCAGAGGGTAGTGGGAGTGCGAAAGACACAGTGTAAGTATAAACCTTGTCACAGTGAGAAGGAATTAGATACGTATTGGTTGTCACTCAGTGCAATGGCTCACAAACTAGTAAATGGCATGAGGATTTTCAAAGAAAGAACAAAAAGCAAATAAAATTACAGCGGAGTTCCATGTTCTTCAGCCCTCGAAGCTGCGTCGATCGAGATCCTCTATCTAACCCTTCCGTCTATTTCTAAACATCCATATCCCTCTGCTCCCTACCTATTCATGCATCTGTCTAGATAAATGTTATTTGAGGCTATCGTGCCAGTCTCTACCCCCTCCTCTGGCAAGACATTCCAGGTATTCACCAACCTCTGCGTAAAGAAAATTCGAAACTTATATCCCTTAAACCTTTATACTCTCTCTTTGAACTCGTGAGCCCGAGCTTTTCAGTCCCAAGCTCAGGGAAAACCCTCCATTCTGTCTTAAAGTCTCGTGATTTTGTCGACATCAATCTGGAATCCTCTCAGCCTCGGCCTATTGAAAGCAATCCGTATCTACTCAACGTCTCTTCATAGCTAGGAACCTCCATACCAGGCAAGAACCTGGTGAAACATTTCTGCACCCTATCATAAGCGTCCACATCATTATCACATGGAATTGTACACAGTATTGCAAAGGTGTTTAAGCAAAATCTTATGCAACACAAACATAACCTGCTGACCAATTCACTCATTGTCACGCTTGATGAAGGAACGCATGCAATATGCCTTTTTGGCCACCCTATTGACCTGTGTGGCCACCTTCATGGGGCAATGTACCTCAACGCACCGGTCTCACTGTACATGACTTTCCCCAAGGCATTTCCTTTTACTGCACAGTTCTCTATTGAATTCGACTTTCCAAAATACATCACCTCACATTTGCCGGACTGAACTCCATTTGCTATTTGTCCACCCAACGTTTCAAATCTATCTGTGTCTCTGACAGTTCGCTTCATTCTCTGCTCCTCCATCAAACTTAGTGCCATCTGTAAATTTGCTAATCAGACCAGCTACACCTTTCTCAAGCTCATGTATGTTTCTCACAAACAACAGTGGTCCCACCGCACAGTCCTGTGCAACTGCTGGTCACAGTTCTCCATTTTGAGAAGCTTTCTGCAACTACTACTCTCTGTTTCCTGTTTACCAGCCAATTCTTTATCCATCTACATCGTACACCATGGGTCCCATGATAATTCACATTCTCTGTCAGGCTACCACGTGATACCTTATCAACTTGTAGACTTGGTCAATAGCTTTGAAAACCATGACACTGCAATTGGTCATGCCAGTAACGTTAGACGTCACTTGGTTACCTGAATCAACTAGTCCCTGAAGCAATTCGTTCCAACGTACTACCATTTCTGGGTTTAAGAATTGTGTTCAAAATTCTCATGTAACCATCCTGTCTTCCACGATAACTGTGTCCCCTTTGGATTGTCCCTTGATCAAAGGGTTATACCTGTTTCGCTATGCCTCTTAGAATCATATATTGCTTCACCAGGTTGCTCCATACTCAGCAACACTTATCCACTCTCAGTGCAGAACCTTCTCTTTCACTTCTACGTTCCTAAGCTGCATTCTTCATGAAGCAGGTCCTTGTGCCAATTGAATTTCCTCTAACATACTGGCAACATTATAATGCACATATGTCATTTTTTTCTCCCTCGGTAATAGCCCAAACCAACAGCCAAAATGGGCTTCTGCAGAAAAAAGCAGTCTGTCCGAATGATTTTGCGAGCTTCATGCCTTCAAAACAGTTAATAAAAACATGTGTCCTTATTTTTTGAGTTGGAAGAAGAGGCAAGAAAATATTCCTTTGGAGAACGATGTGAACGGTGGCACAGTGGTTAGCATTGCTGCCTCACAGCGCCAGAGACCCGTCTTCAATTCCCACCTCAGGCGACTGACTGTGTGGAGGTTGCACGTTCTCCCCGTGTCTGCGTGGGTTTCCTGCGAGTGCGCCGGTTTCCTCCCATAGTCCAAAGATGTGCAGGTATGGTGAATTGGCCATGCTAAATTGCCCGTAGTGTTAGGTATGGGGTAAGTGTAGGAGTATGGGTGGGTTGCGCTTCGGTGCGTCGGTGTGGACTTGTTGTGCCGAAGGGCCTGTTTCCACACTGTAATGTAATCTAATCTAGAAATGCATTCTCAATCGTTAGAACCATATTTTAACCTGTTTCTAAAGTCATTTGACAGAGATGCCATCCGCCCATTCCTATGTGTTATCCATTGACAGAATGAAATAAAAATTTGCCCCCACACCCACACCATATCACACTTCTTTCACCAAAATAATGAACCATAACTCACACGACAGGAACATTTCCTTCATGGACCCAATATTTAATGCTCCATGGTTTTTAAAACCCCTTCATCACACAATCTCTCACACGCCATTTAACATCAGAAACACTTTCCCCAAACAATTTCCACCCACCCTTACCGTACCTCTGCAACGTATTTTGAATTGATCCAGTTCTGATAACCTTCCAGTCAATGAATATTCTTCACGTTACTGGCCATTACTGTTTGTCTCTTCCCGCTTTAATTGAATATTTGGTACCAGTTTCTTGCAAAGGAGATGATCTTTCAACATTTGCTGTACCTGGGATGAGAGGCAATTTTTTGATGAGGAGTCAATCGTCCCACAGTTGACAGAAAGTACTCAAGCAACGTCACCAAGCCATTTTCACCATGAATAGACCATTCGTCAAAAAAATGGAGAATTCCTGTCCAATCAATATGCGAGGAATGCCTTTCCATCAATGTTCGGATATGGTGAACTGATTCTGAATCCATCAATGAAACTTCCATCACTGAATGAGTAAGTGCAGTGTCATATTCCCAAAATCATCATGGGATGAGATAATGATTTCGGCCAGGATGTGCTAAAATGTACAATCAGAGATGATCCAGTCGTGCTGACGATGAAAATTTAACCAAAGATAGAAGCAACTAGAAGCAGTATAATCCACTTACTGCTTCTCATTGGTGTCCAGCCTGTTCCTGCCATTATTGTAATAATGACACGGTAAGGACTCAGCTTGAGCCCTTCAAAACCCCCGAATATGCCTGATAGCTGAGCTGGAGTTTGTTCTGAAGAGAATAACGAGGATGTTACCGGGAATGGAGAGACTGGATATGCGGGGACCTTTTCACTGAAGCAAGGACGGTTGACAGGTGATATTATAGCGGTTTATAAAATCATGACAGGTGTCATGATGCATGTGCATTTTCGCCAGAGTGGGGAGTCCAAGACAACGTCGCATATTTCTAAGGCGAGAGGAAAAATATATGAAAAATACATGCTTGCATTTTTCTTAGACACAAGGAGTGATTCGTTTGTTGAATGAAATTCTACAGAAAAGTTTATGTGCAGGCATAGTTACGACGTTTAAAAGAAATTTATGATGAAATGGATTAGGATTATTTGATGGCATATGTGCCAAGCACAGGCAAGTGGGACTACTTTATCTTGGGATTATGGTTACCACGAATTGGCTCAATGGAATTTCCTGCTTCAGTCGAGCGTGGTTCTGTGATTCTATCCGTTTTTTTTTCTGTGAGGAGCCATTATTGATAACTTTATGTGAATGTGAAGAAATGGGGGAATAACCCGAAATGGCTTTCACCCACCACAAGACTCTGCATTAAAGAAGAAATCACACTACAATTTCAAGCCGGAAAAGGGTGTGGATATTAAATAGTCCCTTAGGATGTGACTGAAAATTCACCTCATTAAATCAAATATGTAAAATTAGGAATGCCAAAGGTAATCTTGTTTTATGTGCGAGGACAAAATTAAGAGTGTCTGTCAGATTTTCCACGATGCCACTGCGAGCTAGAGCCACGCTTCAGAGTCACAGAAGTAGAGACAGAATATCAATGTTTAGATGATGAGAGCTCTTTCAAAGAGATACCGTTGAGTTCTCTTTCACACAAACCAATTGAGAGCATTTAATTAAAAGCATTAAACATTTAGCAATGTATATTTTTGAGGGTTGCAGCGAAGAATGGACATCGGGAAAATACAGAAAAGAAGTCCTCAGGTGGATGATCACTCTTTTTTATGATATCTATGGGAATTCACGGCTCAGATGTGTACTCATTACAGAAAGCTTTCAGAACCATAGCTGTTTTCATTGAAGGCTGATTGACAGAGGTTGTCTGTTACCCGGTTGAATTAATTAATGTTCCTTTTCTTAACAGACAGTACCCAGGACAGCAAGAACGGACGTTTCCTTTGTTTGCTCTTGCCTGTTTGAAGTTGTCGAGTATGAGGTTTCAATTAGTAGTTTTGTCTGAAAATCAAGAGCCTTTAAGACAAAATTTACAGGAAAATAGTCTGCTTCAAATTTAAGGTATAATATCTGTGATTATTTTTCTGACAATTATAAAATTGACTGTAATTTAAAACTGACACATTTGATCTCGGTATCCCTAACAGATTCATGCAGCTATGTGTAAAATATCACTGCTGAAGAACATTTCAAAACACTGATATCTAATTTTGAAAATGTCAATATTCAATTGACATGCTATCTGTACAATTCAAAGAAAAATCATATAATGCAGAAATTACCACACACTTCAAAATTCTGATGGAAAATCCAATTAATAACTGTGCAAAGCATGTTTTTTTAACATCCCTGGGGTTTAAGGCAATTCCACTTTGCATAATAATGTTATATTTAGTGTCAGCTACAAAGGGACTCCGCTAAAATACATTTCTATTCTCCACATTTGTATAAGTAATCTGAGAGTTTGTTTCAACAGTGATTCTAACATATTCTTCAACTCTTCTCTGAATTTGTTCTGGGTTGCTGCATAAATGCATGGAGTCAGGAAACTACTCAACAACTTGAAAATATTGCCGGCTTCAGTTGCGATATATTCAGGGTTGTTAATGTCACCTCAGTACAATTTAGTGTTTGACAGTCTGTTGATGACCAAAGTAGCTGAATATGTCAAGCAAAGCAATATCAAACTCACAGAAGCGGAGAACAATAAAATGATGGACTTCCTCCGGTCCTCAATCTTGGCATGGATTTTTGATTCTCATTTTTTGTGACCACGGAGTCTAATGCACGTTCTATTCGCCATTACAATACGGCAGATGGCTAATGAATTAAAAGAGAAAAGTAAGAGCAATGGAAGCCAAGCAATCCAGGCGCTATAAAGCCAGAATAATGCTATCCCTGCCGATGAAACAAAGACAGTTACTTTTGGTCGACAGCCCCACCGGGTTTTATTAAGGATTTGCTCTGCCTCATATGTAAACAAGACTGGATTTTTTTTTAAACACGGTCTGGACCGACATAATTATTAATACAATAGTTGCAGTTCTTTCCGTGCAATAAAGTGTTTTAAACTTGTGGCAGCGTATCACCACAAATCTGTCAAACGTGAAAGAAACGGTGAACCAAAAAGTTAAGTCGAGACTGATGGTAGTAATGTATACAATGACCTTGCAAATAGACGTGTGAAAGAAGAAGGTAAATATAAAATTATAACTGAAAATATGGTAACGTTATTGATAATGACCAATAGATCCGATGCTGCCATGGCTACCTGATATGCAGAGAAGCATTTGGAAATACCACATTTTCCTCGTGAGAGTACGAAAATAGTCATCATATTCGCTGTTGGAGAAAGTGAGGACTGCAGATGCTGGAGATCAGAGCTGAAAATGTGTTGCTAGAAAAGCGCAGCAGGTCAGGCAGCATCCAAGGAACAGGAGAATCGACGTTTCGGGCATGAGCCCTTCTTCAGGAATCCTTCTTTCTGAGGAAGGGCTCATGCCCGAAACGTCAAACCTCCTGCTCCTTGGATGCTGCCTGACCTGCTGCGCTTTACCAGCAACACATTTTCATATCATATTCGCTGTAAGAGAGAGAAATGTAAGAGGGAGAGTTGGTAATATTGCAATGCATGATTGAAATCGAGATGATGATCCTAATTAAAATGATGTGAAAAAATTCTGAGTGATTTGTAGAATAGGAAATGTATGCAAATGTTTATGACGCTGTTGTAGTCGTCATATTGTTTGGTACTGTAAGAATGTCAAAAGAACAGCATACTTCCTTTCAGGCGACACTGTAGGGGAATTGTTATTACATCAGTTATGTTTCCAGATAAAGGAAGAAGCAGAAAGTGTTCAGACAATGATTCGATATTTTTCTGTAAACACTGACTGTGGGAAATGCATGGTCTTCAGAACTAATGCGGAGAAATTAAATTCAACTAGATAGAAAAAAACTGCCTAACCTGGAAGACAAGCAATTACAAGAAGTGGATAGTAAATCCCATTCAACAGCAAAACCGGTGTCTTTTTTCATTTCTGAAAATGAATTACTTTTGTAGGTGTTGAAGGTCAATGGTTGCTGTATGACCAACTCATGGAACCTGTAATCTGTATTTATGCATGCATCAGGACACCAGAGTGTCAATTATGTCAAGTCATCACTTACATTAGTTAAAATCATGCAGAATGTTTTTATTTTGCATCATAAACTAAAGAAAATAAGGTCAGATCCTGGAATTCGAGATTTTACATTCATTGCCTTATTCATGCATTGGACGCCAAATGTCATGTACATCAAGTTATTTCTGAATTTGGACATTTGTCATTTTTGACAAATAATACTGCTTCGTGAACTGTTTTTTTTTTTGTCATTAAAACATTTATCGAATATACTCTGCTCTCCCTACTGTTAATACGTGGGGCCAAGCGTATAGTGTAGCTCATTCCATTCAAAACATTTGGCAATTTGTGAAATTGCAAACTGATTTGCGAATAGTGGTTCAGTGAACACGAACAGATAGACAAACCATCTTGTAGGTTTTTATGTGACACATTTAATTTAACCCGAATGTTGCTGCAATGAATGTCATCCACTCATACAGTAATCCATGCTACACAAGCTGGAGATTTTACTGTAGGTCGTCTGAGGCTTCGGAATGAACACAGAGACAGAATGAATTTCAGTGTTCCTTCCAGAAAACACAACGAACTTCGTGCAACATGTTAATACTAAATAATTCATGGGTGGAAATAAATATTCACGTCATCATGAGAGAAGTACAATTTAAAAAATATATATTTTGAGCTTGGGGAGGTGCTGTCGCCTTAAAAAGGATATTCTGTCCTTGTTTTTTCTCTATGAGTTGTTAAAGGCAGAAATGCCGTGATGTCTGTTTTAATGATGGAAGGGAAGTGCACACTTCTACCAGTTCAAGTTTTTTTTAATTATTAGCATTTGTTTTAGCTGTCACAGAAACAAGATCGTTCAGTGCTGGAGAGTTGCAAACTTCAGGAAGGGATTCTTCTGAATCTCTATGGAATTGCCCCTCTTCAGATGTTTTCCCTCTGCCCTGTCAGACACTATGTTTGAATTTATCTTTCTGACAATGAGCACGTTTATCTTTTGTTACTGTATTGGAACACTTAGTTACTGATAGTTGCGGTAGCGGATCGGTGAAGCTTTTCAACAATTAAGTTATTCAAAATTCCACTTTCGTTTGTTCGTACTACAACTGTTGTGTTGAAATCACATTTGTTAGGATAATGACGAGTGTTTTGACAAGTTGTATCAGATTGGGTACACACCTTCACAGCTGCATTTCTCATATGAAGAAAAAGATCTCGGCCAGCTTATTAAAATATTTTGAGTGAATCTGGTCTGGACCATAACAGACTGAGGGTTTTTGTCGGGGTTGATTCGACTATTCCAATTTAAATTTGATATTGTTGGACTCAAAGGCGCGTGGTAGATGTCGGTTTCTTTTCGTCCTGCCTGGATAATTATGGTGGTTTAAACAGGGATTTGTATCGTAATGTCTCTTTCAGTCACTGCCAGTTTTGCCGGGCGTGGGGAAGCCGTTTTTTGTAGGTTCTACAAAAGTCGGGCAAGGTAAAGATCGTGGAATTGACAGACTGGAAGTGACAGATGAAGCTGGCGTTGTGCTTACCTTTGTCTGTCAGAAAAGGAGAATTGATTACAGCAATAGCCTAACATTTAAATTTGCTGGAAGCCCTATCAGAATCTTTGAATTGAATAGAATTCAATTGGATACGAATTAGATTGAACATATAAAAGGAACTGAATCTGTGTTAATCCGGTAAATGCAGAGAAAAGTGTAAAAAGGAAAGTGTCGTTATTACAGAAAAAAACTAAGAGGATAAGATTGCCCTCACGGAATGATGGGAAAACGAGAGAGAGAGATGAAAAGAAGAAGGTGATAGACTTTGTTCTTCTGAACTTATCACTTGGGAGGTTAATTCGACGAAAAACGATTAAGTTGAGAGTGAATATTAAGCTATGTTAGGAAGATAGTAATGATGAGCCAAGCCATCGTAAACAAATGCCTGGTGGTAAGTTCTTCAAATGCATCCATACATTGTCTAAATGTAATGGGAAGGGTGAAGAAGTCTTTTTCATTTCATTTCAGAAATTGATTGAACAAATGATGCAGCCACTCATGATTCAGGTTTATTGATCTGAACAAAGTTGGCAGGTAGTGCCAGTGATGTATCTGCATCACTATCTGAGGAGCGAGCTGCGGGCTATGAGGAGGTGAAGAAACCATTCTTAAGTGCATATGAGCTGGTGCCTGAAACCTAGAGACAACGGTTCAGGAATCTACAAATAGATCCTATTCAAACTTACATTGCGTGGGAAAGGATTCGTCCAAGTTATTTTGATAGGTGGACATATGGTACCAATGATGCTGTTAGAAAGACAATTAATTTGATGGGGAATGAAAGATCGCTTCCTGAGGTCGTGAGAACTCGTGTGGAAGTTCACAGAGTTAAACATGCAAGAATAGCGGCAGAAATGGCTACCGATTATGGATTCGCTCAGAAATCCAAATTCGGCTTCTGACATCAATTTCAATTCTTGAGGGATAAATATTAAGTTCAACAGTTATCCTCGGGGGCTTTAGGGCAAATTAGATCTCATCGAAGATAATAATTATTGTTTACCACAGGGTAAAACATAAACAAATGAAGGGGAAAGAAAAGTTAAAATGTTGAGGTTTCTTTTCCCTGCACAAAAACTGGCTCCATGAATTCACAGTGGATGAGCTTTAGAAAAAGCAATGGTAAGACAGGTGCAGAAAATTAGTATAAGCCAGCGAATATTGTTAGAGTGGCAAAAGAAAGCCCAGTGGCCGCTGAAAATATGTACCAGTACATATAACCCAGTCGGATGTTTCATGAGAAGGAAGTGTCAGGTCTTCATAAAACACTTACTTGCGAAGGGAAGGTTTATTTGGATAGGCCAGAAGCAGCAGCTAAAGACGATATAGTATTCAGAGATACGAAATCATTTCAATCCTTCATGTTGATAGATTTAGCACAGAAAGAAAATTGCTGGAAATACTGCGAGCATGTGGATTTCGTGGTGAGAGGATAAGTGCTTCATGATGTATAGTGAGGCTGGAGTGTCAAGGTAAATGTGGAGAAGTGTTGTTAAGAGTAGTGAAGAAATTATGGGCTCCAGGATTACAGCCTCAATTTTATATGATATCACTGGATCACGGGTTGGACTCCTGCCCACCATGTCGAAAAGCCAGTGGAGAATCAGAATCCTATAGTACTGATGTATTACTACATTGATGTTTTTCGTTCAGAAAAATTAACTGTGTTACAACAGAAAGAAGGAAAACTGAAACAAACTGATCCAAATACGTACACGAAGAAAATTTTGCGTTTGTTCTCGGATGCTAACATCTTAAAAATCATCTTCGTAAGGAAATGGAGGCCATCATATTCAGATGGACGAAAAATTGGCAGAAATTCATCGAGGGGTATTACTAGTGAGTGATAGAAAGGAAGCGGAATGTGTAGTGCAAGTTTACCAGAAATGTCATACGTGTCAGGCATTTGGAAAAAAATCAGGCAATAATAAAACCAACATTTTTAGTACCCGTTCCTGCATTTGAACATTATTTGACAATCTTACTTTTTTGCGTAGGACCCCTTCCTGAAACAAAACAAAATGTGAATATCTGAGGACATGCATACAAGTTCGTGTTGAAAACTGAACGCTACTGATTTAAATATTTGACACGTTTCATGAGACATTTGCGATAGCATTTGATTATTTTTTGTTTCAGTAACTGAAATGACAAAGCAGCCAAGACTAATCGTACAGATCAGCTGGTCTGACAGGATTGGCTGATTCCTCAGTACTCCTGATCTGTTGTCAATCAAAGGAGACAAGGAAGCCACATAATCTTGAGAGGCAGGAAAGTGATAATACTTTGGACATTATTTGGACTGCAACAGAGAGAAGTAACGAAACTATTTAAGTCCTTAATAGTCACAACAACAGCAAAAAAGTGAGCACCAAGAAATTCACATTTGTTCCTGTTATACAGAAATGAGATAAGCATTTCCTGAAGCATGTGCCATAATAAAAAGAGCATGCTAGTCTGCTTCAACTGTTTGTTGCTAAAAGGTATTTAGGAAAGCATTATGCCTGCTAAATTGTGATAGTAGATCCCTGATCACTTTGCTTGCATTGACTGCAGTGTTGAAATAGACAATGATGAGTTTAAAAATTAACCGTTGATCTACTCAGGGAATATTTATTCTCCATTTACCACATTATCTCAACGATTCAGTAACGTTCAAATTTCTATCTAGTCCTGCATTTATTGGTTATCCGTATTTGCGCAGTAGAGAGAACTTTAACTGGTGCAGTCCTTGTGCTGTCAGTAGACTCACACTGCGATTGCAAAATTCGTCCCAGTGAAGGAACATTGAGATATTTCCAATAAGGCTTTGAGTGAAATTTGCAGAGGGAACTGCTGCCACGTATCTGCTGTTCGGTGTTTAGTAATGCTGGAGGAAATAAAAGTTGATTTCCAATGAATATAGTGAGTTTTATGAAATGCATCTTACAGAACCTGTCCAGTGCTTTAATTGGACCAAACAGTTGCAGGCAAAGAATGTGGTACCGATTGAGCGAGTTTCTTTACTTTCAATGTAGGCCTGCCCAAATCAGATTTGACACATTTTTTTTTAAGA
>NC_057717.1:47740033-47761297 GCF_004010195.1 Chiloscyllium plagiosum | reverse complement strand
CCATATAATCTGACAATGGCTGCAAGTTGCGGGTATATATGGAAAGGGAACAAGTTCTCTTTGGCCATCTACTCTTTTTGGGGAATTTGGATCACTTCCAGCCTCTTGGCATTCACTATTGTGTCCATTTTGAAAGCAACTGCCGATACTACAAACGGTACACCCTTACTGTACAAGCATGTAGTTGATTTTTGCCAGCCATACTTGCCAGGTAATGCGAAAACCACAGGCAGGCATACAACCTACACTTTTAATGCCTCTTCAGGCACTTAAGGAACCTTCAAGAAGAGTGTCAATTGATTGTGCAGGATCGCCACATAAAAAAGTGGGAGTCAGTATTTATTAATAGTAATGTCTGAATCGAATACACTTTCAGAAGCCATTCCATCATTCTTCATTAAAATAATATCTACAGTGTGATCCCAGGCATTTCTGCCCGCACCAACCCTCTGAAGAGTAACTTACCTAGACCCATTCACATTCCACAAAACTATTGCTCGACACTTAACCCTGACTAAAAGACAGAGAAAAAACACAGTGGGCAATTTAGCATGGCCAATTCTTCTGGCTTGCTCATCGTTGGATGGTGGGAGGAAAACAGAGCAGTCAGCAGAAACCCACACAGAGAAGTGGAGAACGTGCAAACACCATCACTGGGACCACTGGAAAAGTGGCATCTGGCTTTAAGAATAATGCCAGTGGCACGTACCCAATACCAACCAGGTGATCAGGACAAGGAAATTCGATTTTTAAATTTGCCATCAGAGCTGCAGCAAACGAATGGACCACATTCAATACAGTTGGATGAGTTTCTCGGCACGAAGTGAGAGAACTGGGAAAATTGAATAATGAAAAATTAGTGAGTCAGAATTCAGAGACCACATATTTGGTCTATGCGTCAGGATTTAGGAAAGGAGCAAATAGAAAAAGCAGCTGGATCGATACATTTGGAAGTCCCACAGTAGGAAATTTAACAGGAGGAATTCTGGAAATCAAAAATTTGCAATTTTGTATCGCGATGAGGTCTTGCTTCCTAGATCAGACGGGCTGGTAAACGTGTGTTTCTGTGGGCCTTATCAAGCCATAGGAATTTGAGTGAGGTGAGCTATTTGATAAGGAATCCAGACCGAAAGAAAATCTCACTGTGTCTGTCATGACAATGTGTTCAAAATCTATTTTGACATGGAAGGATAGCAAAATGAATCTGCATCAGTGACAATGCAAACTGAAGAACTAGATTCAAAGGATTCAGAACTGGACACTCTTCAAATCAAATTGGAAAATAATGAGGTTACCATAAACTGGGATATAAATTTGAATTGCCGTCCAGAGGAAAATCAAACTGGCCTGGAAGAGTTGATGCTATTGCATGGAGAATCGTTTGAAAATAAGCTGGGAAGTACTAATCGAATTATGCATGATATAGATATAGGTGAAGATGTTCCTATGAACCAAATCCTTGTAAGAGTAACGTTCATAAGTTGGCACAATTTCAAAAGGACATTGAATGAATGCGCTAAGTCGATATAATCAAAGTGAGTGACAATGCGTCGAGCAAACCCATGGTATTCGTGGCAAAACAAGATAGAATGTGTGGAGCACTGCAATATCAATGCAGTTGAAAAAAATCTTATCCGTTTCGACGTTAGGACGACTGTGTTGACAACGTGGAAGTAGCAACCTACATTTATGAGTTAGACAGTCTCAGATGATACTGGCTGGTACATTTGTCAGAAAGAGTGAAGCAATTTCCACTTTTGTAACGCCGATTGTACTGTATCACATTAAGAACATGGTGTTTGGCATGAAAATTATGCCAGCCATATTTCAAAGTTACCCAATAAAGTCATTTCCTGATCATCAAATTGTGCAGTTTGATTTCATGATCTGGTGTGAATTTTAAACATGCCTGGAAGGAATATTTGCAATTTTTTTTTTGTGAAATTGTTCGATCGACTTCTGAAGGCAGGCTTGATGATATCCGTGTCTAAAGGTAGCCCCTGAAGAAGGGATAATGCCCGAAACGTCGATTCTCCTGTTCCCTAGATGCTGCCTGACCTGCTGCGCTTTTCCAGCAACACATTTCCATCTCTAAAGGTAAATTTAGCAATGCCGAAATGACGTTCTTGGGCCATATTATTCGACTTGGACATCAACAGGAATAGATAGGATTAGTTGATTTTTAACAGAAGTTCTGACTAAATATGCGCACTATGGCTGCTCCACTCGCTGAGTTACTGAAGAAAAATAAGAAGATTAAATGGACGGCAAACTGTCTGAAGGCAGTGGACAGACTGGAATTAGTGTTTGCGACTGACTCAGTGATAGGCAAGTTTAATTACGCAAAACCGTTCAAGGTTGTCATTGGTGCAAGTGATGTGGTTGTCTATGCTTTGGTCTCCAAGGAAACAATGAGAAGATATTAAGACCTGTAGGGTATCTGTCCAGGAAACTGAGCATTCATCAGCAGAAAAGTTCGACAGTTAAGATGGAGATTTTGACGTTGATGTTAACATTGCAAAAGTTGAATGTTTATGATACCAGTTCCTGAAGAAGGGCTTATGCCCGAAACGTCGATTCTCCTGTTCCTTGGGTGCTGCCTGACCTGCTGCGCTTTTCCAGCAACACATTTTCAGCTCTGATCTCCAGCATCTGCAGCCCTCACTTTCTCCTCAAAAATACCAGTTATATACATAAGACAATCATACACACTGACCATAACACACGGAAATATGTTTAGAGATTTACGGACGCAAATTCCAGACAGCATAAATGGAGTTTGTCGTTCGAAACATTCAAATTGAAAATTGTGCATATGGCAGCACAATGGAACGTGATTGCTGACGCATTGTTGAGATTTAGAGGACAAAACAGAGGTGTTCGGTGGTGGTAGTTTTGCTGACTGAATCAGAACGTCGTAGTGCACATTTGCATGATAATATTCAATGTAATATTTATAGAGATTTTAATGTACTCACAGTTGTTTGAAAGTGGTGTCATCGTTGGACATTCATTTTTTTTTTAAGTTTTGATGACGCTACTCCATTGTGAAGGTTATGGTGTGTACTTTTAATAGGGATTGTAACGCGAGACACACTGATAGTTTTGAGAATATCTGCTTGAAAAAAAGCGTCTTCAAGTGTTTTTTATTATATAATAAGTCGACATTGAAAGGGGAGCGATCAATGCCAGTTCAGGATTTGGTTTGGTTTGATTTGCTAAACCTGTTTTGTCTGCAACTGATCGTCACGTTTTAACTGTGAATCCAGAGAAGCTGCTGGCCACCCAAAGGAGCAGTTCCCTGCTTATGCGCCTTCCCTCTGCCATTGCTCCTGTAAGAATTTGTGTTTGAATGTTTTTTGAAAAAGGTTGTTTGCTTGCAATTATCTATACTATACCATTAATGTGCGATAGAGTGAATTGAGTTTTGAAATAGATTAAGTTAATCTAAATTCGTTTGTCTTTTGTTGGTGTTTCAGACAGTAGTATGCAAGTAAATAAATTCTACTTTTTTAAAACTGAGTGGTTGGGCCAGCTGTGCCAGTCTTGGAATATCGAGTACACACCTGCTTAAAACCATTGGAAAATTTTCGGTCTGGGCTGTGTTCTTCAAATATTATGGGGTCAGCGGTCCAGCCTGATCCACAGCAAAGCAAATATAATTCAACCTCTTAAGTAACAGTAATAAAAACTATATCATGTAACAACAGCAGGCGGCACGGTGGCACAGTGGTCAGCACTACTGCCTCACAGCGCCAGAGACCCGGGTTCAATTCCCGACTCAGGCGACTGACTGTGTGGAGTTTGTACATTCTCCCCGTGTCTGCGTGGGTTTCCTCCGGGTGCTCCGGTTTCCTCCCACAGTCGAAAGATGTGCCGGTCAGGTGAATTGGCCATGCTAAATTGCCGTTAGTGGTATGGGTGGGTTGCGCTTCGGTGGGGCAGTGTGGACTTGTTGGGCCGAAGGGCCTGTTTCCACACTGTAAGTAATCTAATCTAAAAAAAATGGACACGCCCGTATCAAATGGTGGTGACGAACAGGTCTCTCGAACCACTGCAATGCCTGCACTGCAGCAAGATGACAATGTTATTTAAAAATACATTACAGTAAGTAGAACCAGCGCTGTGTGGAATGGAGATATATTTGCCCTTCCAAATACTGACCGTGTTGGACGTCTTCCAGGTTTTCCAAGTTGTCTGTCATTTTGATCAGTTAAAATTAAAGTCGTTGTTGATTTCGTAATGGTAAGGAAGTTTGGCGAATCGCTGCACTACATGTCGCAGATATTCCACACTGTCGTCACAGACGTTTGGTTGTGCAGGAGTCGATCTTTGTGGATGTGATGCCAATCATCACGACCAAATTGTCAGGGATGATGTAAAGCTTCTTTTGTGTGTAATTTGATCAGCATCACCATCGCTGTCCTGGGTTGAGCGTTTGTCTCGTTGGGGGTTTTCTTTGGCGTGTCAGGAGCTCCGGGACTCGTTGCAGGATTCATTGCTTCCGAGCTGCTACATTTACCAGTATCTTTGTGTGTGGCATAAGCAGTTCACGTTTATTCAATGGTGAGACCGAGGATGAAGATAAGATTGGTTATTGGGAAACCTAAAACGCTTGTGTCAGAAATAGAGAGAGTAACTGTTTTATTCCCTGAAAAAGAATCAGAACCTGTGTTCTACTGTGTGCTTTTAGTAGTTGCAGTACATTTGTTGGAGAAATTCTATCGGTGTAATCTGTTCTTTCGGAGGGCTGTTGCTTCATCAGGTCGCTGTGGAGAGGATCACAACACAAAATTGACAGTAAACGATGATTGCTGAACAACAATCTGGGTTTGTTCAATAGACCATTTCTGTTGCATGACATTGAGCTCTTTTGCTATAAATTCTGTGTCTTATGATCCTGCTCCACAACAAACTGAAGAAAGTGTGCTCCGAAAGCTCGGACTTCCAAATAACCTGTTGGACTCTAACGTCGTATTGTGTGATTTTTAACTTATTTCCATTTAAACACAGTTACTGTTGAAAATCCTTTGTAATCTCAATTTTATTTAGATATCATTTGTCTCTCACTGGTGTGTTTTAAGACAAATACGCACATGCACAAATGCTTCACTCTCCTTGTGTCTTATTTGCATAATATGCTGAATTAGTTCCCTGGAAAAGCACGGAAATGCTATGGCAAAAAGAAAATAAAGAACCTATTGCCTTTATTCCATGAGTATTCTCAAATCGCAAAAAAGAACTTTCGTCATATCTGTCATTGTCAACTTGATTTTTTACAAATGAAGTGCAAAGTTACAAACCACACTTCACTACGTCATATTCCAATGGGTTTATTTGGATGTGTGAGCTTTCTGAACACTACTGCTTCGTCAGGTAGTTACTGTGGCAGGATCATTGGGATTCAGAATCTTTCATAAAAGATTATTGTTCTATACAACTGATGCAATGTATTAAAAATACTAGATTGCTGCTCAGTCTTCAATTACTTGGAATGGTTGCAGATTTCGAGTCACTAACATGTAAATCCCAGAACCCCGTTCAAAACTTGAGGTTAAAGCAAATGGGATTACGTCAGCTCAGATAACGCAATAATGGTGCAATGTTAGTGTCTTTCTGTATTCCAAATCTGAGTGAGACTGGTTCTGTTTCTAAAGTAACAATTGACGTAATGCCACGTGGGTTGACTGCCGAACGGTTGTATATATTTTTTTAACAAAGTAAAATGCATCTGCAAATACAAATCCGCAAATGTAAATTCATCCCAGAGACTTATGTGTGTCTGTGAGTGAATGTGAAGGAGAGATAGAGAGTGACAGAGAGTGTGCATGAGTCTGATGATGTCTATGTCTAAGAACGGATATATGCACGTTAGAAAGAGTACATATTTGTGTCTCAGTGAGAGCATATGCATGAAAAAGTTTCTGCGTGAGTGTGTCAGTGTGACTGTGCATGTCTCTGAGAGTCTACAGTGTAGTTGGGTCACCTGCAGTGATAACTGAATGGGAAATGCCGTTTGAGGCCATCCTCATGGGTGCGGAACTTCGCTGTCAGCCTTTGTTTTGCGTTGTTGCATATCCCCGAAGTGTGCCTTGGAGGATGGTCACCCAAAGACCAGAGGTCGAATGTCCTTGACTGCTGACGTACTCCCCGACAGTGAGGGAGCATTCCTGTGTGGGGATTATTGGGAGATATCTGTTGACTTCGTGTCTTCTTGCTCTTGCCAATGTGTCATGCCTTGTCATCAGTTCCTGCAGTTTTGAGAGAGACAACGTTTGTCGAGTGTGTCCCTGCCACGCACGTGGTTAGTGCGTTTCCCGATGAGTGATGGTAATACCAATGTTGACACTCTGACGCGTCTTACATTATTGCAATGACAGGGTATACAGTGTTGTGGTTGATTTTGTCCTGAAGGCAGGAGAAAGTGGTGAAAGTAAGGGTCTATTGCAGGTTTGACGTTGTTTAAAGACTCGAATTGGAGGCGTACTTAAGGAGATGATAAGGTATTAACCCTCATTGATAAAGTGTGGCAAGCTGCAAAGAACATGGTATAGTTTCTTCGCTCCCACAAATTACTGAACAACGAAGGATGTCCTATCAGTCTTATCTCGCGTCTGTCTACTGAGAAGGTCATTACGTTTTCTTACTGTGGAACGTTGGAACTGGGGACCGATAAGTTGAGCATCAAATCCTGTTGATACGAGGGAATCCCTCAGCCAAATCTGGTGTCCGTCTTGTTGCTCATGATCTGAACTTATCCTCTGTACGTATAGGTCTCGTCCATAGTGGGTGGTTGTTTTAATATGTGCAGGGTGGAAGCTAGTGAAGTGCAGCATTGTCAGAGTATTCGAAGACTTGTGGTCCTGTGACCTGAGGTGCCGTCCTTCCTGGAGGTGGCTGTGTTCAATAATCAGACTGCTTCTGAAGAGTAGTTCATGGTAAGTATGATGTTGGGATGCGACTTGTTGATGCGATTGTGTAGTTATCTTTCAGTGAGTATATGCCATGTGTCCACAGGAAGGGCATGCCGTCAGATATCTGAGGTATCGAGTTGATTGGAGGTCCCGGGGCAGCAAAGAAGTCTTGTTCGAACTTGAACATGAGTATTTTGGCATATTGGCGTGCACGTTTGCTCCCAGTGGTTGTTCCGTGTGACTTGATGAAGAACTGGCTGTCAGAGATGAGTACATTGCGATCAAGGATGAAGTGGATTAATTGTCGGCTCATGCTTGGAGCAAGGATTGTTGTTACTGAGGACTGAGACTGATGCAGTAAAATGCCGTCGTCGTGGGTGATGCTGATGTACAGCCGGCACGGCTATTCTGCTGAATAATGTTCCGAGTTTGGATGATCTGTGGGTGCTGTGTTTCTGATTTTTAAAAAAAGTATCTGTTCATTGAATATAATTTTTTTTCTTTCTACTTGGCTATTAAATGCATTATTCTTTTTCTTTAATTCTCTCGTGGTACATCGGAAAATCCGACTGGTTTTCATTTATTGCCCGTCCATATTTTCTCCCCGAGAAGATGATTCTCGCTACCTACTTGAACTGCATCATCAGACAACTGTGGGTCGGGCCACAAATATGTTCGAGAGAGATTTGCACGCTTTTTAAGAAGAAACTTTGAATGAATGGCAATACATTTCCAGGTTGGTGCATTGCATAACTTGGTGGTGATTGATTCGTGGCCCCATGCAGATGCGGCCTCAGTCCGTCTACGTGGTTGTGCTCAAGCTTTGAAAAGGGCTTACCATGTTTGGGAATTTTCAGCAAAAAGTCTTGTAGATGCCACACACAGTTTCCAATAACTTTTTGTCGTGGGAGAGGCGTTGTTTGTGGATGTGGTGCTGATCAACGGGATAATTTGTCTTCAATGGTGTCTTTTGGTTTGTTTAAATCTGAGATATTTTACATAGCATTGGCAGATTCAGGATCGTTATTGGCTAAATCCAATCAGTCCAGAAAGTGTCCCTAAACTCTTGGACAGTTTCTTTTTCTGGATCATACATGCTTGGCGATGTTCGAATATCAACTCAAACAGTCTGACTATAGAAATTAATTTTAAAAACACAACTAGAAACAATGTGAGCAGGCAACATCAGAACATCTTGCTACAGTGACTCTGCTGGAAAAAAAACTCAAAAGGTCTGGCAGTATTTACGGAAGGCAAGCAGAGTTAATGATTCGGATCGGCCAGAACCATTAACTCTGATCTGCATCGAGATATAATGACTGAACCTTTTGAGTGTTTCGAGCAATTTCCAGTTCTGTCTCTGATTTACATGATCAGCAGTTCTTTCGGATTTTATGCCTTTGTTTCATCCGACCTTTAACATTTACAATACAGGCGTGCTGAAATTGTCCATGTTGGACAAGCACATGGACGGTAACAAAGTGAGAGATGTGTAGTTTTGTTTGATCTTGGATTAACATAAATGCTCAAGAGAACATTGTGAGCTTAATAACCTGTACTGTTCTGTACTTTTCTATGTTCTATGTTAAGCACCTTATTAATTAATTGCATGCGTTTCTAATATAGCTAATGGTATGAATTCCTAGCCGGAGAATGGCACTCTTATGGTTAGCTCTGGTCCTCCATGCGTCGCATAATGTTTCCCTGTCTCTCATTTCCCTTCTTGTGAGTTTTCACAATAGTCACTGTATTCAGGGCACTTGTCAGCTGCCACCGTGTTAACGGCAATTAATTGGATATTTGCCTATTGTTGAATGATCTTTTACATACGTTATTAGTCTTATTACAGCAAATAAATATTGAGTTTTAATAATTGTTCTAATGTCAGTTCCAAGTAAATTACTTGGCTGTACCTAATATTAGAAATCTTTAGCAAAATGTTTTGAGCAGCTTCTTTCCTATTGTACACCGTCATCTTTATCCTTGGCTGTCTTATAACGTGTGAAGTCAACAAGATTCGAATGTGAGTTAATTTCTGTACCTGGTATTTGATTTTTTCACGTAATATGGAGGCTGCTTTTACTGTCTGAGACTGTTTTCTTTTCGAAATTTGTATTTAATATTTTCTCCTAATGCGTTTAGTTTTCTTTGCAAGTAGTTGTATCTGTAACTGCTTCAGATTCTATATCTATAATAATTTGAAGAAACTGAACGGAAGTCTACTGTCATTGTGATCGAGAAATTCACTATTGGAATGTATTGTGACATGTTCTTATCTGTATTCTATGAGCAAATATTCACAGCTTCATATTTTATCTGACTTCTGCTGACTTTGATCTCCAGAGGTATTGTTATTGACCTTGTGAAAACTACATTCAGCCAATATTTTCACAAGCTCTCTAACTAAAGTCAAACATGATTTGGAGATGCCGGTGTTGGACTGGGGTGTATAAAGTTAAAAATCACACAATAACAGGTTATCCTGATAGTCACCTGACGAAGGAGCGTCGCTCTGAAAGCTTGTGTGCTTCCAATTAAACCTGTTGGACAAGAACCTGGTGTTGTGTGATTATTAACTATTGTCAAACATATTGACTAGTAATTGCCATGGGCGTCTGTCAGCCATTTCAAAGGCCGCCAACCAATGGCAATGAAACTGAATACAGCGATTTTTCAAATGGTAACAGGGATAATCCAGATAATTATACACCGCTCAGACTGATGTCAGTCGTAACAGAACTGCTGCAGAGTGATGCGATCTGTTCCCATTCAGAAGAAAATGGGCCCATCAGTAATGGGCACCATGATTTAGTGCGGGGAAGGTCATATATTACAAACATAGTAGAATTCGTTGTGGAGGTGACAAAATTCATTTATTATAGATGTTATAAACATGGACTTCAGAAAGACATTTGAGAAAGTTCCTTGTGGTAGGCTGATGGTGAATGAGTATTCACATGGGGTCCACGGTGTTCGAGCTAGATGAATAGAGAACTGACTGGGAAGAAGGAGACAGAGAGTAGTTGTGAAAGGGATCTTCTCAAAATGGAGACCTGTGACCTGCAGTGTTCCACGAGGATCCCTCCTTGGACAACTGTTGTCTGCGATGTATATAAAAGGTTTGGAGGAAGTCATCGGTTGTCTGATTAGCAAGATTACAGATACTACTAAAATTGGTGGACTAACAGATAATGAAGGGGACAGTCAGAGAATACGGCAGAATGTAAATAGATTGGAGAGATGGGGAACGAAATGGCAGATGGAGTTCAATCTGAATAAATGTGAGGTGATGCATTTTGGAATATCCAATTCAAGTGCAAGCGATACAGTAGATGGACAACTGCAAGAGAAAATTTGGGTTACAGAGAGATCTGGTTGCTCAGGTTCATTGTTCTCTCATAGTGGCTATGCAGCTAAGTAAAGTGGTCAAGAAGGCATACAGCATGCTGTCCTTCATTGGACAAAGTATTGCATGTGAGAGTTGGCTGTTAATGTTGCAATTGTATAAGACTTTGGTTCATTCACATTCGGAATACTGCGTGCAATTCTGTTCGGCACATTACTAAGAGGATGATTTGGAGAAGTTGCAAAAGAGTTTCACCTGGACGTTGTCTGGTGTGGAGGGCGCGAGCTATGATTTGGGGAATCCCGCTTTTTTTTGGTTCATGCAAATATGGCTACACCAGCATTTATTGCCCATACCTAAATGCCCAGAGGGCATTTATGAGTCAATCATATTGTTGTGACTCTGGAGTCAGACATATGTTAGACGAGGTAAGGGTGACCAATTTCTAATCGAAAGAAAAGCAGGGAAACAGGTCCGTTTTTTTCCCGACGATCGACAATTAATTCATGATTATCATTGTACCTTAAATCTATTTTTTTTTAATTAATCCAAATTCTAAAATGTACACTGGACGGAATTGAACTCAGGACTCTAGCACATTTCCTGGGTCGCTGGATGAACGATAATACTATTGGTTCACTTCCTCCGCTCATACCCCCGCCTCCCGCACCTGCCACTTGAAATAAAAACCCTATATGTCGAAGTATGGTAGTCTTTTGTAGTTGTGTTATTGTTTACTATGGCCCACGCCTTTTCATTGCTGGCACAGCTGACAGCATCTACAATTCACGATTCGCCATGACACTTCCAAAACTTGTCATACACCTTCAACTATATGAAATAATATCCTAATTCAGCGATGCAGATTAAGTCCATGCTTTTATTTATCATTTCTGTTCCTCAAATTTCAGTTCTGTCTCTGCTTGAAAAATGTACCATTTCTGTTCTCACTGCTGGTGAACTGTCACTGTCCGCCGAATTACCCGAAGCTGCTCACTTAAATGTCGAATAGTGGCTTCTATTCCACCGTGATTGATGAGTTCGTTATGGAGCTAGTATCATTTCTCGTTCCCAATGTTTGATGTGCCCCATTCGAGCATGGCTGATATCTTGCGTATGTGATGGGGTGATCCAACTTACGATGTCTCTATGGTTCGCACAGATTACTGTACATCTTTTACCTTGAATGAGTGATGTGTTAGGGGTATGGGTGATTTCTAATACACGTCCTTTCGTGCCGCTACATCCGCACGTATGAACGCTTGCTGGAACTTACAGTGATATTGCATTCTCTTGGATTAGATTAATTGTGCCAATCCAATCATGTGCATCCCCAAGTTGGATCTGTCCAATGTTATCTGATACCAGGCCGACTAGTCAGAATCCACGACGTTGATCCACATTATGTCTGTCAATCAAGCATTTAATTGTTTAAACGATTGCCTCCATTACAAACACTCCATCTTCAAGTTCCTTTGCTGTTCTTTTATCTAGCCCTGCGTGTTCTATCTGAGCGTACTCAGCCCACTCTGTTCTTTCCTTCAGAATTTGTGTCAAACGTGGGTTGAAGCTCACTTATACCCTGTGTGTCGACTGATTTAATTAAGGAAGACCGATATTGACACTTGTCAAAATATCATTCAATATCTTCCTCTTGTGTCTAGCGAATGTATTGCATTCTCTGCATTTAGTGGGTTCTATGACATTAGCAGCTTGATACACGATTTCACTGGTGAACATATGTCACATTTTCCTTTAACGACCTGAGCAACATTCAAACGCCTGGATACCCGATATGTTGATCAGAACAGGTACAGACCCATTTTTCACATTCGCATATAAAATCATTGAATCGTTTGGTATTACTATTCCATTAGATGGAGTCGTTGTCAAGACTGAGCATTTCAATTGTCATGGGGTAGCAGAAGAGGGAAGATTGCGTGGTGTGGCTGAAACACGTGGAAGTATTCAAACAATAGCAATACTGGCTCCCACCCACCTTGTGAGAGGGGTCCTCACTTCCTCGTTAATCCCTTTGATTGATCTATCAAAAGTGAACTTCCAAGTCTTCATTGCCTCTTTGGAATTACTTGTACTATCTACTTTCAAAAGGTTCCCAGTTGATGAAATTCTGAAGAAATCAGATACTTCCTTTCTAAATCAGCTTGTTCTTACTTCATTATGCTGGTGGGACAGATTGTTTCAACTAAACTTCTCTCCGCTACTAAGGATCTTCCTCATCTAAAACCACAAATGTAGTGTGGGCTGTTCACTTGTAGTATTCCTTGATCCAATTACAAAGAAGCGGGAGATGGGCTCCAATAAACCATGCCTCCTTGTAACAGTTCCTCAGCAATCCTGATACTATCTCCATCGCTGATCTCATTCATGCGTTCATGCTCATTCCCTTCCCTCGTCATCAGTCGCTGTTGAGTTTTCTAATATATCTTCAACTTCCCAAATATTTTGATGACGCGGTTAGCACAGACTCTCCTTAGCTCTGTGACCATCTATACTACTCTTTATCTAAATTTCTTTTTCTCCTCCAATTTATCCAATCAGGGCGATGAGTTCAGACACCTCACTTATCCACGTGGCACAATTTCTTTCTCACCATTGTCCATTTTTTTTACCATTTTCCCTAGATATTTGCGTGTAATGACCTATCAAAATGATCTTCAGCTGATTATTTTCAGTTAACCTATTTGTGTAACGTGTTCTAAAATTCACTTTATTCCTATTCAGTAACCTCTAAATTTCAAGAATTCAGATTCATGGGCATTAAACTACTTCATAAACTTCCATTTCACAATCCACAGATCGCTTTATGGAATGCCAATAAAATAATATCCTTACATGGGAGAAGTTCAAAAGGAGACCTGAGGGAAAAGCTTTAAACACAGAGAGTGGTAAGAGTGTGGAGTGCACTGCCTGTGGCAGTTCAGGGGAACATATGATAGGGAATTTTAAGACTTTTAGATAAGCATATGAATATGGAACGAATGGAGTGTTATGCAACTAGTTCAGGCAGAAGGGATTAGTTTAATTTTCCGTCACGTTCGGCCCAACGTGGTAAGTCGAAGGTTGGTTCATGTGCTGTACTGTTTTATGTTCTACGTTGTTTGGCAAGATTTGCAGTTGAAGGAAATCGGCCAGTGTTTTCTGCGTTTCAAAGAATGTGGGCCATCGTAGGCAAACGGAAAATGTTCACACAGACGGGACTGCCCGACGTAGGAGCAAAGGGAATGGCTGACAGGCAAAATTAGGGAGAGTTTGGGACACTCCCTGTGCTTCATATATATTATGATTGGGAGAGGTGGATGCAAGTACAGAATTCGAGAAAACGGAAAGCAAAGGTGGTGAGCAGACTGATATTATATGTCCGTGGCCATTAATGTTTATGGCTGGTATAAAATTGGACAAATCCCCCGTTCCGAATAAGTTGTAACTCAGGTTGCTGTGAGAGAAGAGAGGAAAGTATCTGATCTAATATTTTAAGTTGAATATCGTGACAGAGAAGAGAGTGAACCAGATAGTAGCTAATGTGGTTGCTCCTTACAGGAAGATGATGAGGAACTGATAAGGGAACAATGTTCCAGCGATTATAAAATCAGTGTAAAGAAAACTATGGAGAAAATATGGAATGTGAAAATTGATCTCCATTTAAGGAGGTTTGGTTTGATCATGGACAGTCAGTATACCTTTATCAGATTGAACGCATACCAAATAAATTTGATTGATATGTTGTCGAGTTCAGCGGCATGCTTCTTTGAAGTTTCCATCACGAATACACAGGACGGTTATAAACGTCCTTGGCAAGTTTATATTCATTTCTCAGTCTATTGAATACAGGACTTTGGAAGTCATGTTGAAATTACTGGGGTCTTTTCGACATTAATGTATCAAGTTATCGTCGTCACGTTACTGGAAGGACATTACTAAGCTGGAGAGGGTTCAGAAGAGAGTTACCACAATGTTGTTGGTATTGAAAGTTTCATTTGTAATAAAAGGATGGCTGGCTTGTCCAGGATTCTTTCAATGGACCTTGTACACGTTTGCAAAAAATGGGTGATATAGACAGAGTTAATTTTCTCGTGACTGGGAGAGTTTCAAGACGATAGGTCACATTTTGTAAGGTTTCAAAACAGATTTAAGAGAAATAGGTATGCGGGGCAATGTTTTACACAGAGGGTGGTTTGTATGAGGAATGAACTTTCCCAGGAAGGGGTGAATGCGGGTGCAATTACAACATTTAAGAGATATTTGGATAAGTATATGAATCCCAGATATTTGTAGTGATATGGTGCACAATCAGGCTAGTAGGATGTGTTTAGTTTCAGATATGGTCGTCATCGACCAAAAAGAATTTTCTGCGCTGTATGACTCTCTCGCTACAAATATAATGTTATGCCATTACTTAACAAAGGTTGCAATGAAAGCTACAGAACTACACATGTGTCAGGCAGACTTCAGTGGTGGCTGAGTTGTTGGAGCCCTTTCTGCGATATAGGATTTAAACGCATCTGGAAAGGCAAGGAATGATTATGGATAGTCAGCATGGTTTGGTTTGTGGGAACTCATGTTGCACAAAGTTAATTTCATTTGTTGAAGATGTGAACAAGAAAATAGAAGAATGCTGAGAAATAAGCATATTTTTTCTGGCTTCAGCAAGGCCGTCGACACGGTTCAGCATGGTACAATGTTTGATAGGGTTTGATCACATGGTATCAGGGAGAGCAAGTCAACTGGACACAGAACTGTCTTAACAGTAGTAATCAGAGGCTCGTGGTCGAGGGTTGTTGATCTGTTTGGAGGCCTGTGACCTGCCGTGTGCTAGAAGGAGCGTTGCTGGTTCCACGGTTATGGAAAATTTATACAAATGGCTTTGGTGAGAACATACGAGTTATTGTTAGTAATTTTGTGAATAATAAAGTTAATGTGATAGTGGGCAGTGAATACAGTGGACCAAAGAACAAAAGGTTTCTTTCAGGTGTTGGAATTTGTTACGAAAACGCAGGTAGGACGAGAATGAATAATAGTAGTGCCTTGTAGATCCGGGGCATTGTTGTCGAGCAGTGAGTATTTTTCCTTGAAAGTCGTATCACAGGTGGAGAGGGTGGTGATAGCAATATTTGACACGCTTACTTTCAATATTTAGAGAATTGTGTTCTTGAGTTGAAAGCATTTGTAACATTGTCCTCAATATTTCATTTGGGCACAGGAAGCCTACATCACGACTTTTTAAAAGACTTGAAAAGAAAACACGCGAGGCACAAGTAAGGTGATTAACTACTGGTAGGTGAATCCAAAACGAAAGAGTATAAACGTGAGGTGATTCATAAATAAATAAAGGACCTGAGCGACAGCATTTTCCACAGAGGAAGGAACCACCAGAAGAAATGGTGGAACCAAGTACAATAAAAAGATGTAAAAGTCATTTGGTCAGGTACATAGAGAGATGAAGGTTGAAGTGATATGAGCACAAATATGAGCAGGCAAAAATGACTCGTTTAGTTTAGGAAACCTGATCAGTAAGGATGAGAGAGCTCAAATTTCTGATTGCGTTCTGCATGACTCTGTGTCTCCAGTTACTGGAGGAAGATACTATCGAGAAAACGCATGTTGCCGAAAGTAAAGCAAGTTACAGAGATAGGCATAGTAGTCTAGATTGGAGTGTGATTAAAATATGCTGGGTATAGTCGCAGGGAGGAGATTACCGAGATAGAAAACACAATATGCGTTAAAATGATTGAAGATACTGATCAGCAATAAATGCTACAGTAAAAGTTTGGGGGAAAGACAACAGAGCAGAAAGATCGCAGATATAATTACCAACGTGGGAGCCTGTTTTCATCTCTGTTGTCCTAATGCACACTACGAAAGCACAGGCCATGATTATAAGTGTGGACTTTCTGCGCTGCGTTCGTACAACATTACTTAAAGTATGGACGGTGATTAAATCTGTGATCTTTCTGTACTGTGCTCTCCTTCGGCATTGTACCTATGTCCTGTACTGTTCGTCGATGTTCTTAGCCATCTGAATGGCTTCTACTCTGTTCACTGTGAATAATAGCAACCTGCTTCAGGATTTATTGAAAGTTCAAGGTATACCTGCCCTTTACCTCTCGAGCTGGTCAAACGTCTGCAATGATGTGATGGCTGATACACCCAGCAGTTGGGATGCTTTTTCAATCAGGAAATTTGTGATTCCGCATAAGAGACAGCGAAATGGACACAATCAGAAATGGATTGATGTATGAGTGTTACACATGTAGAATGGCACTGAGTACCACAGATATCTGGAAAGTCACAGTCTTCATCCCTGGACAGTGATGGGCTGTCTCTCTGAAGCCCAGAATTTGTAGCTGCAGGAGCGAGAGGTTTTGACAAACCGCTGCAAATGGACCCACATAGTGAGGGATATCAAACGGAGAGTTATCGTGTAATATCGTGTAAGATTGCAGCAAGGTTGCAGGGTCAAACACTTGTATAGTAAGACATTGTGATTCATGGTGCCCTTGTTTGAGCAACCTGCGATCAGGCGATGTGATGGTGCAGTGGTATTATTGAAAGGTTATTTACCTAGAAACTCAACTAATGTCAGTCAATGACAGATTGTTTAATTTGGACTAAATGTTTCTATAAAATGTTGTTAGCACACCAGAAATACGAATTAAACTATTGCTGATGTTAAGAAAAGTCCATCTAACACATTCGCATCTTTAGGAAAGTACAGCTGTGATCAACTGGTGTGGACCGTTATAGTTTGACAACAGACGCAATGCACAGTAGTTGACTCTCAGTTGTCCTCGGAAATGGCAGTCTGGGTACCCAATGAACACAGTCCGCCGATTTATCAGCAACAAACCCAAACAAGCAGAAAAATGTGTCCAGAAACTCTGGCCACGAGCCACTACATCGAAGACAACCCAACAATTTTGCAAGACGACTCAGATGCCTTGGCATCATGTTAGCTCACAAAACCATTTGCACACTAAAACAGCAGCTACAAAACTTTAAATATCCGATACAGACAAAAAGCAAAATTAATTTCACTCACAAATACAGTGCATGAACTATAACGTAAACTATATTGGACAAACACGCAGAAAACAAGCCAACAGGATACATGAACATGAACTAGCCACAAAATGACATGACCCTCTGTCACCAGTATCCCTACATACAGATAATGAAGGGCACCACTTCGACTGCGACAACACATCCATCCTCGGACAAACCACGCAGAGACACGCACTGGAATTCCTAAAGCATGCATTCCAACCGGAACTCTGTAAACAAAACACATTGAATCGGACATCATTTTTCACCCCGTGAGCAAATGAGCAGGAAATGACGTAATCATAGGAAAAGGACATTGCGACTGGAAATGACATTACCAATCCAAAGAAAGTCAAACATATAAGTAGAAAACCAGAAAAAAATCAACTGTGCTTCCTCTGGAGGCTCAGTGAAGATGTTACCTAGTGTGGTGGTGAAACGTCTGAAAATGAAACTTCCAGCTCAGCGAGCAATCCAACATCCAGAATGGTGTCAATAAATATGGAGGATTTGCTAAATCTATGAATGGTATAATTCAGACCATGTGTGGAATATTATGAACAGTATGGGTGCCCCAAGTAAAGATATCCTTACATTGGAGGCCAGACGTAAAATGGTCACTTGTCTTGTCTTGAGAATCGATGAATGAAAAGCTGTTGAGGGAAGATTGAGTAGATTGAGATTGAAGCGACTCGAGTATAGAAGAATGGCGGAGAAATTGAATAAAACATCCAAGATCCTTTGGGCTTTTTACAATGTTGGCGCTGGGAAGTTCGAAAGAAGAACAGTACAGCACGGCAATAGGCCTTTTGGTATACTATGGCTGTGCCAGCCATAATGGTATTCTAAAGTAATGTTATCTTCCTGCACATGCTCCGTATTTTTCCATTCTCTGCTCAGCTTCTGTCCGAGTGTGACTTAAAAGCTTTGCTCACATTTATGATCTGACCAGCTTCCACAGTCTGTTTTTTAAAAAATGCACTTGTGTTACACATCTCGCTTGAACCTTCACCATCTAACTTCAATCGTATGCACCTTTGCGTTGACACTCCTACACCAGAAAAGAGATTTTGACATTCACATTATCTGTGCCTCTCTTACTGTTATAAACCCAAATCTGATCGACTCTCAGCCTGCAATATTCCAGTAAAAGAATCCATGTTTGTTCAGTTTCTCCATATTGCTACTTAACTCTTAATACAACTTCTCACAGGCAACATGATGGTCAACAATTTTTACACACTCTGCAAAGCGATCACATTTTTCCTATCGTGTCGCAATGAGAACTACGCAAACTACTCCCAATTTGGTTAAACAGTTTCAAACAGTTACAACATGACATGGAACCCCTGTACTCGGTGCTGTGACCGATGAAGGGATACATGCCAATTCGTTTTTTTCCCATTTGCGTTGCCATTTACAGGGAGCAATGGACGTGCACCACGTCCCTCTGTATATGTATAATCCGCAGTCTCCTTACTTCATTTTTGATTTGAACCTAACAAAATGGATAATCTCACAGTTGTCTGCACTAAACTCAATTTCCTACCTCTAGGCCCAATTATCTAGGTGGTCTATATTCAGGGACAGCATTTGAAAGCCTTCCTCAATGGCCACAACTCGAGCAATTTTGTTGTCTGCGATGAGTATTGTTCCTTTGTTTTCCCTTGTGCGAGAATATCTAACCAGGGGGCGTAAAGTTCCAGCAAGGTTTCATTCATTCAAGATGGAGATGAAGAGGAAGTTATTCACTCAGAGGGTAGCAAATCAGTGGAATTCTTTAAAACCAGAAGATTCAGCCGCTGCTGTTAGGAAATTAGGACCATTAAGTCTAGTCTGCCAATCAATGATATCTGATAATTTTTTTCAATCCCATCCTCCCAATTTCTCCCTGCAATGTTTGATCCACTTGACAATCAAGAACCTATCGATCTGTTTTGTATATACGCAATGACCTGGCATCACAGCCTTCTGTGACAACGAATTCCTAACATTCAGCACTCTTGCATGAAAGAAGTTTCTCATTCTCTTGTTTCGAAAGCGTCTTCCCTTTAGTCTAAGGCCGTGCTCTCGGATCATAGTCTTTCCTGCCAATGGAATCATTTACAAAATGTGCACTCTTGCCACGCTGTTTAGTATTCTATACGTTTTAATTAGATTCCCCCTCAATCTTCGAACTCCATCGAGTGCAGTCCCAAAGTCCTCCAACGTCTTTGTAATCTCTCAAAAGTGCATCCTTGCCTAAATATTCTTGTCCACCCTAGATGAATGATAACACTGTATTTGCCTTCCCAATTGCAGTCAAGCAACACACTTATCTTAAGCGAAAACTCGAAGAGAATTCCCATTGCATTTCAGATTTCGGAATTTTCTCCATAGTTAGAACATAAGCAATGCCTCGACTCTTTCCAGAAAAGTGCACGAGCTCACACTTTTACACATTGTATTACATCTGTCACTTCTTCCACTATTCTCCAAATCTGCCTCGAACTTTATGCAGCCTCTGTGCCTCCTCAGTGCAACCTGCCCCTTCACCTATTTTTGTATTACCCGCAAAAGTAGGCAGATTGCCCTGAGTTCATTCATCAACGTCATTAATGTGAAAGGTGCAACGTTGTGATCCTATTATTGACCTTTGCGAACCCACCCTAGTTACTACCTTCCCTCTTAAAAAGGACACTTTTATCTGCACTCTCTAACTTCTGATAGACAGCCTACCTTCTATCAAAAATGCTACCTAGCTTGTCACACAACGCGTCCTTATCTTATTCAGCAGTCTGCTGTGCCACTAATCAGCGAAGGCCTGCTGCAAGTCCAGGTAGATAACATCCACTGACTCTCCTTGATTTGATCTAACTTGCTCGCTACCTTTTCAAGGGTCTCTGGCAGATTTGTCAGTTATGATCTCCCCTGATGAAACAATGCTAACTTTGCCCTATTTTACCATGCATTTCCACGTATTCAGAAATCTCATCTTTGAACAATTCCGTACAGGGGGGCTGGCGAAGTTGGATCAATAAATGCATAGGATTAATCGAAACTGTATTTTCCCTGTGGTGGAGGAGTCCAGACCGAGAGATCTTAGGTATAGGGTGAGAGGGGAAATATAAAAAATAGAACAAAAAGGCAACTTTTTTACTCAGAGGATGGTACATGCATGGAATGATCTTCCAGAGGAATTGGTGGAGGCTAGTACAATTGCAACATCTAAAAGGCATCTTCATGGATATATGAGTACGAAGCGTTTGGAAGGATATGGGCCAGGTGCTGGCAGGAGCGACTAGATTGGGTTTGGATAATTGATTGGCATGGACAATTTGGACCGAAGAGTCTGTTTCTGTGCTGTACATCTCAATGACTCTATGACTCTATAACTGAGTGGGTCAGATCTTAGTTAATCAGTGAAACAAGGGTCACTTTGAAAAAGCAGGAAAGTACAGTGGAGGAATAACGGATCATCTACGCTATCGTTGAATTGTGGAATATAGTCATTGAGCTAAATGGCCTAATTCAGGTTCTATATCTCCTGGTCTTCACTAAATCGGTTTCAAACTCAATAAAACATGCATGATACTTTTATTATGGACTCACAAATGTCCTGTACATTGAGATTATTAGATATTTCTCATTGTGAAATATTTGATGTAGAATAGGCTATTCCCTTGTTGGCTCCTTGACATGTTACCAAAGAAAACCATTTCATATGAAACCCACGATTCCATCCATTTCAGCCCTGATAGTTGGACATCATTTCCTACATTTATCCCTTCACCTAACACTCCGGGCAATTTAACTTGGCCAATTCACCTAACCTGCACATTTTTAGACTGTGCGAAAAAACCGGAGCACCCGGAGGAAACGCACGCAGACACGGGGAGAACGTGCAAACTCCACACAGAGAGTCGCCTGAGGCGTGAATTGAACCCGGGTCTCTGGCGCTGT
>NC_057717.1:47737813-47739035 GCF_004010195.1 Chiloscyllium plagiosum | reverse complement strand
AACCGACATTCTCGAGAACATTCTGTCTCCATCATTCTTTGAAATATTCTGCACCCGACATTCCCTGAAACACTCAATCCCTGA
This sequence comes from Chiloscyllium plagiosum, assembly GCF_004010195.1. Taxonomy (NCBI): domain Eukaryota; kingdom Metazoa; phylum Chordata; class Chondrichthyes; order Orectolobiformes; family Hemiscylliidae; genus Chiloscyllium; species Chiloscyllium plagiosum. Next base: position 47,738,951 of record NC_057717.1, on the reverse strand, counting down.
ATGTTTTTGTGACTGGCCGAACGTCAGTTAATAGAGCAACAGCGAAGACCGCAAGTTAAGAGATGCTGTTCCATGGAGATGGAGACACTGTCCTGAAGTCTTCTCACACATTTAAAAGGGTGAGTATGGTGTCCCTGCGTTTGCATTTCTTCCCTACATCAACCATAACTTAAATCAAAAGACAGAAATTTTCACCTCCATTTGTCTTCAAGGAACTGAGACAGAATCCTTCAGGACGGCGACGTTTTCACCCTTCGTATTAGGAAAGGTAAAGAAGTGACCTGTGTCTGATCTCGAGTGATCGATTCGCAGGAATGTTCCAGAAGCTATCTATTATTATGAACGGGTCTTTGTGTGTTTGGGGATGGGGGAGGCGTTCTTGTATTGTATGACTATTTTTGTCATTAATTTAGAAAGTCCGATTTGTTATTTAAGCTTCAATTATTATAATAAATCTCTGAGTATGGTGACACGTATGAAAATCTCACTCTGTCGTCAATCAAACTGGTCAATTTGCCTCCAGGCGGATGTATAATGCCTTTGTTTGCTTCCTCATAGTTAACGCAGTGACTATCTACGTCCTGCCTTGTAAAGATTGTGGATTATCTTCATGTGTCAGACGTTACTTGGGGGCGATGGCAGTGGCGGATCTACTGGTCATTATCCTTGACCTGATATTGAGACAAATTCCCATCGTGTTTCAGAAACCGTTTTATTTCCTGTTCTCCATCCGTGTATGTAATATCCACGCTGTCCTGCTTTATGCAGCAACTGACTGTTCTGTCTGGTTCACCGTCACTTTCACCTTTGATCGGTTTCACCTTTGAGTTGTTGCGAGAAGCTGAAAATTAAATATTGCAGTGAGAAAACGGCAGGTTTGGTTCTCGGAGTAGTGACTGTGCAGAGCTGTTTAAAGAACATTTTCTGGTATTTTACGCTCGAAGCTCGCTATCAGCTGTTTAACTTACCCTGGTTTTGTTATGAGCGAATAGCTGGTGATTCCGTATTTGCCTGGGCCATAATCGAGTTCCTCCACTACGTTATAACTCCGGGCCTCCCTTTTCTCCTGATTCTGCTGCTCAATGTTATCACCGTCAGACACCAATAGAGCGCGGAGGAGACTCCGGGCTCACATCAA
>NC_057717.1:47715743-47737313 GCF_004010195.1 Chiloscyllium plagiosum | reverse complement strand
CAACATTGCTACTTCTGCACCTGTCCATACTCTTCTTTCAAATCTGCTCATTCGTGCTCTGTTCCAGTTAGTTGAGCTGTAGGAAGCTCCCAATAAATTGACTGTATATTACTGCCTCTGCAGACCAATCCACGTCGAAGATCTCTTTTTCTGCAGGTGTAAGATTTCCCTGGATTAGCAATACCACTCCTAAAACTCGTATACCGACCCAATCCACATTCTATTTGAAAGATTTAAACTCTGCAACATCCAAGAAATTTACGACTCCTGTGATAACCAAGTCTCTGTAATGGTCACGAAATCACAGCTCATAGTACTGATCCATGCTCTGACTTCGTCACCCTGACTCCTGAAGGTTTGACATTAAAAAAGACACACTTGAATCCACAATAGTGAGTACACCTTTGTCCTATTAAGTGCTTGTCGCTTTTCACAGTCACTCCACGCGCTCTGTCAGGCTATTCACTATCATCTGATCCGGAGCTCAGGTTCTCAACCACTGCCACTTTAGTTTAATGCATCCAGAAAATAATCTATGTCATTTGTGCAAACTTGCATAATGACTTCTGGCTGCTCACCGTGCCAAATGAGAATGTTCTGCAACAGCTGGATGGACACTAGCACCTGAGAAGCATCCTGGATTCGTGTCTGCGACTACAACAACTCCCTTCTCTCCCCAAAACTACATAGTCTCTTATGACTAATGGCCTGCTAAACTTTACCGTTAACCGCTGTGCCCCACATATCCTCATAGTGCCACTGACCTGGCAATTGCTGCTTTCCCCGAATGGATATCTCCCCAGCATTATCCAAAGCGGAATACTCGATTTCGAGTGTAATGACCACACGAGATTTCTGCAATCGCTGTTGCCAACAATTGATTTTACTGCTGGTTGTGACCAGCTGATTAAAACTCACCTCTATGATGCACACAGCATCGTGGATGAGATCATCTTCGTGTCCGCTGCGAACTTTAACACGCCACACGTGGTCCCCAACTTAAAGGTATCTCTTTGAAATGCAAGACATTGCGGCCCCAACACTGACCTCTGAAGTGCACCACTAGCCAGTGATGGCTAACCAGAAAAATATCGCTTTATTCCCAGTCTTCGATATGTATTCATTCACTATGCTATCACATTACGCAAAATGTTAGGCGCATTATTCTTATGCATCTAACTTTTGTGCAGCAGGTTGTCCAATGCTTTCTGGCAATCCAGGTACACAACATCCATCGTTTTCCTGCACTCGTAATACCCTCAAAGAATTGTTCTGTTTAATTTTAACACGACCTGCTTTTCATCAACCCATGATGTGTCTGCCAAATCGAAGAATTTCGTCACGATGCATCTCTATTTCTTCCTTGATAGATTCAAGCACTTACCCACTACAGAAGTTAAGTTTACTAAACTATAGTGACCCGTTTTATGTCTATCTTTTTTTAAGCAGGAGCATCACACTTGGTGTTTTCCAATCTCCCAGAACCGCCACAAAGTCCACTGAATTTTCTAATTTGCTACCAGCAAATACAGATATGCTGAGAGAGTAAGAGTGAGAAAGGGAGAGAGAAGGGAGAGTGCGTGAGTCCGTGTGTGCAGGGGTGTGATGGGGCAGATACTTGTGAGTGAGTGTGCGAGTGAGTGTGATATGGGAGTGTGTGCATCTGAGAGAGAGCGTGTGTATGAACGAGGTTCTCTCGCTCTCTCAGGCACACTCATTCACCCATACTCCAAATTATAGCAACACACTTTCACAGGCATTTCCTATATCGCAATCCCGCACAAACACACACTCGCACACTCTGTCCCTCTCCCCTCACGCACAGATACACACTCGCTCAATCTCTCCTTCCGTCTTTATCGGACACACACACTCGCTCGTCCTTCTCTCCCTCTGACCCAGTGACTGGAAAGATGTGGAGAGTTTGACGGAGGCGTGGAAGTTTAGACAGCTGTGGGGTGTTGGGAGGAGGGAGAAAATTAGGGAGAGATAAAAATGAGGGAGACAGAGACAGCAGGAGAGTGAAAGAGAAAGGGAGGGTGAGAAACAAGAATGACGGAGAAGAAATCGGGATGGTGAGAGAGGGAGGGTGGCGGTTGTATAGGATGAGTGAGAGTGAAAGGCAGAAGGGGAGAGAAATAGAAAGTGGGCAGAGAGACAGAGCGAAATAAATGACGAGGGGGGAGAGCATCTGTGGAAATAGTGCAAGAGAGGGGTCAAAGGGGAAAGAGCAACGGAAGGATAGAGAGAGATAGACGGTTGCGATTGAGTGGAAATTGGATGAACGGGGTAGAAAGATGAATTATGCCCATGGCCTGGTTGCGGTGCGTGACCCAGAGGTGAAACCATGCACTGGATGATTTAAACACAACTCTTGAGCATAGTTCCGTTCTCCTCCACTTCCCTGAGGAGCAGGGCTTTGGGGCTGAGTCTGTCTATCTCAGCTCAGCTTTTTCAACACAATGACAAACACCAATATCGTTGATTCTGCTGCATGGTACTTCACAATGAACAGTTTTATTGCTGACAAATTGAAGTTTTTGGTACAACCAATGGGATGGTGCTTTAACTTACTGATCACTGAGTTGAGAGGAACCTTGAAATACGTCCCTGTTATCTGCTGTGGGACAAGACTGAACAAACCAGCACGAACGTCAGTCTATTATCATAGCGACATTGAACATTGAACTGAAATGATAAAACCACGGATAGATTGATTAATGAGTGAATTTGATTGATTGATGAATTTGTGTAAAGGGAAATTTCAGCACTTTCTTCAGCTGCTGTCTGAACTTAGTCTGGGTCACGGCATAAATCACGGTGTTTGTGCAGCAGCTGAGTAGCAGCAGCATAATACCCAAATCCACCACAGAGAAATCTAGTTGCAAAGTGCACAATCCATCGCATCTGGTTCCAAATAGAATACAACATTAACGTTGACCAAAACAGGATGAAATTGGCCGAGATCACACACAATAAAATGATGGATTTTTTTCGATTTCTCATTTCTGTGTCAGACTGAGCGGCTTCATTGATGTGAGCCCGGAGTCTCCTCCGCGCTCTACTGGTCTTTAAAATGTGTCTGACGGTGATAACATTGAGCAGCAGAATCAGGAGAAAAGGGAGACCCGGGGTTATAATGTAATGGAGGAACTCGATTATGGCCCTGTCAAATACGGAATCACCAGCTATTCGCTCATAACAAAACCAGGGTAAGTTAAACAGCTGATAGCGAGCTCCGAGCATAAAATACCAGAAAATATTCTTTAAACAGCTCAGCACAGTCACTACTCCGAGAACCACACCTGCCGTTTTCTCACTGCAATATTTAATTTTCAGCTTCTGGCAACAACTCAAAGGTGAAACCGATCAAAGGTGAAAGTGACGGTGAACCAGACAGAACAGTCATTTGCTGCATAAAGCAGGACTGCGTGGATATTGCAAAAGCGGATGGAGAACAGGAAATAAAACGGTTTCTGAAATACGTTGGGAATTTGTCTCAATATCAGGCCAAGGATAATCAGTGGATCCGCCACTGCCATCGCCCCCAAGTAACGTCTGGCACATGAAGATAATCCACAATCTTTACAAGGCAGGACGTAGATAGTCACTGCGTTAACTATGAGGAAGCAAACAAAGACATTATACATCAGCTTGGAGGCAAATTGACCAGTTTGATTGACGACAGAGTGAGATTTTCATACGTGTCACCATAATCAGAGATTCATTAGAATAATTGAAGCTGAAATAACAAATCGGACTTTCTAAATTAATGACAAAAATAGTCATACAATACAAAAACGCCTCCCCCCATCCCCAAACACACAAAAACCCGTCCATAATAATAGATAGCTTCTGGAACATTCCTGCCCAATCGATCACTCGAGATCAGACACAGGTTACTTCTTTCCATTTCCTAATACAAAGGGTGAAAACGTCGCCGTCCTGAAGGATTCTGTCTCAGTTCCTTGAAGACAAATGGAGGTGAAAATTTCTGTCTTTTGATTTAAGTTATGGTTGATGTAGGGAAGAAATGCAAACGCAGGGATACCATACTCACCCTTTTAAATGCGTGAGAAGACTTCAGGACAGTGTCTCCTTCTCCATGGAACAGCATCTCTTAACTTGCGGTCTTAGCTGTTGCTCTATTAACTTACGTTCGGCCAGTCACAAAATCATTCAGGGATTGAGTGTTTCAGGGAATGTCGGGTGCAGAATATTTCAAAGAATGATGGAGACAGAATGTTCTCGAGAATGTCGGTTATAGATTGTTCTGGGGAATATCGGTTTAACGATGTTCTGACGAATATCAGTTATAGAATATTCCAGTTAAATGTTCTGAGGATTGCCCGGAGTGTTAGGTGAAGGGAAATTATGTCCAACGATCAGGGCTGAAATGGATGGAATCGTGGGTTTCATATGAAATGGTTTTCTTTAGTAACATGTCAAGGAGCCAACAAGGGAATAGCCTATTCTACATCAAATATTGCACAATGAGAAATATCTAATAATCTCAATGTACAGGACATTTGTGAGTCCAGAATAAAAGTATCATGCATGTTTTATTGAGTTTGAAACCGATTTAGTGAAGACCAGGAGAACCTGAATTAGGCCATTTCGCTCAACGACTATATTCCACAATTCAATGATAGCGTAGATGATCCGTTATTCCTCCACTGTACTTTCCTACTTTTTCAAAGTGACCCTTGTTTCACTGATTAACTAAGATCTGACCAACTCAGTCATAGAGTCATAGAGTCATTGAGATGTACAGCACAGAAACAGACTCTTCGGTCCAAATCGTCCATGCCAATCAATTATCCAAACCCAATCTAGTCGCTCCTGCCAGCACCTGGCCCATATCCTTCCAAACGCTTCGTACTCATATATCCATCAAGATGCCTTTTAGATGTTGCAATTGTACTAGCCTCCACCAATTCCTTTGGCAGATCATTCCATGCATGTACCATCCTCTGAGTAAAAAAGTTGCCTTTTTGTTCTTTTTTTATATTTCTCCTCTCACCCTATACCTATGATCTCTCGTTCTGGACTCCTCCACCACAGGGAAAATACAGTTTCGATTAATCCTATGCATTTATTGACCCAACTTCGCCAGCCCCCCTGTACGGAATTGTTCAAAGATGAGATTTCTGAGTACGTGGAAATGCATGGTAAAATAGGGCAAAGTTAGCATTGTTTCATCAGGGGAGATCATAACTGACAAATCTGCCAGAGATCCTTGAAAAGGTAGCGAGCAAGTTAGATCAAGTCAAGGAGAGTCAGTGGATGTTATCTATCTGGACTTGCAGCAGGCCTTCGCTAAGTAGCGGCACAGCAGACTGCTGAATAAGATAAGGACGCGTTGTGTGACAAGCTAGGTAGCATTTTTGATAGAAGATTGGCTGTCTATCAAAAGTTAGAGAGTGCGGATAAAAGTGTCCTTTTTAAGCGGGAAGGTAGTAACTAGGGTGGGTTCGCAAAGGTCAATAATAGGACCACAACGTTGCACCTTTCACATTAATGACGTTGATGAATGAACTCAGGGCAATCTGGTTACTTTTGCGGGTGATACAAAAATAGGTGAAGGGGCAGGTTGCACTGAGGAGGCACAGAGGCTGCATAAAGTTCGAGGCAGATTTGGAGAATAGTGGAAGAAGTGACAGATGTAATACAATGTGTAAAAGTGTGAGCTCGTGCACTTTTCTGGAAAGAGTCGAGGCATTGCTTATGTCCTAACTATGGAGAAAATTCTGAAATCTGAAATGCAATGGGAATTCTCTTCGAGTTTTCGCTTAAGATAAATGTGTTGCTTGACTGCAATTAGGAAGGCAAATACAGTGTTATCATTCATCTAGGGTGGACAAGAATATTTAGGCAAGGATGCACTTTTGAGAGATTACAAAGACGTTTGAGGACTTTGGGACTGTACTCGATGGAGTTCGAAGATTGAGGGGGAATCTAATTAAAACGTATAGAATACTAAACAGCGTGGCAAGAGTGCACATTTTTTAAATGATTCCATTGGCAGGAAAGACTATGATCTGAGAGCACGGCCTTAGACTAAAGGGAAGACGCTTTCGAAACAAGAGAATGAGAAACTTCTTTCGTGCAAGAGTGCTGAATGTTAGGAATTCGTTGTCACAGAAGGCTGTGATGCCAGGTCATTGCGTATATACAAAACAGATCGATAGGTTCTTGATTGTCAAGTGGATCAAACATTGCAGGGAGAAATTGGGAGGATGGGATTGAAAAAAATTATCAGATATCATTGATTGGCAGACTAGTCCTAATTTCCTAACTGCAGCGGCTGAATCTTCTGGTTTTAAAGAATTCCACTGATTTGCTACCCTCTGAGTGAATAACTTCCTCTTCATCTCCATCTTGAATGAAACCTTGCTGGAATTTTACGCCCCCTGGTTAGATATTCTCGCACAAGGGAAAACAAAGGAACTGACAACAATATTCATCGCAGAAAACAAAATTGCTCGAGTTGTGGACAGTGAGGAAGGCTTTCAAATGCTTTCCCTGAATATAGACCACCTAGATATTTGGGCCTGGAGGTAGGAAATTGAGTTTAATGCAGACAACTGTGAGATGATCCATTTTGTTAGGTTCAAATCAAAAATGAAGTAAGGAGACTGCGGATTATACGCATACAGAGGGACGTGGTGCACGTCCATTGCTCCCTGAAAATGGCAACGCAAATGGGAAAGAAACGAATTGGCATGTATCCCTTCATCGGTCACAGCACTGAGTACAGGGGTTCCACGTCATGTTGTAACTGTTTGAAACTGTTTAACCAAATTGGTCGTACTTTGCGTAGTTCTCATTGCGACACGATAGGAAAAATGTGATCGCTTTGCAGAGTGTGTAAAAATTGTTGCCCATCATGTTGCCTGTGAGAAGTTGTATTAAGAGTTAAGTAGCAATATGGAGAAACTGAACAAACATGGATTCTTTTACTGGATTATTGCAGGCTTAGAGTCGATCAGATTTGGGTTTATAACAGTAAGAGAGGCACAGACAATGTGAATGTCAAAATCTCTTTTCCGGTGAAGAAGTGTCAACGCAAAGGTGCATACGATTGAAGTTAGATGGTGAAAGTTCAAGCAAGATGTGTAACGCAAGTGCATTTTTTTAAAAACAGACTGTGGAAGCTGGTCAGATCATAAATGTGAGCAAAGCTTTTAAGTCACACTCGGACAGAAGCTGAGCAGAGAATGGAAAAATACGGAGCATGTGCAGGAAGATAACATTACTTTAGAATACCATTATGGCTGGCACAGCCATAGTGTACCAAAAGGCCTATTGCCGTGCTGTACTGTTCTTCTTTCGAACTTCCCAGTGCCAACATTGTAAAAAGCCCAAAGGATCTTGGATGTTTTATTCAATTTCTCCGCCATTCTTCTATACTCGAGTCGCTTCAATCTCAATCTACTCAATCTTCCCTCATCAGCTTCTCATTCATCGATTCTCAAGACCAGACAAGTGACCATTTTACGTCTGGCCTCCAATGCAAGGATATCTTTACTTGGGGCACCCATACTGTTCATAATATTCCACACATGGTCTGAATTATACCATTCATAGATTTAGCAAATCCTCCATATTTATAGACACCATTCTGGATGTTGGATTGCTCGCTGAGCTGGAAGGTTCATTTTCAGACGTTTCACCACCACACTAGGTAACATCTTCACTGAGCCTCCAGAGGAAGCACAGTTGGTTTTTTCTGGTTTTCTACTTATATGTTTGACTTTCTTTGGATTGGTAATGTCATTTCCCGTGGCAATGTCCTTTTCCTATGATTACGTCATTTCCTGCTCATTTGCTCACGGGGTGAAAAATGATGTCCGATTCAATGTGTTTTTTTTGCAGAGTTCCGGTTGGAATGCATGCTTTAGGAATTCCAGTGCGTGTCTCTGCTTGGTTTGTCCGAGGATGGATGTATTGTCGCAGTCGAAGTGGTGCCCTTCATTATCTGTATGTAGGGATACTGGTGACTGAGGGTCATGTCATTTTGTGGCTAGTTCATGTTCATGGATCCTGTTGGCTAGTTTTCTGTGTGTTTGTCCAATATAGTTTACGTTATAGTTCATGCACTGTATTTGTGAGTGAAACTAATTTTGCTTTTTGTCTGTATCGGATATTTAAAGTTCTGTAGCTGCTGTTTTAGTGTGCAAATGGTTTTGTGAGCTAACATGATGCCAAGGCATCCGAGTAGTCTTGCAGAATTGTTGAGTTGTCTTCGATGTAGTGGCTCGTGGCCAGAGTTTCTGGACACAGTTTTATGCTTGTTTGGGTTTGTTGCTGATAAATCGGCGGACTGTGTTCATTGGGTACCCAGACTGCCATTTCCGAGGACAACTGAGAGTCAACTACTGTGCATTGCGTCTGTTGTCAAACTATAACGGTCCACACCAGTTGATCACAGCTGTACTTTCCTAAAGATGCGAATGTGTTAGATGGACTTTTCTTAACATCAGCAATGGTTTAATTCGTATTTCTGGTGTGCTAACAACATTTTATAGAAACATTTAGTCCAAATTAAACAATCTGTCATTGACTGACATTAGTCTGTCTCCCTAGAACTTTAGTTGAGTTTCTAGGTAAATAACCTTTCAATAATACCACTGCACCATCACATCGCCTGATCGCAGGTTGCTCAAACAAGGGCACCATGAATCACAATGTCTTACTATACAAGTGTTTGACCCTGCAACCTTGCTGCAATCTTACACGATATTACACGATAACTCTCCGTTTGATATCCCTCACTATGTGGGTCCATTTGCAGCGGTTTGTCAAAACCTCTCGCTCCTGCAGCTACAAATTCTGGGCTTCAGAGAGACAGCCCATCACTGTCCAGGGATGAAGACTGTGGCTTTCCAGATATCTGTGGTACTCAGTGCCATTCTACATGTGTAACACTCATACATCAATCCATTTCTGATTGTGTCCATTTCGCTGTCTCTTATGCGGAATCACAAATTTCCTGATTGAAAAAGCATCCCAACTGCTGGGTGTATCAGCCATCACATCATTGCAGACGTTTGACCAGCTCGAGAGGCAAAGGTCAGGTATACCTTGAACTTTCAATAAATCCTGTAGCAGGTTGATATTATTCACAGTGAACAGAGTAGAAGTCATTCAGATGGCTAAGAACATCGACGAACAGTACAGGACATAGATACAATGCCGAAGGAGAGCACAGTACAGAAAGATCACAGATTTAATCACCGTCCATACTTTAAGTAATGTTGTACGAACACAGTGCAGAAAGTCCACACTTATAATCATGGCCTGTGCTTTCGTAGTGTGCATTAGGACAACAGAGATGAAAACAGGCTCCCACGTTGGTAATTATATCTGCGATCTTTCTGCTCTGTTGTCTTTCCCCCAAACTTTTACTGTAGCATTTATTGCTGATCAGTATCTTCAATCATTTTAACGCATATTGTGTTTTCTATCTCGGTAATCACCTCCCTGCGACTATACCCAACATATTTTAAACACACTCCAATCTAGACTACTATGCCTATCTCTGTAACTTGCTTTACTTTCGGCAGCATGCCTTTTCTCGATAGTATCTTCCTCCAGTAACTGGAGACACAGAGTCATGCAGAACGCAATCAGAAATTTGAGCTCTCTCATCCTTACTGATCAGGTTTCCTAAACTAAACGAGTCATTTTTGCCTGCTCATATTTGTGCTCATATCACTTCAACCTTCATCTCTCTATGTACCTGACCAAATGACTTTTACATCTTTTTATTGTACTTGGTTCCACCATTTCTTCTGGTGGTTCCTTCCTCTGTGGAAAATGCTGTCGCTCAGGTCCTTTTTTTATTTATTTATCACCTCACGTTTATGCTCTTTCGTTTTGGATTCACCTACCAGTAGTTAAGCACCTTACTTGTGCCTCGCGTGTTTTCTTTTCAAGTCTTTTAAAAAGTCGTGATGTCGGCTTCCTGTGCCCAAATGAAATATTGAGGACAATGTTACAAATGTTTTCAACTGAAGAACACAATTCTCTGAATATTGAAAGTAAGCGTGTCAAATATTGCTATCACCACCCTCTCCACCTGTGATACGACTTTCAAGGAAAAATACTCACTGCTCGACAACAATGCCCCGGATCTACAAGGCACTACTATTATTCATTCTCGTCCTACCTGCGTTTTCGTAACAAATTCCAACACCTGAAAGAAACCTTTTGTTCTTTGGTCCACTGTATTCACTGCCCACTATCACATTAACTTTATTATTCACAAAATTACTAACAATAACTCGTATGTTCTCACCAAAGCCATTTGTATAAATTTTCCATAACCGTGGAACCAGCAACGCTCCTTCTAGCACACGGCAGGTCACAGGCCTCCAAACAGATCAACAACCCTCGACCACGAGCCTCTGATTACTACTGTTAAGACAGTTCTGTGTCCAGTTGACTTGCTCTCCCTGATACCATGTGATCAAACCCTATCAAACATTGTACCATGCTGAACCGTGTCGACGGCCTTGCTGAAGCCAGAAAAAATATGCTTATTTCTCAGCATTCTTCTATTTTCTTGTTCACATCTTCAACAAATGAAATTAACTTTGTGCAACATGAGTTCCCACAAACCAAACCATGCTGACTATCCATAATCATTCCTTGCCTTTCCAGATGCGTTTAAATCCTATATCGCAGAAAGGGCTCCAACAACTCAGCCACCACTGAAGTCTGCCTGACACATGTGTAGTTCTGTAGCTTTCATTGCAACCTTTGTTAAGTAATGGCATAACATTATATTTGTAGCGAGAGAGTCATACAGCGCAGAAAATTCTTTTTGGTCGATGACGACCATATCTGAAACTAAACACATCCTACTAGCCTGATTGTGCACCATATCACTACAAATATCTGGGATTCATATACTTATCCAAATATCTCTTAAATGTTGTAATTGCACCCGCATTCACCCCTTCCTGGGAAAGTTCATTCCTCATACAAACCACCCTCTGTGTAAAACATTGCCCCGCATACCTATTTCTCTTAAATCTGTTTTGAAACCTTACAAAATGTGACCTATCGTCTTGAAACTCTCCCAGTCACGAGAAAATTAACTCTGTCTATATCACCCATTTTTTGCAAACGTGTACAAGGTCCATTGAAAGAATCCTGGACAAGCCAGCCATCCTTTTATTACAAATGAAACTTTCAATACCAACAACATTGTGGTAACTCTCTTCTGAACCCTCTCCAGCTTAGTAATGTCCTTCCAGTAACGTGACGACGATAACTTGATACATTAATGTCGAAAAGACCCCAGTAATTTCAACATGACTTCCAAAGTCCTGTATTCAATAGACTGAGAAATGAATATAAACTTGCCAAGGACGTTTATAACCGTCCTGTGTATTCGTGATGGAAACTTCAAAGAAGCATGCCGCTGAACTCGACAACATATCAATCAAATTTATTTGGTATGCGTTCAATCTGATAAAGGTATACTGACTGTCCATGATCAAACCAAACCTCCTTAAATGGAGATCAATTTTCACATTCCATATTTTCTCCATAGTTTTCTTTACACTGATTTTATAATCGCTGGAACATTGTTCCCTTATCAGTTCCTCATCATCTTCCTGTAAGGAGCAACCACATTAGCTACTATCTGGTTCACTCTCTTCTCTGTCACGATATTCAACTTAAAATATTAGATCAGATACTTTCCTCTCTTCTCTCACAGCAACCTGAGTTACAACTTATTCGGAACGGGGGATTTGTCCAATTTTATACCAGCCATAAACATTAATGGCCACGGACATATAATATCAGTCTGCTCACCACCTTTGCTTTCCGTTTTCTCGAATTCTGTACTTGCATCCACCTCTCCCAATCATAATATATATGAAGCACAGGGAGTGTCCCAAACTCTCCCTAATTTTGCCTGTCAGCCATTCCCTTTGCTCCTACGTCGGGCAGTCCCGTCTGTGTGAACATTTTCCGTTTGCCTACGATGGCCCACATTCTTTGAAACGCAGAAAACACTGGCCGATTTCCTTCAACTGCAAATCTTGCCAAACAACGTAGAACATAAAACAGTACAGCACATGAACCAACCTTCGACTTACCACGTTGGGCCGAACGTGACGGAAAATTAAACTAATCCCTTCTGCCTGAACTAGTTGCATAACACTCCATTCGTTCCATATTCATATGCTTATCTAAAAGTCTTAAAATTCCCTATCATATGTTCCCCTGAACTGCCACAGGCAGTGCACTCCACACTCTTACCACTCTCTGTGTTTAAAGCTTTTCCCTCAGGTCTCCTTTTGAACTTCTCCCTCACACCAGAAATGTTTGTCCTCTTGTATTAGACGGTTCAACGCTTGGAAAAAATGTTACTGACCGTCACCACCACCGTCCCACCCCCCCAATAAAGTGAATTTTAGAACACGTTACACAAATAGGTTAACTGAAAATAATCAGCTGAAGATCATTTTGATAGGTCATTACACGCAAATATCTAGGGAAAATGGTAAAAAAAATGGACAATGGTGAGAAAGAAATTGTGCCACGTGGATAAGTGAGGTGTCTGAACTCATCGCCCTGATTGGATAAATTGGAGGAGAAAAAGAAATTTAGATAAAGAGTAGTATAGATGGTCACAGAGCTAAGGAGAGTCTGTGCTAACCGCGTCATCAAAATATTTGGGAAGTTGAAGATATATTAGAAAACTCAACAGCGACTGATGACGAGGGAAGGGAATGAGCATGAACGCATGAATGAGATCAGCGATGGAGATAGTATCAGGATTGCTGAGGAACTGTTACAAGGAGGCATGGTTTATTGGAGCCCATCTCCCGCTTCTTTGTAATTGGATCAAGGAATACTACAAGTGAACAGCCCACACTACATTTGTGGTTTTAGATGAGGAAGATCCTTAGTAGCGGAGAGAAGTTTAGTTGAAACAATCTGTCCCACCAGCATAATGAAGTAAGAACAAGCTGATTTAGAAAGGAAGTATCTGATTTCTTCAGAATTTCATCAACTGGGAACCTTTTGAAAGTAGATAGTACAAGTAATTCCAAAGAGGCAATGAAGACTTGGAAGTTCACTTTTGATAGATCAATCAAAGGGATTAACGAGGAAGTGAGGACCCCTCTCACAAGGTGGGTGGGAGCCAGTATTGCTATTGTTTGAATACTTCCACGTGTTTCAGCCACACCACGCAATCTTCCCTCTTCTGCTACCCCATGACAATTGAAATGCTCAGTCTTGACAACGACTCCATCTAATGGAATAGTAATACCAAACGATTCAATGATTTTATATGCGAATGTGAAAAATGGGTCTGTACCTGTTCTGATCAACATATCGGGTATCCAGGCGTTTGAATGTTGCTCAGGTCGTTAAAGGAAAATGTGACATATGTTCACCAGTGAAATCGTGTATCAAGCTGCTAATGTCATAGAACCCACTAAATGCAGAGAATGCAATACATTCGCTAGACACAAGAGGAAGATATTGAATGATATTTTGACAAGTGTCAATATCGGTCTTCCTTAATTAAATCAGTCGACACACAGGGTATAAGTGAGCTTCAACCCACGTTTGACACAAATTCTGAAGGAAAGAACAGAGTGGGCTGAGTACGCTCAGATAGAACACGCAGGGCTAGATAAAAGAACAGCAAAGGAACTTGAAGATGGAGTGTTTGTAATGGAGGCAATCGTTTAAACAATTAAATGCTTGATTGACAGACATAATGTGGATCAACGTCGTGGATTCTGACTAGTCGGCCTGGTATCAGATAACATTGGACAGATCCAACTTGGGGATGCACATGATTGGATTGGCACAATTAATCTAATCCAAGAGAATGCAATATCACTGTAAGTTCCAGCAAGCGTTCATACGTGCGGATGTAGCGGCACGAAAGGACGTGTATTAGAAATCACCCATACCCCTAACACATCACTCATTCAAGGTAAAAGATGTACAGTAATCTGTGCGAACCATAGAGACATCGTAAGTTGGATCACCCCATCACATACGCAAGATATCAGCCATGCTCGAATGGGGCACATCAAACATTGGGAACGAGAAATGATACTAGCTCCATAACGAACTCATCAATCACGGTGGAATAGAAGCCACTATTCGACATTTAAGTGAGCAGCTTCGGGTAATTCGGCGGACAGTGACAGTTCACCAGCAGTGAGAACAGAAATGGTACATTTTTCAAGCAGAGACAGAACTGAAATTTGAGGAACAGAAATGATAAATAAAAGCATGGACTTAATCTGCATCGCTGAATTAGGATATTATTTCATATAGTTGAAGGTGTATGACAAGTTTTGGAAGTGTCATGGCGAATCGTGAATTGTAGATGCTGTCAGCTGTGCCAGCAATGAAAAGGCGTGGGCCATAGTAAACAATAACACAACTACAAAAGACTACCATACTTCGACGTATAGGGTTTTTATTTCAAGTGGTAGGTGCGGGAGGCGGGGGATGAGCGGTCGAGGAAGTGAACCAATAGTATTATCGTTCATCCAGCGACCCAGGAAATGTTCTGGAGACCTGAGTTCAAATCTGTCCAGTGTAAATTTTGGAATTTGGATTGATTAAAAAAAAACTAGATTTAAGGTATAATGATAATCATGAATACATTGTCGATCGTCGGAAAAAAACGGACCTGTTTCCTGATTTTCTTTCGATTAGAAATTGGTCACCCTTACCTCGTCTAACTTATGTCTGATTCCAGAGTCACAGCAATATGATTAACTCATAAATGCCTTCTGGGCATTTAGATATGGGCAATAAATGCTGGTGTAGCCATATTTGCATGAACCAAAAAAAAACAGGATTCCCCAAATCATAGCGAGCGCCCTCCTTACCAGACAACGTCCAGGTGAAACTCTTTTGCAACCTCTCCAAATCATCCTCTCAGTAATATGGCGAACAGAATTGTACGCAGTATTCCGAATGTGAATGAACCAAAGTCTTATACAATTGCAACATGAACAGCCAACTCTCGCCTGCAATACTTTGTCCAATGAAGGAAAGCATGCTGTATGCCTTCTTGACCACTTTACTTAGCTGCATAGCCACTATGAGAGAACAATGAACCTGAGCAACCAGATCTCTCTGTAACCCAAATTTTCTCCTGCACTTGTCCATCCCCTGTATTGCTTGCACTTGAATTGGATATTCCAAAATGCATCACCTCACATTTATTCAGATTGAACTCCATCTGCCATTTCTCTCCCCATCTCTCCAATCTATCTATATTCTGCCGTATTCTCTGACTGTCCCCTTCATTATCTGCTCGTCCACCAATTTTAGTAATATCTGTAATCTTGCTAATCAGACAACCGATTACTTCCTCCAAATCTTTTATAAACATCGCAGACAACAGTTGTCCCAGGAGGGATTCTCGTGGAAAGCTGCAGGTCACAGGTCTCCAGTTTGAGAAGATCTCTTTCACGACTACTCTCTGTCTCCTTCTTCCCAGCCAGTTCTCTATTCATCTAGCTCAAACACCGTGGACACCGTGTGAATACTCATTCACCATCAGCCTAACACGAGGAACTTTCTCAAACGTCTTACTGAAGTCCATGTTTATAACATCCCCTATAATAAATGAATTTTGTCATCTCCACAAAGAATTCTACTATGTTTGTAATATATGACCTTCCCCGCACAAAATCATGGTGCCCATTACTGATGAGCTCATTTTCTTCCGAATGGGAACAGATCGCATCCCTTAGTGTCTTCTGCAGCAGTTCTGTTACGACTGACGTTAATCTGAGCGGTGTATAATTATCTGGAGTATCCCTGTTACCATTTGAAAAAATCGCTATGTTCAGTTTCATTGCCATTGAAATGGCGGCCTTTGAAATGGCTGACAGATGCCCATGGCAATTACTGGACAATATGTTTGACAATAGTTAATAATCACACAACACCAGGTTCTTGTCTAACAGGTTTAATTGGAAGCACACTAGCATTCAGAGCGACGCTCCTTCGTCAGGTGACTATCAGGATAACCTGGTGTTGTGTGATTTTTAACTTTATACACCCCAGTCCAACACCGGCATCTCCACAAGTTAGAGAGCTTGTGAAAATATTGGCTGAATGTAGTTTTCACAAGGTAAACAACAATACATCTGGAGATCAAAGTCAGCAGAAGTCAGATAAAATATGAAGCTGCGGTTATTTGCTCATATGATACAGATAAGAACATGTCACAATACATTCAAATAGTGAATTTGTCGATCACAATGGCAGTAGACTTCCGTTCAGTTTCTTCAAATGATCATAGATATGGAATCTGAAGCAGTTACAGATACAACTACTTGCAAAGAAAACTAAACGCATTAGGAGAAAATATTAAATACAAATTTCGAAAAGAAAACAGTCTCAGACAGTAAAAGCAGCCTCTATATTACGTGGAAAAATCAAATACCAGGTACAGAAATTAACTCACATTCGAATCTTGTTGACTTTACACGTTATAAGACAGCCAAGGATAAAGATGACGGTGTCCAATAGGAAAGAAGCTGCTCAAAACATTTTGCTAAAGATTTCTAATATTAGGTACAGAGCTGAAAATGTGTTGCTGGAAAAGCGCAGCAGGTCAGGCAGCATCCAGGGAACAGGAGAATCAACGTTTCGGGCCTAAGCCCTTCTTCAGGAAACCTAATATTAGGTACAGCCAAGTAATTTAGTTGGAACTGACATTAGAACAATTATTAAAACTCAATATTTGTTTGCTGTAATAAGATTAATAACGTATGTAAAAGTTCCTTCAATAATAGGCAAATATCCAATTAATTGCAGTTAACACGGTGGCAGCTCACAAGTGCCCTGAATACAGTGACTATTGTGAAAACCCACAAGAAGGGAAATGAGAGACAGGGAAACATTATGCGACGCATGGAGGACCAGAGCTAACCATAAGATTGCCGTTCTCCGGCTAGGAATTCATACAATTAGCTAAATTAATAACGCATGCAATTAATTAATAAGATAATTGACATAGAACATAGAAAAGTACAGAACAGTACAGGCCATTAAGCTCACAATGTTCTCTTGAGCATTTATGTTAATCCAAGATCAAACAAACCTACACATCTCTCAATTTGTTACCGTCCATGTGCTTGTCCAACATGGACAATTTCAGCACGCCTGTATTGTAAATGTTAAAGGTCAGATGAAACAAAGGCATACAATCCGAAAGAACTGCTGATCATGTAAATCAGAAACAGAACTGGAAATTGCTCGAAACACTCAAAACGTTCAGTTAATATATCTCTATGCAGATCAGAGTTAATGGTTCTGGCCGATCCGAACCATTAACTCTGCTTGCCTTCCGTAGATACTGCCAGATCTTTTGAGTTTGTTTTTTTTTTCCAGCAGAGTCACTGTAGCAAGGCCCTGACAAGATGCTCTGATGTTGCCTGCTCGCATTGTTTCGAATTGCGTTTTTAAAATTAATTTCTATAGTCAGACTGTTTGAGTTGATATTCGAACATCACCAAGCATGTATGATCCAGAAAAATAAACTGTCCAAGAGTTTAGGGACACGTGCTGGACTGATAGGATTTAGCCAATAACGATCCTGAATCTGCCAATGCTATGTAAAATATCTCAGATTTAAACAAACCAAAAGACACCATTCAAGACAAATTATCCCGTTGATTAGCACCACATCCACAAACAACGTTTCCCGCACGACAAAAAGTTATTGGAAACTGTGCGTGGCATCTACAAGACGTTTTGCTGAAAATTCCCAAACATGGTAAGCCCTTTTCAAAGCTTGAGCACAACCACGTAGACGGAATGAGGCCGCATCTGCATGGGGCCACAAATCAATCACCACCAAGATATGCAATACACCAACCTGGAAATGTATTGCCATTCATTCAAAGTTTCTTCTTGAAAAGCGTGCAAATCTCTCTCGAACAGATTTGTGGCCCTACCCACAGTTGTCTGATGATGCAGTTCAAGTAGGTAGCGAGAATCATCTTCTCGGGGAGAAAATATGGACGGGCAATAAATGAAAACCAGTCGGATTTTCCGATGTACCACGAGAGAATTAAAGAAAAAGAAAAAGAATAATGCATTTGATAGCCAAGAAGAAAGAAAAATATTTATATTCAATAAACAGATACTTTTTTTAAAAACAGAAACACAGCACCCACGGATCATCCAAACTCGGAACATTATTCAGAAGAGTCGTGTCGGCTGTACATCAGCATCACCCACGATGACGGCATTTTGCTGCATCAGTCTCAGTCCTCAGTAACAACAAGCCTTTCTCCAAGCACGAGCCGACAATTAATCCACTTCATCCTTGATCGCAATGTACTAATCTCTGACAGCCAGTTCTTCATAAAGTAACACGGAACAACCACTGGGAGCAAACGTGCACGCCAATATGCCAACATATGGATTCCTGAAGAAGGGCTTATGCCCGAAACGTCGATTCCCCTGTTCCTTGGATGCTGCTGTCCTGCTGCGCTTTTCCAGCAACACATTTTCAGCAATATGCCAAAATACTCATGTTCAAGTTCGAACAAGACTTCTTTGCTGCCCCGGGACCTCCGATATTTGACGGCATGCTCTTTCTGTAGACACATGGCATAGACTCACTGAAAAAAACCTACACAATAGCATCAACAAGTCTCATCCCAACATCGCTCTTACCGTGAACTACTCTTTAGAACCAGTCTGATTAATGAACCAGTCTGATTAATGATCTCCAGGAAGGACGGCACCTCAGTAGGTCACAGGACCACAAAGTCTTCGAATACTCTGACGATGCTGCACTTCACTAGCTTCCACCCTACACATATTAAAACAACCACCCACTATGGACGAGACCTAGACATACAGAGGATACGTTCAGATCATGAGCAACAAGACGGACACCAGATTTGGCTGAAGGATTCCCTCGTATCAACAGGATTTGATGCTCAACTTATCGGTCGCCAGTTCCAACGTTCCACAGTGAGAAAACGTAATGACCTTCTCAGTAGACAGACGCGAGGTAAGACTGATCGGGCATCCTTTGTTGTTCAGTAATTTGTGGGAGCGAAAAAACTATACCATGTTCTTTGCAGCTTGCCACACTTTATCAATGAGGATTATCACCTTATCATCTCCTTCAGTACGCCTCCAATTCGAGCCTTTAAACAACGTCAAACCTGCAAAAGACCTTTATTTGCACCACTTTCTCCTGCCTTCAGGACAAAATCAACCACAACATTGTATAAGCCTGTCATTGCAATAATGCAAGACGCGTCAGAGTGTCAACATTGGTAGTACCATCACTCATCGGGAAACGCACTAACCACGTGCGTGGCAGGGACACATTCGGCCAACGTTGTCTATCTCAAAACTGCAGGAACTGATGAAAAGGCATGACACATTGGCAAGAGCAAGAAGACACTATGTCAACAGATATCACCCAAAAATCCACACACAGGGATGCTCCCTCACTGTCGGGAAGTTCTTCAGCAGTCAAGGACATTCGACCTCTGGTCTTTGGGTGACCATCCTCCAAGGCACACTTCGGGATATGCAACAACGCAAAACAAAGGCTGATAGCGAAGTTCCACACCCATGAGGATGGCCTCAACCGGCATTTCCGATTCAGGTATCACTGCAGGTGACCCAACTACACTGTAGACTCTCACAGACATGCACAGTCACACTGGCACACTCACGCAGAAACTTGTTCATACATATGCTCTCACTGAGACACAAACATGTACTCATACTAACGTGCATATGCCATTTTTTAGACATAGACATCATCAGACTCATGCACACGCACATGCACACTCTCTGTCACTCTCTATCTCTCCTTTACATTCACTCACAGACACACATCAGTCTCTGGGATGAATTTACATTTGCGGATTTGTATTTGCAGATACATTTTACTTTGTTAAAAAATTACATCCAACCGGTAGGCAGTCAACCCATGTGGCATTACGTCAATTGTTACTTTAGAAACAGAACCAGTCTCACTCAGATTTGGAATACAGAAAGACACTAACATTGCACAATTGTTGCGTGATCTGAGCTGACGTAACCCCATTTGTTTTAACCGGAAGTTTTGAATGGGGTTCTGGGATTTACATGTTCGTGACTCGAAACCTGCAACCATTCCAAGTAATTGAAGACTTAGCAGCAATCTAGTATTTTTTAATACATTGCATCAGCTGTATAGAACAATAATCTTTTACGAAAGATTCTGAATCCCAATGATCCTGCCACAGTAACTACCTGACGAAGCAGTAGTGTTCAGAAAGCTCACACATCCAAATAAACCCATTGGAATATGACGTAGTGAAGTGCGGTTTGTAACTTTGCCCTTCATTTGTAAAAAAATCAAGTTGACAATGACAGATGTGACGCAAGTTCTTTTTGCGATTTGAGAATACTCATGGAATAAAGGCAATGGGCTCTTTATTTTCTTTTTGCCATAGCATTTCCGTGCTTTTCCAGGGAGCTCATTCAGCTTATTATGCAAATAAGACACAAGGAGAGAGAAGCATTTGTGCATGTGTGTATTTGTCTTAAAACACACCAGTGAGAGACAAGTGATATCTAAATAAAATTTAGATTACAAAGGAATTTCAACAGTAACTGTGTTTAAATGGAAATAAGTTAAAAATCACACAATACGACGTTATAGTCCAACAGGTTATTTGGAAGTCTGAGCTTTCGGAGCACTCCACTTTCTTCAGTTTGTTGTGGAGCAGGATCATAAGGCACAGAATTTATAGCAAAAGAGCTCAATGTCATGCAATAGAAATGGTCTATTGAACAAACCCAGATTGTTGTTCAGCAATCATCGTTTACTGTCAATTTTGTGTCCTGTGATCCTCTCCACAGCGACGTGATGAAGCAACAGCCCTCCGAAAGCTAGTACTTCCAAATCAACCTGGTGTTGTGGGATTTTTAACTTTGTCCACTCTAGTCCAACACTGGCAACTTCACATCATGGCTTTAATTGGAAACTCAGATGCTGCTAAAGTAATGTATCCAAGGATTGACTTGTGCCGCAGGTCGGGCAAAACAGATTATACCGATAGAATTTCTCCAACAAATGTACTGCAACTACTAAAAGCACACAGTAGAACACAGGTTCTGATTCTTTTTCAGGAAATAAAACAGTTACTCTCCTTATTTCTGACACAAGAGTTTTAGGTTTCCCAATAACCAATCTTATCTTCATCCTCGGTCTAACCATTGAATAAAAGTGAACTGCTTATGCCACACAAAGACACTGGTAAATGCAGCAGCTCGGAAGCAATGAATCCTGCAACGAGTCCCGGAGCTCCTGACACGCCAAAGAAAACCCCCAACTAGAAAAACGCTCAACCCAGGACAGCGATGGTGATGCTGATCAAATAACACACAAAAGAAGCTTGACATCATCCCTGACAATTTGGCCGTGATGATTGGCATCACATCCACAAAGATCGACTCCTACACAACCAAACGTCAGTGACGACAGTGTGGACTATCTGCGACATGTAGTGCAGCGATTCGCCAAAC
>NC_057717.1:47693985-47715243 GCF_004010195.1 Chiloscyllium plagiosum | reverse complement strand
CAGTGAAGACAGATTTAATGTACCAATTCAACTCTTCTGCCATTTCTTTGTTGCCCACAATAAATTCACCCGTTTCTGTCTTCAAGGGCCCAATTTTAGTCTTAACCATTTCTTTTTCTTTGTACATACCTAAAAAAAGCCTTTACTATGCTCCTTTATACTTTTGGCCAGTTTACTATCGTACCTTTTTCGTTATTCTCTGTTGTTCGTCAAAATCTTTCCAGTCCTCCGATTTCCCACTCATCTTTGCTATGTTATACTTTTTCCCTTTTCTCTTTATATGGTCCTTAGCTTCCCTCGTCAGTCATAGCCACCTCGCCTCCCCTTAGGATCTTTATTCCTTTTTGGAATGAACTTACCCTGCATCTTCTGCATTATACCCAGAAATGTCTGGCATTGTTGTCCAACTGCCGCCCCTGCGACGGTATTGCACCACTGAACTTTGACCAGCATCTCCCTCATAGCTCCATAGTTCTCCTTATTCAACTGAAATATTGTCACTTGCGAATCTACCCTCTCCCTTTCAAACTGCTGATTAAAGCTTATTGTATTGTGGTCAATACCTCCTACTGGCTCTTTTACTTCGAGGTCCATGATCAAATCCGTTTCGTTGCACAACACCAGATCCAGAATTATTTTCTCCCTGGTAGGCTTCAGCACAAGCTGTTCTAAGAATACATCTCGGAGGCACTCCACAAACTCCCTTTCTTGGGGTCCAGTACCATCCTGATTCTCCTAGTTCACCTGCATGTCGAAATGCCCCATAACAACTGCAGTAATATCTTTGCGACAGGCCAATTCCAGTTCCTAATCCAACATACACACTACATCCAGACTACTGTTTGCGGGCCTGTAGATACTTCCAATAAGTGTTTTTCCACCCTTAGAATTTCACAGCTCTATCCATACTGACTCTACATCCTCTGATTGTAGGTCCCCCCGCGTAACAGGGACGCCCCACCCCTCTGCCAGTCAGTCTGTCCTTATGATAACACGTATAGCCTTGAATATGCATTTCCCAGCCGCTGTCCAAATGAAGGCACGTCTCAGTTATTCGCACAACGTCGGAACTCCAATTTCCAAATGAGCCTCACGCTCATCCACCTTATTTCAAATGCTTCGAGCATTCAAATATAATATTTTTAATTCAGCTGTTTAGCAGTGGGAAACTTACCTGTCAGAATGCTGGTCCCCGACCTATTAAGGTACAACCCGTCCCTCTTGTATAATTTATTCTTACCGCTCTACACATACCCAGTGATCCAAGAAATTTAATCCTTACTTCCTCCCCAGTTCCCCAGCCACATACTGAAGTCCAATATCTCCCTGATCTTGTTCTCTCCAGCCCGAGGAACTGGAAGCAAGCTAGAGATAACCACCCGGGATGCCCTACTTTTCAGCATTATTCCGAGTTCTCCGAAGTCCCGCTGTAGAATGCCCCTCCTCATCTTCCCGAAGTCATTTGTACCGATATGCACTACCACGTTCGGGTCTTTCACCTTCGCCATTGAGGATTTCCTGCACCCTGTCTGCGACGTCCTTACTCCTGGCACCTAGAAGGCAACACACCATCCTCAAATCCCACCTGTTGCCGCTAACACCCCTTTCTGACCCTCTCACAAAGGAGTCTCCCATTACCACGGCTTTATGTAATGTCTGACTCCTCGGGTCTGCCTCCACGCCAATTTTTGATTGGCAGATCTGACCGCCTCTCGGGCTGGCAGTGCTGTCTGTCTCTACAATTTCCAGGAGATCCAACCTGTTCCTGACAGGCATTTCCCCCGGAGTGTCTTGCACTTGTCTTATATCTGCCTTCCTCATCGCCTTCTCCCTTCTGATATGCTCGGTGTAATAACCTTGCTGAAGGTCCTGTCCAGAAAGATCTCGTTCTCTCGGATGAGCCTGAAGTTATCTCGTTCTTTCCTCAGTGCTGCATTATGCTCTGTTAATAGTTGAACGTGTACACATTTTCCCCTGTTATACGAAAACGCTGCACCAGAGTCGCTGACCTCCGACATCATGCACGCAGTACAATGAATTAGCTTGGCAGTCATGTCTTCACCCTCTTCAACTGTGGCGTAAACACTTCTCTCAACGTTTTTGTCAAAGACTCCTGAGCCAAAGCCTCGCTCTTTTCTCAACAGAAATTTCCCTTCACCCCCCGTGTTGTGTTGCGAGTCTGTGTACTTTTAATTTAGGTTAGAGGAGAAGGGTGGGAGCGAGGTCCTACTGTGTCGGACCTGGGGCCGAGAATAAACCTACTTTAATAACACTCACCCAACTTCCCAACAACCTCTGCGCTCCGACCTCACTTCCGCCCAGCTTCCTCCGCTCTCTGCTGCAAAAAGACCACTGGTTTCTCGGTAAGTACTTAGATAGGTGAGATCCCGACCGTACATCGTTGCTGAAATTGTTCGTTCGGCGGGTAGGCCGTCCTCAGCTCTGTTACCCCACGCGGGTACCGGGGTGGATGTCCTAGAGGTGGTCGTAAGGTGCTGAGGGCGATTAGGCACGCCGGAAGGCGGGTAGACCGTGCTGAGCGCTGTCACCTCGGGCAAGTACTGGCATGGGCTGGTAGTTGAAAGTTACGACAGGGCGGACCGAAGACTGGAAGGTGCATGGGGTGTATTGAGACCGGGAAGATGCGTAGGGGCGAGCTGCCTTAGAGGGAAGGTGGGAGGGATGTTTGGCGGCCTTTCTGGGGTTTTTGGGTGTCTGTATTTATGCACTTTTCCTCACGTGATTGGACTGTCTTATATATACAAATGTCATTGTTACTGTTTGTAATGATTGAAACTGGGATTTGAGGTTTGTCCTCATTTCCCTGAAAACCGGTTGAATATCATGTTTTTGGGCTTCGCTTTGGCGTTCCACTCCTTTGTAAAATTGTTGTTTCTCTGTATACAACTGTAAGTGATACTTGCTCTGTAAATTGTAAATTGTTCAATAAAATTAAAAAAAACATAAACAGGAGATTCAGAGTCTCCTCAGTTTAGGGGATTGACGCTGTGCTGGCTGGACCACAGTCAGTGTGTTACTGTTGGGGTTGGTTTATGCTTTTTGTGGGGTGGTGGGGTGGAATCCTAATACTTGAACTGGTTGAATTATTTAGCCAGCTTTATTAACTGGTATTCCTTTATTGAGGACTGATTTCTAAACTTTTGATGCACACCGTGTGTTTCAGGCGCAACTCAGACCTCATTGGGGATTGTTATCTAACTCTTTGATTACAGTGTGTGTTACTCTTTTCTCTGGACTGTCTTTTATTTGCAAATGTCATTGTTACTGTTTTGTAATGATTGAAACTGGGATTTGAGGTTCCTCATTTCCCAGAAAACTGGTTGTACTGTAGGATTTGGGGCCTTACTTTGCTGCTCCTCTCCCTTGAAAAATTGTTGTTTCTCTGTATACAGTTGTTAATGTTAACTGTTTTGTAAACTCTGAATTATTTAACAAAGTTTTTTCAAAAAACACCATATTCAATGGGTTCTGCTCATTCCACCAAACCAGCTTCTTCCAGCTGGGTCAATGTCATGTACGATGTGAGCATAAATGTGGTGTGAATTGATAACAGGTTATTCTCCTTTGTGGAAGGCGATAATATTTAATTCAGTATAACAGGGGGAGTATTTAATATAGGGGACTAGAGTGAGAATTATGCTGAGGGGGCAGAGAATGTAATTAATAGAGTAATAGAGAAACATCAAAATAGAGTATCATGAGGAATGTGTTGAATACCGTAGAACTGGGCGACGTTAACTGCAGGGGAACGGCGTGGGTCAAATAGAGCGTGGATGGGATTAAATGGAGAAAAGTAGGGAGAGGCCTAATTCGAGAGCAATAGGGTGAAGGTTGAATGGAGATATTGTTTAAGATTGTCATGTGTGCGGTATATATCGAGTGGGTTCTTTGACAACAATTATGAGAAGAATAAATAGGAAGTAATAGGAACAGGGTTTCATCATGATTAACAGGGAGAGATTTGAATACAGTGGAAGACAGAGATAATTAAATACGGGAGTTCCGATTATACAGATAATTGTCGGATGAAGTACAGAGTAATGGTGGACGACTAACTACGAATTAATGGAGACTAGATAGAGTAAACAGCAGTGGATAAGACGTGTGAAGAAAAAAATGCAGCTTAAATACGTGGATTGAGGGAGAGAGTGAAATGCAGAGTAATAGGGCGTGAATAAAACATTGGAGAAAACAGTGGATGACTGGGAGGGATATAGAGATGATTAAATGCTGCGAAATAGGGAAGAGATGACAATTACTGAAATGAGGATCCAGTTTCAGTATGTGTCGTGCTAGGGGATTGGGGATGAGCGACCAATAAATGATGTCATTCATTCAAATTTTCAAACCACAGATTTGAGCTTGAACTCTCATTCCGTCCATCACAATAGCTAGTTGCATCCATTTTGCGCTACATCCCAGGATCACCTCTCTCCACCTCACTGACTGCTCACTTAGTCCCTATCCAGTTGTCGTCTAAGTTCGCACTCGCCCACGCTCTTCACATCTTCATTTTCCCTCCTGTATCCGCTGTTTCACGTAGAGAAGTGTGGACTGATGTTGTGCCATTCCGCTGTGCTTGTTCTCAAATTGCAATGGATGAATAGCCTTCAAGTGTTCCTCTTTCCCATCTCAAGATT
Organism: Chiloscyllium plagiosum; assembly: GCF_004010195.1. Classification (NCBI taxonomy): domain Eukaryota; kingdom Metazoa; phylum Chordata; class Chondrichthyes; order Orectolobiformes; family Hemiscylliidae; genus Chiloscyllium; species Chiloscyllium plagiosum. The sequence goes on along the minus strand of NC_057717.1, from coordinate 47,710,582 downwards.
GTCTCCTCGACTGCTTCTGTACCAGGCTGAAAAGGGGGCTTTCTTTTATTCATTCATGGGATGAAAGTGTTGCTGGCCAGCGCAAGCATTTACTGCCCACCTAATTAACTCTCTCATTCACATTGTTGTAAGTGTGGAGTCGCAAGTCGTCCTGACCAGAGAAGGACAACAGTTTCCCTTTCAAAAGGGGACAGAACTAACAGTCGGCATTGGATTTGTGATTATCATTGACACTTTATTTCCAGACTTGTACTGAGGCCAAATTCCACAGTGATATTTGTACCCCGGAACGTTAGCTGGATCTCTTCATTAACAGTCCAGCGGTAATTTCACAAGGTCATTGCCTCTCCCTGTTGAATTGCTTTCTTCTGTGTAACAGGCTGGAGAAAGGACTAAATAAAAACAAAAGTAACTGCTGGAAATCAGAAACAAAAATCAGATAATGCTGTGAAAATCCAACACGTCTGGCAGCAACTTCGGAGAGAAATCTAAGCTGAATGGTTCCTTTAACAGTGATCAGGTTGGAGAAGGAACTGAATAGCGTCCACCTATCCCAGTGTTGTTGGGTGTCTCTTTGCGAACAATACACTCATTCAATCATTGAATACTAATCAATGCATTGACAATTGAATTAAAAAGAAAATCCCTCAGTGAAATTGTCAACTCTCTGTAATAATGTTGAGTAGTATTTCAGTGGTTCCTTTGAAATAAGCGCTGCTTGCAGTATTCAAAAAAATCAGCTATTCACTATCAATTAGTAGGATATATCTGGGTGCCTTTTACACCGGTAACCAGTGAAACTGACAGACTATTGGCAGATATCGTCGGGAGTGACAAAGTTCTAATATGGTTGGTATGGCGAGATAATATAGGTAAACTGCCCCAATCCTGAATAGGACATTATAACATCAAGACTTGCAAATGTACGGTTTTTGGAAAGTGACTGGGTAGATTGGGCAGGCGTGTAAAAAGCCATATGATAGTCAGTTAGAGTGCAAAGGGAAGGGAAATGTTGCTTCGCGTACAGAATTCACTGTTACAACCACAGTAGAGGGTAGGAAATCTGATTTGAACTCTTTAAGAGCAAATGACTTGTAACTCGATAAAACTGAGCTCTGGCCACTTCTGAACACCACATTGTAGGATGTCCATACCGTGGATATTCTATGAGAGGAGATTAAGAGCTGTCGGGGCATGATAAAAGGCTATTCAGCCCCTCAAACCTGTTCTGCCACGCGGTGGCTTATTTGTAATCTAATTTCAAACTCCTACACTTCGACCTATTCCCTTAATACCTGTGCTGAACAAAAATACATCTATCTCAGATTTCAAACGAACAACTGATCCAGCAATCATGCCATTTGTGCCAGAGAGTGACAAACATCCACCAGCTTTTCTATGTGGGAGTGCTTCCTAACACGTCTCCTGAACATATGGGCCTGAATTCTCCGACAAAGTCCCTTTGCTCCAGAATCCCCAAACAGTGAAATTAGGTTATCTTTATGCACGTTGTCTCTTAATTTCAAGCAAAAGAGAAAGGAAGCCTGATTTTTACAGTCTCTCCTCATAACTAAATCACGAAAGTCCAAGTTCTTGCCAATCCGCACTGTACTCCCACCAAGGTTAATACATCCTTTCTGAGATGTGCTGCCTGACTCTGCTCTCAATAATTCAAGCGATATCTAAAATGTGATTTCTATAACTGCAGCATGATGTCTGTGGTCATATATGGGAATAGACGTTCACTGTTAAGGACAACATTTATTGCCCATTCCAGAGAGCACCTAAGAATCAACCATGTTGCTGTGTGTCTGGAGTCACATATAGGTCAGATCGGCGAAGGATGGCAGCTTCCTTTCCGACAGCACATTATTCTTCTGGAAATTACCGAGACAAAATAATGAATCAGTGGGTTGACCACTTTTCTATGAACATTGACACTATCCCCTGTAATCTTACTTTTCATTTGATCTGAATCACTTGCTTAATTAGTGAGCCTCATTTAACAAGAATAGTGAGACGAGGTTTATCTTTAAAATACAAGATAAATAGATATACAACTTTACAAAATCCGTCTTTCCCCGAATGACCTTACAGTTCTGAAATGTATATGCTCATTCACTATTTATAATCCTCGACTACAGCTCATCAAACTAGAATTGAGTCTGTTCTTCCTACTTCCAAGGTTTCTGCTTCTTTGCCCTGATGTTTTCTGAAGTGCATCTGGAACGTCTCTGACTTGAGTGGCTTTTTTTAACCTTTGAGGTGGAGATGCTAGTATTGGACTTGTGTGGAGAATGTCAGAAGATGCATGAAACCAGCCAGTGGTGCTTTTGCCTGAAACGTCGATTTTCCTGTTCCTCCGCTGCCGTGTGACCTGCTATACTTTTCCAGCAGCACTGTAATCTTGATCAGATTATCACTGTTTGGCTTTATTTGAAACCATAAGCTTTAAAGTGAATTCCGACGTTCTTTTAGCAAGTTATCCAGAACATGTCTGACTTCTTTGGCGTATCGTTTGGTGCAACGATGTATTCAGCTTAACTTAAATTCTGTTTCTATCTCAGGACAGGTGTTACATAAGACAGTACTGAATACTTTAATTTCTCCTCTTCAATTGTCCATATTAAAACAAATTTCTTCCTGGATCAATATCTTAGCTGCACTGTTTCATGAACCGCAGTTCAATACAATCAATCAAGATAAGGGGTTTGCGTACGTGGGCCGGCCCCACCGTCACGACCACCGATCCGATGAGTCCTGTTCCATTTCCACTAGCTGCTTCCGGAGACGTCACTGATGCAATCTTCCTCCACCGTCACCCCACAAGGAATGAAGACAAAGATGAAAGTGAGACAAAAGAGAAGAAAAACGATGCGACTGGACCGGTGATCAAAATCTAATATGCTCAGAAGGCTCGACGCTGTCTATACTGCAAATGCCTGCCACATTAAAACAAAGGAAGGTGACGTGGGGGGTTGACCAGTACCAGAGTGTTTCTGCTGTGAAGTGAGACGAGAGACTCTGGGATTCGTTTCAGTCAAATCCACCTCCAGTAAGTCGGTGTTACTCCCTCGTGCTGGCCATCAAGGGAACGTGCAATCTGCACGTTAAACAGTTGCTCCCAGCAAACATGGATAAACTTGAAAGGAAATACGCAGTTTGGACAAAGTTGCAGCCTCTCTTTGCGTCTCCATGAAACTTGTGGGAAACTTTCAATGTGAGCGACAAAAGTTTCACTATCCTTAAAGACTTTCTCAAGGTGATAGAGAAACGTGGAGAACTGCCAACACTCCAGAAAAGCGTGCACAATCTACGCCTGCTGCAGACAATCTGATTTGGTGTCAAAGAGGACTTTAAGGCGGTTAAGAGCCAGCAAGACCTCAGAAGTTCCACACTGTGGAGCAGGATAAACCGTACTCCCTCTTGCTTTTACAAAAGGTGTATATGGAGAGCTCTGTGTTCAGAGACTGAAGGCAGAAGACCGCTCTGTAACGTTATCTCAGTCGGACATGCTGAGGATTAGCAAATTATATTATACCGAACTATTTACAAATTATTTTATGACATGAAGCCCACAGACTGCACAGCCTCCTAGTCATTCCTCCCAACCATGTCGGTCTAAGATGACAGCACCCAGGAGAGGCTGCACTAACCGTTTACTCGAGTTGAGCTGACAAAGGCCCTCGATTCGTCAGAAAAGAATAGGACTACTGGAAGTGACGGATTACCAGCCAATTTATATTCTGATTCTGTGAGACTTGATTGGCCAACATCTGATGGAAATGGACAGCAATACGCTTCTGAAAGGTAGTCTTTGTAAATTCATGAGGACCGGTATCATTCCGCTTCATCTACAATCAGAAAAAGGAGAGGGATGACTGACGACCAATTTCCTTGCTGAATGTAAATTGAAACGTCCGGACTAAATTCATCACCAACCGAGTCAGTTCTGCATTGAGCCCAGTGTTTCACTCTGAACAAAGGTGATCTGTACTAGCAGCACGATTCATGAAAGCCTCTCACTTCTCAGGAATGGAGTCGCTTACGTGCAGGGGACTGAGAAGCCTATCTCACCAGTCCCGACCAGGTAAAGGTTATTGACAGAGTCTCACACACATAAATGTTGGATGTTCTTTTCAACCTGCGCTCTTAGAAGGGAATTCACAAATGAATGCGACTGCTCTAAACAATATTATTAGTGCAGCGTTAATCAGTGGTTGGGAATCAGAAAGCTTCCTGATGAGATCTATAATCCGACAGGGCTTTCACTCTCACTTTTCCTCTCTGATTGTTGACCTGGATGCATCTGAATACTTGTTGAAAATCATTCAAGTGTTTCTTCCTCTTTGGCGACAGTCTATCCACTGAGAACTTAATTAGTTAGGTTCCTCAGTCCATCGTTGTTCAACTATAATTTCTTTCGTTACTTAGATTCAGGGCCCAGATTCTTACTGAAATTCTTCATTTTGCATTTTAATGAACATTTGAAGCACTTTATGATCACTCTTCCCCAATGCAATAATATTGAGCTGTGTCCGTATTTCATGAAGAAAGTATATGAACTTTCTGCATGCTTACATCTGTGCTCTTGTATTAATTCAAACCTGTGAGATGTAATAATCTCGTCCTTGTTTTGTGTTACTTCTGTCCAAGTGCCTCTAGCATCAATTAATAAAAAAAGACAAGTGAGATTTGGACAATAACTGTGTCACATAATGTGTACATTATTGAGTATATTCCGAAAATTAAAAAGGAGTGCTCCATGAAGAACTCTGTCCCTGAAACCGTGAGGCATGTGTGCGACTTTTTTTTTCCTTCCAAGCATTAGGATTATGAAGCAAAAGTTCGTTATGGATCCAGATCGCGTTCTTGTTGCTTTTCTCCTGTCACTTTCAGATTGTCTCCTTCCACCCAAACTCATTACCCTTCATTTACTTCCAAACTGAGATTGATGCCATTTTCCCAATCCTCAGACTGTTTTGAGTAAAACTTTCACAATGGCTGTAGTATGCTCCCAGAAGACTAGCAATCCCCATCAGAATATAGCAAAACCCACGCTTCCAATGTGTTCAGTTCGCACAAGATCCAGAATCCGCACCAATAATACACACCAATAATTTCCTGAATTTTACTTATGGGAGTTCATCGCTGTTTATATCTATTATTGTCATGACTTCAGCCAACTGGAACGCATAAAATATGAGTTCTCTGATTGTGGCTGTAGATCTGATCCAAATAGGGAGCAACGGCTTAAAAAAAAGAAGCATGAACATCAGGGATATTAAGATGCTGAACGTCAGACTCAATACGAGACCATTGGAAGAAGCTATGCATTTGTAACTAAAAGGTGACGAATGACAGCGTGCCGGCCTTTAAAGAGTGAGTTCGTTACCAGATATTGTTTGTCTTTGTGCACCAGGATTTCGGACTCTTCACTTTCCAACTTTCTCGCACCCATACCTATCACACCTTTGCCAATTCCATACCTTAATGTGTGTTGACGTGCTGTAGAGTCATTCCCGACTCCAGGCACAGTTGAGACAATATACCATCATACACTCTGTCAAGTCAAGACTGATGATTCTGACTGAGTGAGTCAGTCTTTTTAGATTTGTCCACTGCTGCCATTAGACGTTAACAGATTACCGAATTGACTTTACAAATAGGGAAAGACAAAAATCATTGAGGAGATTGAAGACCACAAACATTTGAGTACAGCATCGATTGACGAAATGATAGCTGGAGAACACGGATACAATGGTGAGGAAATGTAATAATTCCAACCCAAGGGTGAATTCCTCAAATGTATTAAGGTCTGAAATGAGTACGATTTTCCTGATAATAAAGAAAATTATTGGCGTTGAATGGGTGGAAAGGCATCTTGTTGCCCTCTTGACTGGACGAGGATAAGCATCTAAAAAATTATCGATGGGCGGAAACGTTTCCAGACTGAAGCGAATGAACTGTGGCTCACTTTTGTCGACATTATGTTGCACAGACAATGTTGTTTTCTTTCACCCCCTGAAACTGTCCTATTCCTTCTCAGTGTTCCTGTCTTCCTTGGATTTTACTGTCACACCGAACATTGTATTGTCAACAAACGCAATACATAATGTCATCTTCTCTTCATTTGTTGAGATTATAAATGGCTGTGTCTCGAGAAATGGCCATGACGTATACCAGAATGGCAACATTGACACATTTATTCCTGTTCTGTTTTCTATCATTTCCCAGTTCTCACTCAAAGTCCCAATTCCCCACCACTGCAGGCCTCATTGATAATTTGGACTCCGGCTCAAACATTTCAAAAATTTGACAGTTATACCTCCTTATGTGCGCAAATCCTTCCCTGGCCTCACATCCCCATCTTGCTTGAAACTGTTGCATCCGAACATCAGTCAGATGTTTTAGGTTTCTTATCTGTACATGTGCACTACACTACAGGAAACAGAGAATAAATCATGGCCGTGAGCTCCTGTACAGATTGTGTGTGTCTCAAAGTCAGCTCTGAAACATGCTCTAGGCACACTTGCCCTAGTCGGAGGGTCTGTATTCATTGGAGCTTATGTAACCGTTCAGAGTGGTTTTGGTTCAGAATTAGAATGCAAATTCCTACTGTCGTGATTCAGGCCTTCGGCTCAACATGTTAGTACTGACCCACCGAACAGGATCCCTCCCAAACTCATTACCCTACATTTATCCCTGATAAATGTACTACACCCATCATATTGGCAATTTAGCATAGCCAATTAAGCTAATGTGTACATCTTTGGATTGTGGGAAGAAAACCGCACAGTCACGAGGAGAGTGGACAAATTCCACGAAGCAGTCGCCCGAGGCTGAAATCGAACTGGGGCACGAGGCGCTGTGAAGCATCGGTGCTTACCACTATGCCACGATAATATCAAGCTACTCATGGCAAGTTTTTATCAGTGAGTTATTTTACTTGCTTAAATTCATTGCGGAAGATTTATTTGATTCAGGATCTGTATTTGCAAGGGTGCGGAAATCTATTGCGATGTTGTGTTTATTAACCAACTATCACCCTTCACATAACAGCTATTGACAACTACATGAAGCCACACTGCACGGGATCCCACTGCACTGTACACTGTCTTTCTCACATATACTCTGACATACTCGCATACCCATGAAGAACCTCTCTCTTACACAAACACTCTCATATGCGCACACATACACGCCCGGCATTCACTCCCACGCATACACACTCTAACACGTGTACACACTACCACACGCTGAACCAAGACTAGACACACTCTCTATCACATGCACTCGCACCCACACATGCACACACTCACGCTGCCTCTTTTGCATACGCAGACATAGGAGTTTATGGATTCAATTTGTGTTTGTACGATTACATTTTAGTTTGCTCAAAAACTACATGAATCCATGTAAAACCCCGTAAATTCCACTTTATAAACAGAACCAGCTGAACTCAGCATTGGGACACAGACAGGCCTCCCAAATTAACGCATTATCTGAGCTGAGATGACACCTATTTTTCGAAAAGAAAACGTTGCTTGACAACGTAATTTAGTAGTCATTCTGCTTTACATATCAAAGAACAGAAACCAAACCATCCCATCCTAAATGTTGAATGACTTCGTATAAGATTGTTTAATATATCATCACATCTTCATGCCACTGTGCTTATTTGGAGATAAATTCTGTGTCTTATGGTCTTATTTACCACAACTACCTGAGGAAGAAGAGGAGCTCCGAATCTTAGTGTTTCCAAGTAAACCTTTTGTACGATAACCTGACGTTGTGTGAATTTTTACTTTGTCTATTCCACTCCAGCACTAGCACGCCCAAATCATAGCTCCACAAAGAAACAACATTCATCCAAACAATTGACAATATTTCAAACTAATACTCGTTTCTCCCATTGGCCAGAGTTATAGAAAGTTCCGGAATACGTCCACCAAAGTCGAAAAACAAAGTTCGCATGCACACAGATTTCTTGAATCTTCTGAAGGCATTCCAAGGAGCCGAGTAAGAGACCAGCCGAACACCTACAACGCTAGTTGCCGGCACGTCACCCCAGTAGAGCAAGGAGACCAAATCGACGGCAATGAATGCACCAGATGAGGTGGGTGGATGTGTTGGGAAATCTCCACTGAATGTGAAATTAACCTTTTTGGCATTGGAGAGAGGTGAGGAGGGAGGTGTGGGTGCAAGTCTTACACCTCTTGCAGTAGCAGTGGAAGGTGCCAGGAGTGGATGCTGGGCTGTTGGGGGCTGCAGACCTCATGAGAGAGTCACGGAGTCCAATCACAAGATCACATATCATTTCAACCGATGCTCCATCGAGTCAGTTCGTTCCATGTGTGAAAATATGTCTCTGAGACGTTATTCTGTACTCTGGTTCAGGAGCTGCCCTCTTTAAACAAGAACATTTCACTCACTGATTGAAACGCGAAACTTCTCATGCATTGAATATGTGCTTTCCTATCGAGTTCAGCATTTATTCCTCACACTATTATTCCAGGATTCTAAGTTACACGAAGGAGAACATGGGGAGAACATACCGCCTTTCCTGAGAGAAGGGGACTCAGTGAGCAGGATGGGCTTCCTACAATGTAGGCATCACTAACCTCAATCTTTTTTTCCCTCTCCATAGAGATCCATCTCTGACCTTACTCTAGCTTCACCGCTACAGCCGCAAAAAAGGAAGGCAAATTGAATTTCGCAGTTCCGACTAAAATAATAGAGCATAACAGTGGTGGTATGATTGAGATAGAGGGTTATTATTGCATTTGTGGTTGTTCAGAAGAACTGTACGAGGTAATTCCAGCAATGAAGTTGTTGTCTAGTTCCCACTTAAATCAATTTCGACAACTTATTAAATGTTTGAATGGATGTGCCCAGTTGTCACACGGTACTGAAACAATCAGTTCAATGAGAACACAAGGCGATAACAATATAATCAGTTTCTTCTTTATTGTGAAACATGTTACAATACCTTCCAAATATAGACATTCAAACCAGCCTTCAGGGGAAGCCTTCATTTGAACTTTTGTACATGGTTTTCTGGAATTTTCGACAATTCTGACCAATCAGGAGAATTAATTCATACTTTGAAACGTTGTCGATCATTTGGCTTTCTTGCTACAGTATGTTTCTTATTGCAGCAGGACCCGGTGCCTTCCTGTCTGATCCCTTGTTTGTTTGGTAGTTATGTTTGTGTGGGTATGTATTTCCAAGAGAAATGTTAACTCTTAAATGATCCTTACAGCATGAACACCTGGCTGCTGTATTTGCACTGCGTCTGGCGAGTGGCTTTTGTATCTTGAGAGTTTTCGTTCGCCAATGTAGTCTGAATTTGTTGATTTTTGGCGAAGTTGGCCATCGGAGCAGGCGGCTGCTGCACTTATTCCTTTTTGAACAGAAAGAAGCTTGTGTAAATGAATTACAAGCCAATATGTAAAAGTTGGTTATGCTTGTTGTTAGAGTAGTCAGCTATTTGTCAATCCTGTCATCGAACAGCTGATAAATGATGTAAGTCATTCGCAGACATGTATCGCAGAATCCCTACAGCTTGGAAGCCGACCATTCCGCCCACGAGTCTTCAATGAGATTCTGACGGGAATTCCACCCAGACTCACCCCATATAAGTTATCCAGCTGTAACCCTACATTTACGACAGCTAATCCGCCCAATCAGCACATCCATGGACACTTTGGGAAAATTATCATGAACAATCCATGAATCCTGCATATCTTTGGTCTGTGGGAGGAAACCATAGCATCCGGAGAAACCCACATGGGGAGAATGCGCAACATCGACACAGACAGTCACTCAATGAATCAAACCGAGTTCCCCAGCACAGTGCATGAGCAAGGGTATGAGAGATTGAGTGCAGTGTTGAGAAATAGGAGGTCATCCATGTTGCAAAGAATAGCAGCAAAATTGCACTACTATTTAACTGGACAAAAATGCAGCATGCCGATGTGCAGAGGAACCTGGGTGCCGTTGTGTACGTGTGTGTGTTCATGTGTGTGAGAGAGAAAAATACAGTTTACATCTCTAAGTGAATGTGTGTATGTATGCGTGTGTATGAGAGACAGTGCACATCTGAGCGTGTGTGTCGGTACGTGCCTGCTCATTTGAAGGTGTGTATCTATGTTTGGGCGGAGAGAGAGAGACAGAGTGACAGTGTACATCTGTGTGTTCATTTGCGTGCACACACATGTAATTGTGTGTGTGAAAGATAGTGCACACCTCTGTGTGTGTTGGTGTGTATGTTTGTGTGTGTGTGTGTGTGTGTGCTTTGAAGATGTGGGTGAAAAATATACCTTTTTAGAAAGTTAAAAGCGAACAGTGACAGCACGAAGTCTTCTCATTATAACATATGCTTCGGCTGTTGGATTAGCTGGCTCCCTGGAAACGACAAAAAAGATGTGAATTAGGTCACCCAGTTAAACATGACGCTGAAAAATACCAAATTCTAATCCAGTTTGAATTGAGTACATGCACTATCTTAAAATCCAATGACACAATCCGATGCTGTGGGGTATATGACCGTGTTAAAAATTTGAACAGTTGGGAGGAGAACTTCCCATCTACCATCATGTAAAAGACTGCCAGGAAAAGAGCTCCCTTAAAAATACCTCCATCGACCAGTAACCTATGAAGCAGAATCGCGAAGAAGAAAAGAAAGTGCAAGAAATTTCAAATAGAAAACTTGAAAGCTAACTGGTTTTGAGATAGAAGTTTTGTTTTGTAAAATTTAATTGGAGTTTTCTCAAACTGCTATTATCGAAGGGAAGGTAAGAGGCAGGTTAGAGTAAGGACTTAGGAATAATTGTTAGTTAATGATTCTCTGTTATATTTTAAGAAATAAAGTTGTTATTTTTAAAAAAATAGTTCTTAGCCGATCGATTTTTCATCAATTACTGCATGGAAAATTTCTATTTTTCCATTGCTGGTTTTAAATTACGCACAAGGGTTACTCCACGTTGTAAGAGCTTTGGGAGTTCACGTCCGTGATTTGAAGTGGTAACGACATGCTTGAATAGATTTGTCAGTACAAAAACCCGAGCAGACGTAAACACTTGCATATTAGTGTTCTTGATCTTGAAATAAAATGTAGGGGAGAAAGTTTGTTCAATTTCGGTGATTTGTGGTTGATTAAATGAAAAATGAGAGAAATTACTTTTAAAATTGGTAAAATTATGTTGTGGGATTTTAAGATGGTTATCATTTCTGCCATGAAACTTCAGAGGAAAGAAAGTGGCTATTTTTTTAGAATCAGCAAGTAAGTTAGATTTGGGTGTAACCAAGGACAGAAGTAAAATTGAAATTGTAAAGGTGTAACTCAAAGACTTAGGAGTGCCAAAGAAATAGACGAGTGCAGCTGAGGTAGAAACATACTTACATTTCTGTTGAGGAAAGTCGTGTTAGAGCATAAACAAAGAGAGGGGGTGGTGAGACATAGGGTGGGTGGAGAAAGGGATAGAGAAAGAGTGAGAAAAGAGGTAGAGTGAGCAGAAAGGACAGACAGAGAAGGTTCTTGCCTGAGCAGCAGGGAGAGAGGAAAGGTTGAGAGAAAGAGAGAGAGAGGAAAGAGAGAGAGAGAGAAAGAGAGCGAGAGGAAAAGAAAGAGAGATAATGTTGGTAGCTAAGCATTACCCGAGACATTTTGAACTGTCGAATTTACGATTTCATCATCAAAGTAAAGTTAACAGGTTGGAGATTTAAAAAGAAAGCACTGATATAGAGGAAAGAGAGAGAGAGAGAAAGAGAGCGAGAGGAAAAAGAAAGAGAGATAAAGTTGGTAGCTGAGCATTACCCGAGACATTTTGAACTGGCGAATTTACGATTTCGTCATCAAAGTAAAGTTAACAGGTTGGAGATTTAAAAAGAAAGCACTGATAAAAACAAATATGTCAAAACTCTGTCACATTTTGATGAGAAAGATGTTGAAACCTTCATTGTTTCATTATAAAATTTGTCAAGGAAGATGGTGTGGTCCGATGATGTTTTGGCGACGCTAGTTCAGACTAAACTGGTAGCATAGCAAGTGAGGCATTTGGCATATTATCAGACGCGGTTGCAAGAGAGTATGAAGAGGGTAAACAGACTATTTTAAGTGCTGATGAATTGGTACCAGAAACATATAGATGGGGTTCAGACGCACAAAGAAGGTCCAAGCTCAGGAATATACTGAGTTCACAAGAATTAAGCATATTCAATTTGATGGATGGGTTCGTGCTTTGAAAAGAGATAAGTCTTTTGAGGCTGTCAGGGAGATTATTCTGCTGGACGAATTTAAAAATCTCACTTTCAACAGAAAGTTCAGCAAGTGAGAAGTCTAGCAGGATTAGCAGGCGATTACATGTTGGCACATATGTCACGTTTCCGGACAGAATTTTCTCCTGTGAGGCATAGATGTTGGGAGAATTGTAGTTTCTACACTACGAACCCGAGAGTCAAGAGCACTGATAAGATTTCACCACAAAAGGAAAAAAGCCCAACAGTTCAGGCAGGCAGTGAAAGGACTCAGGTGTTTTCACATAAAATTACATTGCCAGTGATTTCAGAAGATCGTGAAAGAAAGTAGCTGTGGGAAAAGATATACTAACGGAAGCTAAGGCAGTGTCATTAGTGAAGTCAGTAAAAGAGACCCCAACAAGTCTTCGAGGAGATGCAGGAGAGTGCACAGTCTCGGAAGGGGCTATGCAGTTAGTCCCTGATCGAGAACAGCGGGAGAAGGGCAAGAAGTTACAATTTTGACAGATACAATATCGTACCAGTCGCTGATAATAAGGATGAGCGAATATGCTTTCTTTCTGAACTGTTTCCTGAAAGTCTGGGAATTTGTGGGATAGATTGAAAGAAATTTAGCGTTCTGTTATGTAAGATCAGATTGTTGAGCCAGCTCAAGACTGAGGAAGTTACAGTGGGTATGGTTGAGAGATTGTCAGCTCCAGGAATTTAGATTGTTCTTGGTTATGATTTGTCAGGATGCAAGGTGGGAGTGAATCCCCTTATTGTAGAGAATCAAAATGAAGACGAAAAAAAAACTGCAGATTAAAATGAGAATGTGTGGTGAATAGATCGCAGTATCATAAGTCACAGAACAAGGCGAAAATTATAAAGAAAGACGAAGGAGTTGAGGTTTAGTTAGTGCAGCATATGTTTGACGCAATGGTGCGGGAAAAAGGTGAACAGGGCAGTCGGGCGGACAGAAGTGTTTAGTCCTGAAACGCGAAGGGACTTGCAACAACAAGACTCGATGAGAAAAGATATTAAATGTGAATGTTAACTCTGAAGAGGAGGCAGAATGTAGTCTGGAGGGTTATTATCGGAAAGGTAGAATACCAAGTCCGAACGTAATACCACGTCAGATTCGTGCAGAGGAGAAATGGACCTAAGTGCACCAGATTGTGTTTCTGGTAGTATACAGACAGAAGGTTTGCGGGTCGCAGATGAACTACATGTAGGAGATCACCTAAGGGTAAGAAATACACAGGCTAAGGTTCAAAAAACATTTTATTGGCCTGGACTGCACATGTTAGTGGTTGACTTTCGCTGTAAGTTTGATATATGCCCAGTGGCAAGTAAACCACAGGCGGTAATAAACCCAACATATTTGTAGCCAGTTTTGCACATTTGAAGAAACTTTCACGCGGATTATAATGAATTGTGTCGGTTTCCTCCTGAGAACTGAAAATGGGAACCAATACTTGTTAACTGGAATGGGTGTGTCTACCAGATTTCTGGAATGAATTCCATGACGGAGTATCAAAGTAAAAAACGCTGGTGGTGGAATTCGTAGCATTCTTCACGAGGTTATGGGCTCCCCAGAAAGATTCAGTTGGAACAATGATCAAAGTTTTCTGCTCGGCTATTTAAAGAGATCATGGATAGCTTAGGTATACAACGCTTTAAATTCAGTACGTGTCATCCTGAACCCTAGGGAGCTTTAGAAATGTGGCAACAGACCTTGAAGACCATGTTGAGAGCATACTGTCAGGACTACCCGAATCTTTGGGATGCATGTATCCCATTTTTTATTGTTTGCAATTGAAGATGCCCCAAACGGATCTATTCAGTTTACTCCATTTGAAAGAATATTCGGTCATGAAGTGAGAAGCACTTTTAAATTAATTACACAGACAGTGTATTCCTGTGAGTGTGCATTTGCGTGAGAGACCGAGTAAATCTGTGGGCGTGTGTGTGTGCGTCAAAGAGCTGTATGTGTGAGTGGCTAATAGTGTAGATCTGTGAGTGGTTGATTGTGTGTGTGTGTGAAAGAGAGAGATGATGTACATCAGTGAGTTTGTGTGTGCGTATGTGTCTGTGACAGTGTAGTGACGGTGGACATCTGTGAATGTGCGTGTGAGAGAGAGACAATGTACATCAGTGAGTTTGTATGTGCTTGCATGTGTGTGCATGTTTCTGTGACAGCGCAGTTCACAGTGTACATCTGTGAATGTACGAACGCGCGTGTCAATGCGTGTGTGCGTGAGTGTGTTTGTGTGTATGTGTTTGTGTTTGTGTTTGAGAGAGAGACAGTTCTGAGAGATACTACACTGTTAGACACTCAGTACCGAGGTAATGTTGCGCATCAAAAGGTCATTCCTGAGGTAGCGCTGCACTGTCCGATACTAGGTACAGAGGGATTTTCAAAGAAAGGTTATTCGTTTTCTGGGTTCTGGTCTGGGCCAGCATTTATTGCCCATCTCCTGTTGCCCTTTCGAGCGTGGTGGTGAGCTGCCTTCTTTAACAGCTGGAGTCCACCTGCTATGGGTTGACCTAGCATACCATTGGGGAGGGAGTTTCAGCATTTTGTGCAAAGACAGTGAGGAATTAAAGTGATTTTTACTCTCTGCAATATCCCTAGAACCTTAATTTGCTCCTGTAACCACTGCATTTATGTGGTGAGTTTAGTTGTGTTTCTAATCAATGGTACTTCCCTCGATTTTGAGAGCAGTGATGATAACACCGTTGAAAGGCAAGTGATAATGGTCATATGGTCTCTAATTAGTAATGGTCATATTGGGGTCTGTGATGCTGCGGCTAATATAAGGAGACCGAAATGATCATCTTTTCAGGCTTTCTGACTGATTGTCACAAATGCATCAGCTTTACTTTTTTTCCCTGATGTGCTGTAGTTCCCATAATGGTGGCTTCATTTTCGGAGAGCAGCAACCTCCTCTAATTTTCTCTTAAATTGTCCAATGCTTTCTCTGGCTACACGTGACAATACGACAGAGATAGATCTGAACCATTCATTGTGGGATAATTGAGTTCTATCCTCACTTACTGCTTATGCTGTTTACTGTGTGGACCATTCTGTTTTGTCGCTGAAGGCATTAAGAGATTTTTCAGGTGGTCCCCTTATTTCTCGGCCTGGCTGGAACTTCCCACAACATGACTTTCTGCACTCCTCATTGAACCAGCATGGATCCCTGACTTGATGGTTACTGTAAAGTGGAAGATATGTCCGGTCGATGGTTGGAAACTGCATGAATTGTACAGAGCATGATTCCACTGCTGCTGATGGCCCACTGCGCCTCATGGACAACTCATCATGCGTTGCTCTGCCAGTTTAACATTTGTTGCATTCAGCACACGAGTGCTACATAACATGATTGAGAATCTACAAAATGTGAAAAAGGCCCTTCCTCCCCACGAGAACTGTGCAGTGACCTCTCTAACCGATCTATTAAATGGAGAGGTTTATCTGCAGCAGATGGATTGGCGACAATGAGCTCAAATGTATGTTTCTCTTTTATTGATTCCCATATAATCTGCCACAGAGAAGACCAGCAACCAGAGGATCTAACATCTATCATGAGCACTGTATTGACTATTTACCAAGGAGCTGCCACCTCTTCCTGGTTCTGTCTTGTCAATCGGACAGACCCTGCCAGAAAAGATCATGATGTTGCCTGGGACATAGTCCTGTTCACAGAATCTTTCTTTGTAGAACATATCTGACTCTTGCTTGATTGGTCTGTGGGAAATGTACAGCAGGTTACATTTGCATATTGCACAATAAAGATTTATTATCACTTTACTTCTTAAGTATTCAAAATAAATTATAAATCATTGTCTTTCAGTTGAAAACAATTGAAATAACAACGATTAAATTACCTGAGCACAAACCTAACTATTACACAATTCAGCGCTCGTAGCATAGAGCTGATCCATGTTCAGATCAGGAAACACACCACCTTGCAGTCAAAAAATCTGTTCAAAATGGCTTTTAAAAAGGTTGAATTCAGACAGTTCTACAGAACATCACCACTACCTCCAAAACTCTGATCATCTCCTCAACATGTACAGAGAGCTTTCAAACTGTACCTGAGCAGTAATTCACACAATCCCTCATAAGAGACCAGTTATGAAAAGCTCCGAAAGACAAGTTAATGCATGGGGAAGACAGGTCAATGCAGATCACAGGGCTCAGCGCTGATCCAAATGAAATTGGAAATTTGTACAAATCATCCGCCAACAATCATGTGTCACAAGTTTATCTCTTCTGAAGACTTATGATGTGCCATCTCAGCTTTGTAATTCTGCACCTTGGACCTGATCCTGAAGGTATCTGTTAGGA
>NC_057717.1:47693509-47693771 GCF_004010195.1 Chiloscyllium plagiosum | reverse complement strand
ATACACAGGCTAAGGTTCAAAAAACATTTTATTGGTCTGGACTGCACATGTTAGTGGTTGACTTTCGCTGTAGGTTTGATATATGCCCAGTGGCAAGTAAGCCACATGCGGTAATAAACCCAACATATTTGTAGCCAGTTTTGCACATTTGAAGAAACTTTCACGCGGATTATAATGGATTGTGCTGGTTTGCTACCGAGAACTGAAAATGGGAACCAATACTTGTTAACTGGAATGGGTGTGTCTACCAGATTTCTGGAAT
>NC_057717.1:47649046-47693009 GCF_004010195.1 Chiloscyllium plagiosum | reverse complement strand
ATCAACACTTGCTGTCTTCCAAACAAATCAAAACTGTCGCTTGCTCTATTAACTATACAGCCTTTTGCTCTCTGCACTTGCAAACATACATTCCTTCTGAGTCTCTAAGCATCAAAAAAAATCATCTTTTAAAAGCGCAACACACTACTTCCATCCAGCAATTTATAATCATCAATATTTTACAGACACCAAATTCTAACGTCCTGCCTCCCAGTCCACAAGTCCTCGACGCAACTTAGAAACACCTCCCTCCTTAAACAAATTATCATTATTGCGAAAACATGACTATATTGTATTTTATTTTCTCAACATTAATGCTATTCTGACGAGATTCGAAGTTCATTCATCAAGATTTACACATTTCATGTTTGTACTCTGTAAGTCTAAGTCTACCACTTATTTCTCATGTAAACCTCTTTTTCTTTTCTTTTAAAACAGTGATACAGTGTCCGCAATACTATTTTCTGTAACATATATAATTTGTAAATTATATGCTTGCAACGAAGACTCCAACAGTCTCCAATCTGATGTTCTTATTCTTCCATCGATCAAGAAATGTCAACAGTTTATGATCAGTATATACAACCATCGCTGATACATTATTTGCAATGTAAATATTAAAATGGTGTAAGGCTATTGCAAAACTCAAAAACTTTGTTCAGTAGTTGCTTTACATTTTCTGTTGGATTTTGAAGTGTTTTCAAAATTAAAGTATTGGCCTTGCAAATCCACTTTTATCCATTTGTAACAACACTGCACCAACCCAAACACCACTTGCGTCGCTGGTGAATTTAAAGTATTTTAAAAGATTGGGACGATTAAAAGTGATGCAGTGGCTAACACTGCTTTCACGTTTTCAAATGCCTCCTGGAATTGTTTTATCAAAAGTAACTGTGTTTTCTTTTATCAAGTCCGTCATTGGTGCCACCATGCTACCATAGTTTTGGTACAAACCTCTGGTAAAATCCGCTACATCACAAACATTCGAGCAATTCCTTCTTCAGTGATGGTCTTGGAAATTCTTATATGGTCTTCGTCTTCACGATCCTCAGTGTCATCTGTCCGTGTCTGACGTTGTGAACCGAGAATACAGATTCCACCTTTTCTAATTTCGTTTTAGCCAAGTTTACGAACAACATTGCCTTCTGTAGTCTCTCAAAGAGATCTGCGAAATGCTCTATTGAGCCACAAATGAGTAAAGAACATTCAGTCATCCTTGTCGACGGCACCGCAAGTCAATCCTGCCACAACAGTGTTCATAAGGCTTTCAAAAGTAGCTGGTGCGTTTGTCACTTCAAAGAATATTATTTTATATTGATACAAGAGAAAGTGATGACGAGACATGCTTGAGAGTATGAGTGGAATAGTGTCGTGGTGTAAGAGCAAAGCAGGCAATGCAGCATCTAAGAAGAAGGAAATCGATATTTCGGACATAAACACGAAACTTTGCTGCTGAAGTTCTTTTTCCCGAAACATCGACTCTCCTGTTCCTGAGACTTTGTCTGACCTGCTCAAAACGGATGCCCTTCGTTTGGGCTTACAAACGCAGAAGCTACTTTTGTTCACTCTCACAAAAATACTGACCAGAATCCGGAAAGTAATTCCAACGTTGCGATTGAAGTAGCTTTTCCAATTTTTTTGCACACGATCCTGCAGCTTTGTTATTGTGTAAAGGACTCGTTTGTTCACTGCATTTCCCTTCCGATAATCTAAACAGGATCATTGAGTATCATTACCGTTGGGAACAAGCACGATCGGCGAACTCCAATCACTTTCACTCGACTTGATGATATATTGGACCGTCGCGTCCACTTCCTACTGAACTGAATCTGCTTTGAGCGACTTAAGCCTGTTAGACCATAAGACAAAGGAACATGAATATGGTCATTTAGCCTGTTGAGTCTGTTGTGCCATCCAAACAAGTTGGAAGAATTTCTCAAAACCGTTCTCCCGTTTGCTCCCCATAAGTCCTGACAATAAGGGAACCAACTCTCTCAAATTTAAACATATTCAATGGACTGGCTTCCACAGCCTTCTGTGGTGATGAATTTCTTAGATTCAAAACTTTCTGGCATCAGACATTTATCATTATATCTGTTCAAAATTGTCTTTTATTTTCTTCAACGCTATACCCACGAATTACAGTCACTCCTGCCAATGGAAACGTCTTCTTAAAATCTACTCTGTCCAGGTCATTCATTGCTCTATGTGTCTTGATTAGGTTACTACTTAACCTTCCAAATTCCATCGAGTATAAACCCGCAGTCCTCAAACGTTCCTCATTTGTTAAGCTGTTTATTCCCAAGACCAATCTTGTGAACATGTTCTGAATTCGCTACATGTCCAGTACATCCTTCCTGAAATATGCGGGCCAAAATCACGTACAATACTCCAAACGTGGTCTGACGATGGCCTTACAGAACTTCAGAAGGAGGTCACTGCCATTATATTCAAGTCCTCTCAAAATTAAAACCATCATTGCATTTCCATTCATAACTATTAAGTTAGACAAGAGGTTGGTTGGAACAACACAGCAAGTGAGGCAGCATCCGGTGCAGAAGTCAACATTTCTGGTGCAACCCTTGTTCAAGACTGGGATTGGGTGGAGGTGTTGCTCCATTGAAGGGGGTGCTGGGCCAGGGTGGTGAAATTGTGATAGAATAAAATAGGTAGAGGTCAGGGCTGGGTTGTTCAATGGGTGGACTGAATCTGGTTGGTGGCTGCGTGGAGTGAAGGGATGGGAATAAGTTAGACAGGGAATTGGAGACTGTGAAGGGAGGTTACGCTTAATTAGAGAACTCGTGTTGAGTCCACCGGGCCCGAGGTTGGCCAGGCAGAAGGTGAGGTTTTGATCCTGTAGTTTGCAGTTTTGTTTATTGTGACAATTGTTATGACACGGGGTAAACACCTCTGATAATTTAAACCTGCTAATTAGCAGCACAGAATATTTTTATTCCATGCTTTAATCGGTTTAAATTTGAGATGCAAAGATCTATCGCAAAACTCACTATTTGAAGGAATTATTCACAACTTTATTTCATTTTCTGTCAAACAGAGAAAAATTATCTCACAGCTATTTACAACCCATTCCTCCTAACCTATAGTTCACCTTCCACTCTGCAATACTGGCCCGATAAAAAAAGTCGCGATTATGATTTATGAAAATTATAATCACGTTTCAAAACCAGTCAGCTGGTCGTGTGTCCTCTGTGGATTTTCCTCTACGTTATGTCTTCTTCTTAGCGATTATGTTTCACAGTTCGCTGACAGATAAATATACCTTTAAGGAACAGATATTTCATCGTGCAATCTCTCGCTGGTGTTTGGTGTTTGTCATTTCTCTTTTCCACTCTGGGTAACTGTTCAAATGTATGATATTAATACCCAAACAGCAGATTGTTTCATTGGTTTTAATATTGTCAAATTGCTAAATTCAAACAGAATTGTTTTTTTTTATCTTGGGGCATAATTTGAAATGATTAGAAAAATATGAACGTGTTTTTGTCTCATAGGAACACAGGTACTGCTAACTGTTTGACAAGAAGTTACAATATAAAATTTCCAGTACATTGTTTTCTTCTCTCAGTCATTGCTCGCTTTGAAACTCTTTAAAAGCACAGTTTCCCTGACCTTTGGAAAACATATCACCACTTAAGAAAACATGAACCACCAGAATGAAAAGGTGGCTTCATTTTCTCTGTTCTTCAAACACATTACCATATCATGCAGATAACTTTAATATACGCCCACCTTAATCTGTTCCTCTGTGTGTGTGTGTGTTTGTTTTATATGCTTTATATGTTCTAATAACATTGGAAAAATACAAGTCTCATCGAAACTTCACCAGTTAAATCCGCGATTACACATTTGCAATTACATTCTAATGACACGCAGCATAATGATTTTTACATGCAAAGTCTGTAACATAAGACTGCAACGAAATGGTTTCCTACCCTTGTTATCGAAGCGTTCTAAGGATGTAAGAGGATTGTGATCTGTGAGCGGAACTGTCTGCGGCACATTGTCCATGATATTGACATTGAAATGTTGTCAGGTCAGTACCAAAAACAATTCATCTTTTTTGATCGTGGAGTATGTCTTCTGGTGGATGTTAAGCTCCTTCGAAAAGTAACCAAATTTCAATCATATCATATCCTCATCTTTCTGTATCAGTCAAGTTCCAACTTTGATATCACGAGCATCGATGGCAACATTAAAAGTTGTTGAAATGTTTGGTGTAGCTAAACCTACTGAGGTGGTTAGAATCGTCTTTAAATGCTCAAAGGCCGACTGGCACGGGTCTGTCCACTTAATGGGCAGACTTCGTGTTCTTGTTGTCCAGTTTTTTAACGTTGTCGCTGTGCTGCCGAAATTTAGAGCACACGTCCAATCGAATCCAAAGAGTCTGAAGAATTGAAGTATCTTTTCATCGAGGTTGGTCGTGGAAATTCCTCGATGGGCTTCGTCTTTGCGTTCTGTGGGGCCAGCCTTCATTCACCAATGTTATAGCCCAAGAATGTCATCTTTGCTTCCATGAAAACAGTTTTGTTTACGTTTTTTATCAGTTTTGCTTCTCACAGTTGTTCAACGATTTCTGCCAACTGTACTATGTGATCTTTCCAGGACTTACCAAAGATCACATCATCCCAATAGACTGCACAGTTTTAAACCCTGCCATAACTCAGTTCATGAAACTTTGGAATGTGCCGGGTGGATTCGTCATTCCTAAGGGCATCAATTTAAACAGATATAGCCAATTCAGGGTTAAAAATCCAGAAATTTCTTTAGCTGACTCTGCTCAAGATACCGCCAGTACTAAGGCATTACTTCCAACTTGGTAATATAACTGGCTAGTGCGACTTGTTGGTACAGTCCTCCAATCTCGGAATTAGATAGGAGTCCGCTTTTGTAACTGCATTGATCCACGCGTTGGTTTTGAATCTGTGTTGATTCCAATCATCCACGTAGAAACATTGAGTACTGTCTATTTTGAGAACTAAGACGAGCAGCGACCTCAAATCGCTCCAACTTGTTTCCATGATCCCCTCGTCGACCATGGCCTCCAACGCCTACTGAACCCGTCTGGCTTTGGAAGGATTAAGTCGATAAAACTTTACTTTTATCATCGCAGTATTCTACAAGTCTGGATCATGCACAATAGCATTAGTCCTCCACATCTGATATTTACATATGTTCTTATACTGCACTAACGAACGTTTGAACTTTATTCTAAGTTCATGAAACACCTAGCTGACTAAACAGATCCCATTCCACAAGGGCTTCTTCATCTTTTATATCTATTTTTGGATACAGAAAAATCAACATCATCTAGATTTGATTCCACACTCTGCGGGGCAGCAACTGAATAAGATTCTTTAGGTCTTTCTCTCTTGTATAATACAGTGTCAACATGTTCTCATGACATACCCAATCCCTTATTTTTCTACAAGATCGTTCATCTGACTGAACGTTTTCTCAGTTTGATGGGGACCACGAAACCTGGCTTTGGAGGGATCTTCAGTCACTTGTAATAGTGCTTCACGTCATCCCTTTGGGGAAACTTCAAAGTCTCCGAGATTTTATCTGCCACCTGCTTCATTCTATGCTGTGTCCTTTTAGGTTGCTGTTTAGCTAACTCACATAACTCGATTTCACGTCTTCCACAAACTAAGTGTAAAATTACTTCTTCAGTCCTATCAAATTGCATTTAATTAACTCGAAATGACTTCTCGCTTCATGCCCGCATATTAACACCACCGGAGTGAACTGAATAGATTCATTTGCGGCATCTCTAATGGGAAACAATACGAATGGTGTACCTTTATTCCAATCATTCAGGTAATCCTGATATTATGCTTTCGACGTCGTCTTCAAGGTCTGATGCCACATTTCTAAAGCTCTGTGGGATTCAGGGTGATACGCACTGGATATCAACTTCTCGAAATGTAATTCAACACATGCTTATCCAGACGAGCAGTAAAAATAGACCCTTGATCCGAGGAATCCCTCTGGGCAGCCCATTCTGTATGAAGAGAGCTACTAACTTCTCCAATACCCTTCCTGCCTTGGCACTCCGGAAAGTAATTGCCTCCAGACGTCTGGTATACGCATCCGTTATGTTAAAATGTTCTTGTTGCATCTTTTAGTTCTCTGGAGGGGACCTACATAAGTACTTATAACCCAAATGAGCGGTTCTTCAGGTTTGGGAACTGGCAACTGGCTGACATACTATTTGGCATGTATGACACGTATAGCAAAAAGTAACCACAACCTTGTGTATTCCACGACAAGAAAATGCCTTTGTACCCTAAGCCTCAGTCATTATTACCCTCAGGTGACCTCCTACAGGCAGTTCATGTGCTACCCGTAACAACTCATATCTGCATGCCAATGGAAACTCAACTTAGTGCACATCGGCCCATTTCTCCTCTGCAATGTCATGGTCTCCATTTCCGTCTTCGGATTACATCTTTTATAAAATGAACGGCAGGTATATTCTTTGCCTCATTTTCTTAGTACGGATACACATAAATCTTTTCATCGACTTGTCTTCGTGTTGCAAGTCTCTTTGCCTTTCAGAACGAAATCCTTCTCTCTAACCCTCTGTTGCCCACGTTTCTCCTTCACCATTATGTCAGCAGGACGTCCGGTAACCTGGATTTCTTCATGGTTCTCTTTAGCTTTCTCTTCGTGCTGTGACTTAGGATCGTGGTTTTGTTTACTACACAGTCTGGGAAAATACAAAGATACTTCCGTTTTAACTCCTCCAGTTTTTTTTGTCATTCTCGGGCTTCTCCACAACGAGGGCTGTCACTCTTATCTTGGACACTGCCAAATCATTCCCAAGTACAAACTATATTTCTGGAACTGAAATTCTGTCAATCATTCAAACTGTAACTGACACAGTCTTGAGATGGCACACCAAACTGATCTTCAACAAAGGAACGCTAAATGTCTGTCCATCTATCCAAATATTTACCACACGTTCGTGTGTAGGATCAGAAAGAATACATATTCGCTAGATCCTGTATCTGTTAAAATTGTATCTTCTAATCCTTCTCCCATAATTCTGTCTCATTAAAATTTATCCACATATCAGAATTCTTTGTAGTGATCAGATGCCATTTTCATACTTATCCTCTGCCTCCACCGTGCACTCTCCTGCAGTTGCACGGCTTTTCTTGTGGTTTCCTTTACTATCTGCACAAATGCCACTGGTTTTGCTTCTTCAGCTTTACTTTTGTCCTTAGTTAAAAGCAATTCTAACTTCTTTGCTCATTCGAGAAGTATTTTTTTCCTTCAAAACTTTCTTGGCAAATTTGAGAATCATCTATAAATCCCAGAAATTCTTCAGGAAGTTTAAGGACAATTACAATCATTTTTAAGTTAATCAACCACAAGTCACCGAACATAAACACATTGTTTCAACTAAGTTTTATTTAAAGATCTAGGACACTAAACTGCAGGTTTTAAACTCTATTGGTTTTTAAAATCTCTGACTGGATCTGTCTAATTCTCGTCAAATCACGAATCCGAGACTCAAGCTGTCCAAATCCCGGACGACTTATGACACGGGTAAACCCCTTTGCTCATATAAACCAGCAACACAGAAAAGACCCACCTCCGTGCTGTTATCTGCGAATGTTCGAGAGGCAGCAAATTACCGCCAGCGTTAAGGTTTAAAGTAAAAACTAACAACTTTTTCAACCCTATCATCTCTACAATACTGTTCCTCTAACAAATATCCCAATTCCGATTAACAAAAAAAGTATAAGAATGTTTCAAAGCAGTCAGCTTGACAAGTGCGAAGGAAAAAAAGCTCCAAACAGATAAATCGAGTGAGTCAGCAATCAGATATTAAATGACAGTGCACCCCGATGTGTAGGGCAAGAACGATTTTGTAAAATAATAAATGAAGTTATGGTACACCATAAATTTGATAATAATGAACAGTAGATCCGCGATTGTCATTTCCACCAAAGAAACAGAGATACAATTGGAAGGGCCACAGTTTCCTTTTGTCAAAATCAGGATTGTCGTCAAGTTCTCTGTAAGAGAGTTGGAGCAGACAATTGATATTCCAGTGACTGAAAGAAGGTTACTATTGACAATGCAGGAGTCCACTCAGTGTAACTTCCAAAATGAGCGAATGATCCACATATTGAATAAAATGAATAAGATGCAGGAGACCCTACATGATTGACAAAATGGTCGCCACATTCTGTTCATCGTTCGTCCAGGTGCTTTAAAATGTAAAAATATCATCATGTTCAAAGAGTGATGTGGATATTACAGAAACAGAATTGATGTGTATATTACATTAATAATTCACTAACATCCAATATGAAGAGTGAACAAGAAAACTTTTAATATCGGTTAAAAACTGACTTTTAAAAAATATCTCACCAGGAAGGGCACCCGATGCAAGAACTGGGTAATAATTCACTTTGGCCTGAATAGAAACTTTGTACATTTTTTGTCAGATTTAGATTTTGTCTTTAAGAGCTGAAGGATTCTGATTGTTGCATGCCTGAGGTAAAAGAAGGATCTCCGTATTTGTACCAGTGTCAAAGCTACCGGGAATCAAGCAAATTGATGCATTCTTGACATTGTTAATGTCATTTCACAAATGTACACGTGGCAATTATGTCCACCAAAGAAGGTAACACTGAATTTGATCTAACATTGTTGAATAAAATATTACATGCAACTGAAACAAGCAGGCTCGCGGTGTTGTTTGGAGTCTACTTCTTATGATTGTGACATGGGAGGTTCTAACATTAATTTACCTCTGTTAAATCTCCCATCTTACCCACAACAAAATACAAACTGGCACCTCCAACTCTCTCCACTTCACAAACTTCTGGAACTTCTACACAATTCATTTCCTGCTTTTTCAGTCCTCATGTTAGTAATAGTTTGTTCATTGGTAAATGTACGACAGCCTGAGTGTTAATCATTAATTCCGTCTGCACTCGGCTACGTTTTAATTTGAAGGAGGAGATGGTTCGAGTGGAGGCAAGTAACAATCTCTCAAATTGGATAAAAAAAGAGAGAATCAGGAAATCTCGAGTTCCTTTGCCGAGGAAGAGATGCTATCAGTCCAACAGTTGCAGTGTTTCGCTATTGACAAGAAGTCACCATTAATAGTTTTCTTGACAATCGTCTCGTCCTCTCTTTTAAGACATCTTTTCAAGCGCTTCAGTCCCTACTTTACTTGACCACAGATGAAGTGATCGCAATGCAGTATATCGAAGTCCATTAAAGCTGCTCCATATGTGCAGACACATGTTGTAAAATGATATTCTGCCAGCTTTGCAAATCCAATGTGATGAAAGATTACAACCATCCACTGCTGTTACTATCTGTCATTTGCACGTGCAGTGACCATTCACCGTCTTTAATCCTGGAGTGCGATATGGTCACCATATAGAGTGTTAAACATGTCAAATATCCCTTTGGGCGACCTCGTCCTTGTAGACAAGATATGCTACATTTCACTGTAGCAACCCACATTTTACTGTCTCAAAGTCTCTCAACTTTTCTTCTTCATGTACTGATCCAGATGACGTTTAAAATGAATAATTAAGCCAGCCACCATTACGTCTTCCTGCAGGTCATTCCATAGATGGACAAAACTCTGCATGTAAGTGTTGTCCCTTTAAAGATTTCCCAGCTCATCTTAAAACCAGGCCTTCTGATTTTGGAATCTCCTTCTCTTGGGAAAGAAATCTCGCCTGTTCATGATATACCAGTCCTAAAGCGAGAGCTAAAACAGGCAGTAGTGCTAATCACTGCACCACCACACCTTTCCATTTTACCGTTCTTCTTTCATTAATGTGCGCAGATTAAATCTGCATGTTTTTGACTCAAAGGAAATTGATATCAAGGGAAAACAGCCCCAGGCTCTTCAACCTGTCCATGTAATTCAGATCCTCCAACCCTGGCAACATCCTTGTAAATCTTTTCTGAACTCCTGATGTGGTGGAGGCTGGTATATTGCAACATTTAAGAGGCATGTGGATGGGTATATGAATAGGAAGTTTTGGAGGGATATGGGCCGGGTGTTGGCAGGTGGGACGACATTGGGTTGGGATATCTGGTCGGCATGGACGGGTTGGACCGAAGGGTCTGTTTCCATGCTGTACATCTCTATGACTCTCTGTCTCTATGAATTCAAACGAGGACGAAAAATATCTCTTCTCGTCTTATTTCAGCATTGTCTGTTTCAGATCGCATCAAGACAACTTTTAATCTCGTGAAATTGTCAGTTAGCACCCTTCAGTGATTTTCTTCATTCATTCACCAGATGAGGCTGTGGCTTTTCAGATTGTAATTTATGGCTGATCCCTAATTACCCAGAGAGCCGTTAAGATTCAACTACATTGTTTGGGTCTGGCTTCACGTGAAGGCCAGAGCGGGTAAGGATTGCAGTATCCTTCACTAAACGCTATTTATCAACCAGACCTGTTTTTCCTTCCGAGAATCAAAAATTAATTCATGAGCATAATTAGAGTCTGAATTTCAGATTGCTGAAGTCCGATTTCATTTTAAGGCGGGATTCTAATTCTCGGTGCTCAGCACATTAACTTCATCTCTGGATGAACGGTCCAGCTATAATATCACGAAACCATCACTGCTCCCTTTTCGAGTGGTGACTGTTTTCTCCTCTTCTCTGAAGCCTTTTTCTATTTGGTTGAAGTGTATCTATGATTTCAGGATTCATTTACCGACAACTTCACTGATTCTTTCAAATCTACTGGCACTGCTTCACAAACAACTTCATCAATGATTTCTGTCTACTTTGATATTTACAATATAAATGACATGTTCTTACTTCAATATTTATTGTTGTCCAGCAAATTTGATCGACAATTAATTCTGCTCCATTTCAAAATAGTCAACACATTGCAGTCAACATTCGCTGTCATTTGCACAATTTCGATTATTTTTAAATCTAGCGTTGCAATCCCATATATTGATAGAATCTCACTAGCAGAGTGTACACACTGATGGAAAAATAAAATTCATTATTGAGCCGTTCTGTCATACTGACTGTTTTCAAAAGTGTCAGCAAGTGTTCCTAAATCGAGGTAACTTACAATATTACAACTTGCTTACATTAATGAGGTCACATCTTTTCTTTCGTCCCTTTGATGGAGAGAAACGGATTCTGGTAAATATGTCCCGTTTAATGTCAATATTGTTTTCTTTATCACTAAATGGTTTGCATGAATGTGCATGAGGCACTGACCCTGCAACACTGTACGCAATTTTGGAAGTCCTGGCATTTCATCTTGGGAAATTGGAGAGATCGGCGGGAAAGAGGTGATAAAAGTTTTCAATGCAAAATAAGGCTAAGTAGAATAAAGGAAGATAGTGCAAATGCAGGAGGGGTAAAAAGCGTAAATAGGGAGACATTAACCTCCTTCAGGATCAACAAGGCTTTTTACGTGCTGAACGACGGGAATAGGTTAAGACACAAAATGAATATTTCAGTTCCTTCTTTAGATGTGCAGAACGGCATAGAAGTTAGAGAACTTTGTGAAATTAATATTGATGTCTTGAGAAGAATCCACATTAGAGGAAGTAGTGTTAGACGATTTGCAGCACATAAAATTGTATACGTCTTCCAGTCTTAAATAATTGTATTGCAGACACTTGTGGGAAACCAAGGAAGGCATTACTTGAACCAGTGCTAAAATATTTGTATTATCGACAGTCACGGGTGAGGTGTTGTAAGACTGGAGGACAGGTAATGCTGAGCCATTATTTCAGAAAGGTTGCAAGGAAATGCTGGGGAACGAGAGCCATGTCAGCCTGAGGTTAGTGACAGATAGATTGTTGAAGGGGATTTTGAGGGGAAAGCTTTTCATGAGGTTTGAACAGCAAGGATTGCAGTCAACATGGCTTTCTGCGTCGGAAATCACACGTTACTTACCGTTAAAGAGTCATAGAGATGTACAGTATGGAAACAGAACCTTTGGTAGAACCCATCCAGGCCGACCAGATTACCCAACCCCCAATCTAGGCCCACCTGCCAGCACCCGGCCTATATCCTTCCAAACTCTGCCTATTCATGTATCCATCCAAATATCCTTGAAACCTTGCAAATTTACCACTTAGCCTCCACCACTTCCTCTGGCAGCTCATTCCATACAAGTACACTCTCTGCGTGAAAACGAAGCCCCTTAGGTCACTTTTATATCTTTCTCCTCTCAAGCTAAATCTCTAGTTTTGGATGCTCTCACACCAGGTAAAATGCTTAGTCTATTTGTCCTATCCATGCCCTGCAAAATTTTGTAATTCTCTATTAGGTCACACCTCAGCCTCCGATGATGGAGGGAAAGCAGCCCCAGCCTGTTCAGCCTCTCAAATCCTCCAACCCTGTCAAAATCCTTGTAAATACTTTCTGAACGCATTCAAGTTTCACAACATCTTTCTGACAAGAAGGAATCCAGAATTACACACAATATTTCAACAGTGGTCTAAACAATATCCTGTACAGCCGCAATACGACCTCCCAACTCCGGTATCAATACTCAGACCGATAAAGGAAAGCATACAAAACGCCGTCTTCACCATCCTATCCACCTGCTACTCCACTTTCAAGGAGTTATGTAAATATATTCCAAGGTCTCTTTATTCAGCAACACTCCTGAGGACCTTACCATTAAGTGCATAAGTCCTGCTATGATTTGCTTTCCCAAAAATGCAGCACCTCGCATTTATCAGAATTAAACCCCTTCTGCGACTTCTCAGCACATTGTCCCATCTGATCAAGATTCTGTTGTAATCTGAGGTAACCTTCTTCGCTGTCCAATTTTGTGGTCATCTGCAAACTTACTAACTACCCCACTGGTACTCACATCCAAACCATTTATATTAATGACGAAAGGTAGTGGATCCAGCACTGATCCTTGTTGCACTCCACTGGTCAGAGGCCTCCAGTTCATAAAAAACAACCCTCCACTACCATCCGCTGCCTTCTACCTTTGAGCCAGTTCTCTATCCAAATGGCTAGTTATCCCTGTATTCTGTGAGACCTTATTATGCCAACCAGTGTCTCATGGTGAATCTTGTCGAACGCCTTACTGAAGTCACTATAGATCACATCAGACGCTCTGCCCTCATCAGTACTTTTTGTTCCTTCTACAAAAATCTAGTTTGTGAGACATGATTTCTCACGGAAAAAACCATGTTGACGACCCTTAATTAAGCCTTGCCTTTCCAAATACATGTATATCCTGTCCTTCGTGATTTCCTCCACCAACTTGACCATCACCGCCGTCAGACACAGTGGTTTACAGTTCACTGGCTTGTTCTTACCACACTGTTTAAACAGTGTCACCACGTTAGGAAATCTCCAGTCTTCCGGCACCTCACCTGTGACTATCAATGATACAAATATCTCAGCACGAGGCCTAGCAATCACTTCCCTAGTTTCCCGCGAATTGCTCGACGTGACCAGGTCTTGGAGATTTATCCACCTTCATGCGTTTCAAGACATACAGCCCTTCATCCTCTGTAATATGGACATTTTCTCAAGATGTCACCAGCTATTTTCCTAAATTCTGTATCTCCCATGTCCTCTTCCACAGTAAACACTGATGCAAAATGGTCATTTAGTATCTCTCCCATTTTGTGCGTCTCCATGCAAAGGCCTGCCTTGCTGATTTTTCAGAGGCCCAATTCTCTCCCTACTTCCTTTGTGCACTTCATGTATTTAGAATAAACCTTTGGATTCTCCGTAATTCTACTGGCGAAAGTTATCTCATGTCCCCTTTTTGTCCTTCTGATTGCCCTCTTAAGTATACTCCTCCTGCCTTTGTGCTCTGCTATGGATTAACTCGATCTATCCTGTCTGTACCTGACATATGCTTGCTTCTTTTTCTTAACCAAACCCTCAATTTCCTTAGTCATCCAGCATTCTCTATTGATAACAGTCTTTTCTTTCACCCTAACTGGAACATATATTATGGGGATTCTCGTTAACTCATTTCTGAATGCTTCCTGTTTTCCAGCTGTCCCTTTACCTGTGGGATCAGTTTTCGAAAGTCTTTGCATAATACCATCGAAATTGGTCTTTCCACAATTTAGAATTTGACTTTTAGATCTGGTTTTACCTTCTCCATCAGTATTTTGACTCTAATAGAATTATGGTCACTGGTCCCAAAGTGCTTCCCTCACTGACATCTGTCACCCAAGAGTAGGTCACATTTTGCACACTTTCTAGTTTGTCCATCCACATAATGAATCCATGCATTTTCTTGCACACAGTTAACGAATTCTTCTCCATCTAAACCCTTAACACCTTGGTAGTCCCAGTCTATATTTAGAAAGATAAAATCCCCTATCTTAACTACCCTCTAATTCTTACAGATAGCTGAGATCTCCTTACAAATTTGTTTCTCAATTTCCCTCCGACTAGTAGGGAGTCTATAATGCACTCCCAATATGGCCATCATCTCTTTCTTATTGCTCAGTTCCACCCAAATAACTTCCCTGGATGTATTTCCCGGAATATCCTCCCTCAGTTGTCATGCTATCCTTTTTTACAAACACGCCACTACCCCTCCTCTCTTGCTTCCCTTTCTATTCTTCCTGTCGCATTTTTATCCTTGAAAATTAAGCTTCCATTCCTGTCCATCCTTAAGCCATGTTTCTGTAATCGCTATGGTATCCAAGTCCCATGTTCTAAACCATGCCCTGAGTTCTTCTGCCTTTCCTGTTAGGCCCCTTGATTTAAAATAAATGCAGTTGACTTTATTAATCTTTCCATGTGCCTGCCTGCTGACTGTTTGACGCGCTTCTGTTCTCAAGTGTACCAGACTCAGATTAAACTCTTTCTTCACTATCTCCCTGGGTTCCTGTGATTTTTAACTTTATGGCAAAGAATATTGGTAAAAGCAGAGTCGTAAATTTGGCTTTTTTGACTTCAGTGAAGCGTTTTCCAAGATTCCACATGCCAGGGTTAAATCAGGGTTAAATCACATAACGAAAAAAAGGAAGGTAACCAATTGGATGCAAAACTGGTTTGAAGATAGAAGCAAAGAGTCGTCATAGAAGGTTCTTGTTTTGCACTGCAGGCCCTGTGGACAGTCGTGTTCCAGAAGGGTTAGTGCTTGGCTCACCACTTCTTGTCATCTATATAAACAGTTTAGACGTGAATTCCGAACGCATTCCTAGAT
The DNA here is from genome assembly GCF_004010195.1 of Chiloscyllium plagiosum. Taxonomy (NCBI): domain Eukaryota; kingdom Metazoa; phylum Chordata; class Chondrichthyes; order Orectolobiformes; family Hemiscylliidae; genus Chiloscyllium; species Chiloscyllium plagiosum. The sequence goes on along the minus strand of NC_057717.1, from coordinate 47,677,818 downwards.
TTGTGGATTCACAAATTATTACTCTGTCGACATCATCAAATGTACACCAACGTAACTAACAGTAAAAGTCCGCTTATCCCAATTCTCTGTACCTGCCCAATATCGTTGTTGGGGAAAAATATATACCTTGTATCGAAACTTTTAAAATAAATTATACAGTAGAGGAGACTTGAACAATTAGCTACCATTTATTGCATCGCCATGTGGAATTATATCTTCGTTCAGAACAAGGTCGGACACAATTCCAATGAAATACAGTATTTTTCAAGTTATGTAGCAAAATGCGATCCCACTGCCAAATAATTAAGCAACCACGGGACAATCGTAAGCGTTTCATAATTTGCCAGACCTACATTGTTAGTGTCTACAAAACTAAATGTTGTCTCATACTGCTGTTTCAGCTTGGCTAGTTTTACCAATAATGAAAGAGTAACAATATATCATTCAATGAAGCAGCATTAATGGCCTGAGAAGCGGATAAAGCCTGCAGCTGCAATGGTAGGCTATCAAAACGAATTGATCAGCCGGGGATCAGGCGGCAATGCATATAGCAGGCTGCAAAAATAAATGCTTTGTGAAGAAATACACCTTCCACACAGTTTTGTGTCAATTTTGTTCAAATCTTCTGCAATCGTAGAATCCCGACAATGTAGGCACAGGCCGTTCAGCCCAACAGGTCCACAGCGAGACTCTGACGACTCATTCCATACCGTATCACTGTAAGGTTACATTTGTCATGGATAACCGAAGTGAACAGCACATCCCAGTACCATTTAGGCAATTTAACGTAGCCAATCAATCTATCTTGCAAACCTTTGGACTGTTGTCGCAAATTGGAATACCTGAAGGACACCCACTCAGATGCAAGGAGACTGTGGAACTCCACACCATGAATCACCCGGGGCCAGAATTAAACCAGACATTCTGGCGCTGAGAGGCAGCAGTGGTAAGCATAGAACAAGCATGCCGTCCAGTCTGAATTAGAATGCCGCCATATCCTTGACGGTTATGATATTTGAAGTTGAAGTTGTAAAATATTTTTGTAAGGTTTCCAGCCTCCACTCCCTCCCCAGTCAGTTTTCCACGACATGCTGATTGAAAAAATTCTTTGCTCGAATACCCGCTGGATTTCCTGTCTCATGCACATGAGTCTTGTGACTGATTCTTCATGATTCGGAGATGCCAGCGATGGACTGGGGTGTAAAAAGTTAAAAATAACACAACACCATTTATAATCCAACAAGGTTAATTGGAAACTTTAGCTTTCGGAGAGCTACTCCTTCATCACTGGTTTGTGGGATACTCCACCACCACCTGATGAAGGAGCAGCTCTCTGAAAGCCAGTGTTTTCAATTAAACCTGTTGGACGAGAACTTGGTGTTGTGTGATGTTTAACTTTAATCCCTCATGCAAGAGGAACATCTGCCTTTCACTTACTCTCCCCAAAGTCCTCATAATCTCATACACCTCAATCATGTGCCTCTTCAGTATTCTCTGCGGAAAGGAAATAATCCAAGTCTATCTACTCTCTACATATAACACAGTTTCGTCATTCCAGTCAACATCCTGACGAATCGTGTCAGTGCGCCGTCTCGTGTTTTCGCATGCTTACTGATAGGAAGTGAACAGAGCTGCACATAGCTTCATTAGTCCAACATTACCTTCTTGCTGTTATACTCTGACACGGCAAAATCAAGTAAGCTCTATAAATGTTAAACAATTATAATCACCTGCTCTACAGACTTCAGATAACTGAGAATAATTAGCTGAGGCTTCGTGTATTCCTCTTATCATACCAACGTCCGGCCATTCATTCAGTCCAACTGCATCTTCTTTTCTTCTTCCAAGCTTGACAGGTGAAATGCCATCTGCGATTGGACTGCCATTCTGAGCATTCCATCGAAGGTATGGTTAGTAATTTTGCAGATGGCATCAAAACAAATGATGTGGTGGACTGTGAAGAAGTTTATGTCTGAAAGCAACGGAACGTTGGACCAGGTGTACAATTGGAGGGAGGGAGTGGAATAAATGAGTTAAACACAGATAAATGTGTGTTGCTGCATTTCGAAAAGGCTAATCAGGGCAGCACTTATACAATTAATGTTAAGTTCCGGAGTTCTGTTGCTGTGAACAGAGACGTTGGCGTGCAGGTTCATCATTGCTTGAAATTTCAGTCGCAAGTGGACAGGATATTGGAGAACGTGTTTTGCATCCTTGCCTTTATTGGGCAGTGCATTGAGTATTGGAGTTCGGATGTCATGCTACAGTTGTACAGGACGTTTATAAAGATAATATAAAATACTGCATTTACATCTGATCTGCCTGCTATCGAAAGGAAACTTTTAAATTTGAAAGTGTTCAGCGAAAGATTTACTGGAATGCTGGATTTAGAGATGGTGTGCTCTCAGGCGAGGCTGAAAAGGCAAAGGCTTTTCTCTCTGCAGCGCAACAGGATAATGGGAGACCTTTTGGTTCCATGCATAGGGTGAGGAGATAAGGTTATTTTGAAGATTGCACAACAAGTTGCCATAGCCTTCTGGTGAAAAGGGAAAGATTTAACACCGGGCTGAGTGGTAATGTTTTCACGCAAATGGTGGTGCACATATAAAATGAGCTGCCAGAGAAGTAATGGAAGTGCGTACAATTTAAACATTTAATAGGCATATGGGCGGGAACATAAATAAGAAGTGTTTACAGGGATATGGGTCAAATGCTCGCTAATGGGAGTAGATCAGGTCTTGCCAGAATTAACGTGTTCGACAGAAGATCTGTTTTTATGGACCATGACTCTATGTTTTCATAATGGTTTGATTCTCACACTCTATCTTCCTGAAAACGGGTGCGGATTTAATCATCGGAACCCACAACACTGCTGACCAAGTTGAACATAAGAGACTACCCCACTTGATAAATTATAATTTTTATTATTGTTCTCTGTTTTATGTGCAGGTTTCCCCTTGAACATATTAACAAAATAGTAAATTATTTGTTGTGTAACCGGAAGAATTACTTGCCCTTCTGTGTCAGTGGACATTTGCTGGAGTGATTGTATTGTAAGCATCAGAAAGGAAAACTTTAGCTATTTTTCCAATAGACAGCACTGAAAAGAAGGGAACAGCGACCATTTACAGCTGAACAACAGGTTCTTCGGCCCTCCAAGCTTTGGCCGATCCAAATACATTGCCTAAACCTAATGACAAATTCTTAATCATCTGTAATCCTCTGCTCGCTATCTACTCATACATTTGTCCAGACGCAGCTGAAATGAATCAACCGTTCCTGCATCTGCTCCATCTGCTGACAACGCGTTCGAGGCACCTACCACCCTTTGTTAACGTACTTTCTGTGAGTATCCCCTTACTCTTTTCAACTCTCAACTTGAACGTGTGAACTCCCGTTATTCAATACCTCACCGCGGGAACAAGCATACCACAATCCACTCTGTCTATACCCTTCCTGATTTTGTAGACCACAATCATGTCCCTCCTTAATCTCCTTTTTTCCCCAAAAAATAATCCTAACCTATTCAACCTCTCTTCATAACATCTCGTCCCATACCAGGCAACATCCTCGTAAACCTTTCCTGCGCCCTCTCCAAGTGTCCACATTATTTTGGCAATGTGGCTATCAGAACTGTATCTAGAATTCTAAATGCGGCCAACCAAAGTCTTGTAATGCATTAACATGACCTGCCAGCGCTTATATTCAATGCACCGTACGATGAATGCAAGCATACCATTTGACTTCTTGATCACTCTATCTACCTCTGCACCTAACTTCAAGATAAAATGGACCTGAACTCCCAGATCTCTCTGCTCATCAACTACTCCGAAGGTTGTTCCGTTTACAGCATAGGTTGCTCGAGAGTTAGACTTTCCAACATGCATCACCTCACATTTGCCTCGATTAATATCCACCTGCCACTTCTCTGCTCAAGTCTCCAGTCTATCTATAATCTCCTGTATGCTTTGACAATATGCTATGTTTTTTGCTACTCCACCAATCTTCGTGTCATCTGTAAATTACTGATCCGACGACCAAAGCCCTCTTCCAGATCATTTATGTATATCATAAATAACAGTGGCCCAGCACTGATCCCTGTGGTACACCTCTGGTCTCCTTTCTCCATTTCGTGAAACTCCCTTCAACCACAACCCGGTGTCAGCTGCTGCTCAACTCGTTCTTTATCAACCTAGCTGGAGAACCTTGCAATCCATGTGACTTCACTATGTCCATTAGTTTGCCATGGGGAACCTTATCAAACACCATACTAAAGTCCATGTATATGATATCTACAGCCTTTCCTTCATCTATCAACTTGGTCACTTTCTCAAGAATGTATTAAAGTGGTAAGGCACGATCTACCCCGCACAAAACCATTTTGCCTGTCACAGATAAGTCATTATTTTCCAATTATAAATAGATTTTGTTCCTGAGTACTTTGTGCAGCAACTTTCCCACAACTGACATTAGGCTCACTGGTCTGTCGTTACCTGAAATATCCCTAATACGCTTCTTGTACAGAGGGACGGCGTGGGCAATCCTCCCGTCCTCCGGCACTTCACCTGTGTTAAAGGATGCTGCAAACATATCTGTTAGGTCCCCTGTTCTTTCCTCTCTCGCCTCCCTCAGATCCCATCCGATCCTGGATATTTGTCTACCTTTACATCCGTTAGCCGACACAACACGTCTGCAGAGACACATAGTCAGCAAAGCTTTCCCTCTATGAGCATGTTGAACATTATTTGCAACTGGCATGCCTGCAATCCATCTACTTTAGGAAATTCTTTTCTTATCATTCGTTGTAATCTTATTCTGTAAATGTCACTTCACGATTTTTAAAACAAATTCACACTAAGTGCCATCTCATTGAAAATGGGGATAATAAGCATTTTTTCGACAAGTGTATCTTCCACTCTGAAAACACCATTTGAGGGCTTCAACTCAGTGGATTCTAACCTAGGCACTGCTGCACTGTGATGAAGCCATCATGTTCAACTGTCATATTGTCTATGACATGTATCCTTCAAACATGTGGATCTTAAAATTCAAGGTACAGAAAGAGTTATGAAAACAGGTGTCTGCTTAGAATTATGATGTATTCTCATTGCTTCTTTTATATGCTATTTCCAACACAGTTTCAAAATGACACCGACACGTGAAGGAAAGCAAACATGTAATTCGAAAAACTGGAAATTCAGCTCCATGTTCCTCCATTGTTAAGCCTATTCCTCAAGCATCAGAAGGTTATATATTGAAATTGCATAAGAGAAGTGAAAACCCGTTGGATTTGAAATTCTGTGGATACCCATCCACATGCTGCGCCTTGTTGTTTTGGGCTTGAAACCCGATATCAGTGTCAAGGGTGGAACTGGCCTTCAAACATATGAACAATATAAAAATATGATGGCTATGTGTCCACTGCGTGGCTAGAAACCCGTACAGAAAAACAAATTAAATTAAAATGCAAGAACAACTGCCAGATACATTTTGGATTCCTACCAATTTGTGAAAGGGATGGTGAAGATCAAATAGAAGTGCTGGTGGGTAGTCTGTGCAAACGACAAGGAAAATTCTCAGGAATACCTGTGAATCTAGAGTGAAGTCAAAAGGAGTTGAAACAAAGAGAGAAAAGATTTCCGTGAAGTAGAAGTGGGAAGCGACTGTGAATTTCGACTACAGCGGCGGATTTCTTTATTAATTCCATAAGGATGTGAAAGCATGCAAAGTTTAAGAAAATCATAGGATACAACATCACAGATTCAGAACAATCGACACAAACTGGTCCATGCTGACCAAAATGTCCAACTACGGTAACACCAATTTCCCTGCACTTGTTCCATATCGTTCTAAACCTTTCACATCCAGGTATTCGTCCAAATGCCTTTTAAGTGTTATAAATGTGCCCGCATAATTTACTTCTTCGGGCAGGACATTGCAAATGCATACCAACTTGTGCGAAAAGAAGTTGCCCCTCAGGATCCCTTCTAACTTTTCCACTATAAACGTAAACTGTTTCTCTCTTGTCCTTGTCTCTGCAATCATGTAAAAAAATAACTGAGTGCATTCACCCTATCCATGCCTCTCGTGATCTTATATACTTCGATAAAATCCCCATCAGTTTCCAGCCCACTAAAAAAAAGTTAAGCTTGACCAACCTCCCGTTATAACTCAACCGTTGAGTACTGGCAACATTGAAATTTCGTCTGCACTATTTTTCAATTTAATAATATAGATCCTGTAGCAAGGTGAGCACAACTGAAGACAATACTCCAAGTGCGCCCACACCAACGTCCTGCACTACTTAACCGTCAACGTTTATCTCAATGTCTTGACAAATTAAAGCTAGTGTGCTAAATGCCTTCTTCACTGTGCTGGCTACCCGTCACGCAACTTTCAGGGAACTCTGCACCTGAACGTCAAGGTCCCTCTATTCCACTACACTCGTTAAAGCCCTGGCAGTCACCATGAAATTCCGACCTTAATGAGACTTTCCAAACTGCAAGACCTCACATGTATGTTTATTGAACTTCATTTGGCATTTCCCGATTCACAGCGGATCAAGGTCCTGCTGCAATTTATGACAACCTTCCTTACCGTCCCGGTATGGCCTATTTAAGTGTCATCAGCAAAATCAGTGCCTTGCTCATTCTCATTGAAATCATCGAAGTACAGAACAAGTAGCAATGGTCGCAGAACCGATGCTTCAGACACGCCACCAGCCACGGGTCTCCAGGCTGAAATGCATCCTTCCACTATCACCCTCTGACTTCTACCACGAAGCTCAATGCGTATCCAATTTTCTAACTCTCCATAGATTCCATGCAAACTAACTTACATAAATCCCCACAGATTATATCTACCGCCACGCCATTGTGACTCTTCTGAGACAATTCAACAAAGAACCCTAACATATTTGTGAGGCATTATCTCCGACGCACAAAGACAAGCACACTGATTCTAATCGAACCCAATCTTTCCAAGTGCATGAGTACTTTATCACTCATTATTCTCTGAATCATCTGACCCACCACGAATGCTAAACAATTGTCTGTGTGGAGTTTTCACGTTCCCCTTTGTCTGAGCGGATGTCTACTGGTTCATCCGGTTTCCTGCCTCAGTCTAAAGCTGTTCAAGTTGGCTGGATTTCAATGATAAAGTGCCGTAGTCTTCAGGGATTTATAGATTAGCTACGTTAGCCATAGGAAATGAAGAGTGAAATTCTACCGGAATAGTTTGGGTGCAATGCTCTTCGGAGGATCGATGTGGACTTGCTGGGCTGAATCAACTGCATCCGCGGAGTAGGCGTTCTGTTCTATTGAATATTCGTTGTTGAGTAACACTTGGCAGAGGCGGATTCTCAATCACAGTTTACTATGTTTTAACAGGTGAGCTATCAGTGCATCAGACAAAGAGATGCACCAGGGCACCACAGCAGCTGAGATACAGCACGGACAGAGAAAGTTTGCATATGCAAAGTTTTGGCCCAGGCTTGAGACCATAATCGTCAAATTATTGAGTCTTTAAAGGTTCAGTTACTTCGTTTTCCAAGGTGAGGCAGTTTACTTATGTGCACACGTTATGTATTTAGATCATTCTGCTGCAAAATATAACAGCCCTACGATGACCAATCTCGATGAACCCCGGTATCTTCAGCGCAACACAACATTGCCCAATCCAAACATTATCACCCAACACTCAGGAACTGCCAAATATCATCATGCACTGAACAACACAACAACCCCTTCACTATTATCAATCACGGTCCAAACAAGCATCCCAGATATCAAAAAACCTCCGGTTCCTCCTAAATATTCACTGTAGTTGAATGGTGGTTATGATACCATTTTTATTCAGTTATGTGATATGACGTCAGTGGTGGGTCCAGGACTTTTTGCCCGTCGCTCGTTGGCTTCAGAGAGTAGTGGTGACAGTAATCTTTATAAAATGCTTAAGTCGACGTGGAGCACAGAACAGAACAGTTCTGTCACGGGGAAGCTTCCCGGATCTTGCCATCGCAACACAAAAGGAGCAACACAAAACTTAAGAGTAAGCATGTTGAGTGAGGCGGAGAATTCGTATTCATGACATTTTCAAATAACAGCGGTTGTTGCCCCTCGAGAGCATAGTGGTTTTCATTAGAACGTGCAGGCTAAGGAGCCGTGATGAATTTCTGCAGTGTGCCTAGAATGTGATACAACATATCGAAATTGCACCATCGATAGTGGTGGGAATGAACTTTTCCTGGAAGTGTTTGCAACCATGGAGACTTAATTCGACAAGTATTCTGTCGAACTTCTTTTTGAATTGTTGGGAGCTTCACATGTTCATTCAAGCAGCAAGTATTGCACAATGGTCATACAATCCCTACAAGGTGGAAACAGACCATTGGCTCAATCGGTCCACACCAATTTTCTGAATGATACGTAAACCTATTAATTGTTAGGCCCCATTCCCATGATGAATGCACACAAACGATATATCCTGAAACGCACTAAAGATTTAGAATGACCAGCTCACCTACATCTCTGAAACTTCAAAAAACTGGAACAACTGGAGGGAGCCATGCAGACACCGGGAGAATGTGCAAAGTCAAAACAGAGGCTTGAATCGAACCTGGGTTCCTCGTGCTGTGAGGCAGCCGTTCTAACCACAGAACTACCTTTCCACACCTGATTTGCTCCCTGTCGATGGTGGACAAACTTTGAATGATTCCCAGCATCGGTACTGCTCTTGTAGTCCGTGTTTTTCAGTGACTTAGGGCACATCAGGTTCTGGTCAAAGAAAACTGGCATTGGACGTCACTGCAGCTGGATCGTTCGCCCTGCTGCCGCACAGCTGCAGTACCGTGGGTCCAATTCCACCCCCAGCCAACTATGTGGAGCTTGAACGTCCACCGTGTATGGGCAGCTTTCTACCGCATGCTCCGGGTTCCTCCTAGTTCAATGATGTTCAAGTTAGATGAATTGGCAATGAAAAACTGACGATAACCTTCAGGGATGTGTAGGCTTGGTGTGTTAGCCAAGGGAAACGTAAGATTACAGGGGAAGGGGATGGGGCTGTTTGGGATGATCACCAGAGGATTGATGTTGTCTTCTTTGGCTCAACGTCATGTTTCCATGCTGTAGGGATTCAGTTCTGTGGTGGATTCAGCATTGGGCAGCAAATCGCAGAGACGCATAGTCAATGTGCTATTTATTATGTTTCCATCATGGAAAACCAATAGTCCATCAGACAATGATGTGCATCGGGCACCTGTCAAGCTCAGATGGAGCTCAGATCGAGTAAGCTTTAAAATGTAACTAAAAATGATTCCCTCATTAAAAGTTCAAAGACTTATTTTTTTGAGGTGTCACAGATCACTTCTGTGCACAAATTAGATTCTTATATGATAAGGCCATCAGGTATAAGATCAACCTAAACAATTCAGCAAATTCTGTCTGCTCTGCCATTTTACTGATATGTTTCTCAATTTTATTGTCCTGCTGTCTCACCTTTATCTCCTTAATCATCAAGCGTCTATCTGTCTCATTTTAATGTAGACAGAACGAATTGGCAGCCACAGTCTTCTGTGACAATATGTTTTGCAGATTAACCAAAGACTGGCTGAATAAAGCTGCACTCATCTGAATTTTAAAATGTTCACCTTCATTCTGATGCGAGTGGATACGTGTCTCCCCAACTAATACAAACATCTCCGTCTCATCCGCTCTTTCAAAACATCTTTGTATTCAGTAATGTTCCATCAGATCGCCGCCCCTCCTGCTTAAAGCCATCGTGTACAAACCCAGACTGCTAGCCTGATGCTCATATGGCAAGGTCTTCATTCACTGATCATTGTTTCAAAATTCCTCCAGATCCCCGTCAATGTCAGTATATCCTAAGGTAGGAAGCCCACAACATTCCAATTCCTGTCAGGACAGAGCCTCATACAGCGTCGTCATTATCTCTGATCTTGCATTCTCGCCCTCTTGCAATGAACGTAGACATTAAATTTACTTTCTTATCCGCGTGCTAACGATAAGAGAAATCGTTTTCTTGAACTCGTAAAACCGTTTGAACATTCGAACATTCAGCTAATCATTTCCTCTGTCAGTTCCTTGCCCATAACGTCATGGGCTCTTATCTTATTGGACAAAGTTCAGTGCAGTACATTGTTAAAGGCTTCGGAAAGTCCAAAGGGATCACGTTCTTTGCTTGTCCTTTATGTTTCTTGTTTGCAACTTTCTCAAGTAATTGTGATATAACGGTCAAGCAATACATCCCCCACTGAAACCGTAACATCTTAGCCCTATTTTACTGCGCTCTTTCAAGTACCCCTCATCTTATTCTTAATAATAGGCTCCAAAACGTTAGCAACTTCAGATCATGATAACCGATATTAGTTTCTATCTTCTGGTTATGTCCCTTCATAAGCAAGGCTGATACCTTACTCATTTTCAAATAACCTGACACTCTCCTCCACTCCACTGACTTCTAAAAGATCGCTAGCAGTGTCTCAGCAAATTCCTTAGCTATCTTGTTTAGAACTCTGTGATCCAATCCGTCCAGTTATGGGGGTTTAGTCTCCTTCAGACATTTTACCTGACCAGCGGTTTCTCTTTAGTGATGACCTACACTCACGTCAAACCTCTCAGGCTCTCCAAATCGTTCTTTGCTTCTGGAGTTTTCCACCATGAAAACTGATACAGTATGCCTGTTCAGTTCCTCTATTATTTTTTTTTCCCAATGATGATGACACAGCCTCAATTTCCAGTGGTTCACTCTCATCACTCCCTCTCTCTTTCTGTTAACATATCTAATACTCTTGAAATTCGCTTTTCCACGACTCCACAGCATTTGCTCACATATCACATTAATCCCTCTGTATTGCATTTTAGTTACCATATTCTGGTTTTGAACGCTTCCCAATTGTTTAACTTCCTACTAATCTCTAACACAATGTGCACATCTTCATTTGTGTTGTATTATCGCTGACTTACGTTGTGTGATATGATTGTCTTTAATTTGTTTCTTCTTCCTTCGGATTAATTAATCCAAAATTACTACAAAGATGCAAGCGAATACAGCTATATTCTTCTTCTTCTTTCTGTCGTGCTCCAATTCCAAACAAATCCTCAATCATATATTTGTAGATGTGATCTCTCAAATGTAATACTGTGGTATCTGAGACCTTCCTCAATCTCAATCTGAATTCGATCATCTTATGATCACTGCCCAATCTGTGTTCCTTTAGTACTATTTCTAATTTAGTATTTCTCATACCAAATCCAGAATGCCTTGTTTCCTAGTGTTTCTTCCAAAAGCTGCTCCTGATGCAGTCACATATTTGCTCCACAAGTAAATTAACTCGATGGTGGTTCTCAAAGGGATTTTTTTTCCGTTTCACCCACACGGTCAAGTCTCCCATGATTATTGTGATATGTTATTTATGTATGCTTTTCCTATCTCCTGATTTGTTATCTTTGCCACAAGCTGACTGCTGGTAGAAGGCCTGTGAATACCAGCAATCAGCGTACAATTTCCTCTGCGATTCCTTCAATTTAACCACACTGATTTGTCCGACTCTGTGTCAGTTCTCACTCCCAATTTTGGAAGACAGAGGTCTTGAAAAAGTTCGTAAGTCTCAGCAACGATATGATGGAAAACTGGTATTCTCGAAGCACATGTTGAGAATTCAGAATGAATTTCCAGGAGAAGTGGCGAAGCTAGATTTAATCACGTCGAAGTGAGCCATAAATGGAAAGAGGTTTTGGCAAGTTTATGTTGGAGAGGTATGGGGTGTGTATGGTAGTGTTCGAGGGGAATGCTTGTTTGAATTGCCCGAACACAGATCAGAACGTGACCTTGTAAATGGCGGCATTCCATCTTGCTGACAGTGACTTTGGGAATGATTCAGTTGACTCTCTCTACAGACTAAAGCGAGCCGTAACGCTCCTGAATTCAGTAAACAGCTCCGCATGTGTTCTCTGATAGTAGCAATTCACTCATTCAATGCTCATTGTGGGAACATTATCGCTGATACAATACGAAGTTCTGACTTTGAAGTAGAAGTGTACAAAGTGACATTTGCATTCTTTACCTCACTGCCATTTCTGGTTAGTTACATTATGAGACAACCTTTATCACATCGTGAAGGTTTGTTTTTTCCCTTCTATAATTCTATCCATCGGGGGAATTATCTCAGCTGCCGTCATTTGTTTTTTTTTTAACCACGTTTTGAAGTCAAACGACACTTGAATATTGCAAGACTGAAATCGCTGCGGAGCTGTTAACGGGTATAAAATAAAGGCCTTGTAAATTGTCACTCTCAGAATCAAAGTTACCGGGATTGTCTGCAGAAGAAAGGGACAAGTCCGCTCAAACTGAACATGCATCTTCCAATTCAAACAGTGAGGCAAGTTTTCTACGTTGTCCTAGGAGCAATCGGTTTTCCCGATGAGTGGTGATAAACCTCTCACTTGACAATTGTGTTCATCCTCGTCTGCACCATTGCCCTGTGCGTAATAATGTTACTTGAAACATCGTTTCATTTCAGATGTCTCTGACCTATTTTCTGTTGTTTCAATTATTTCAAGCTCTCCATATTTCGTCTTTTTACGTTGCATGTATCACCAGTCATCAAAACAAAACAAGCAAATATTATTTTAAGGACTATGTGGAAGCGTAGAGTGATGGCATTGAACAAACGTTTTGATTCTGTCTTTCAGTTCTTGATGGGTCAGAAATTTATTTCGAGCAGATTTATTTGACAAAAAGCATTAAAAAAGAGAGAAAAATAATAATTGAAAGAATTTAAGTAAATTAGTAGTTATTCATCTAAGCAGATAGTTGCTGCAGTATTTGTTGCCTTGAGATTTAGAATGTAGAAATAAGGAGAGAAATAGGATCATTCAGACAAAAGCACGGCCAGACAGTGAGAGGAGGTCCTAAACAGCAGAGTTGATATAAGCTAATCGACACTCGTAAAATTACAAGGTGAAAGAGCATATATTAATTTACATGCCGCCTAAATCAAGATTTCAGTGGGTAAAACTGGAACAGACTAAAGTGAGCCGTAACGCTCCTGAATTCAGTAAACAGCTCCGCGTGTGTTCTCTGATAGTAGCAATTCACTCATCCAATGCTCATTGTGGGAACATTATCGCTGATACAATACGAAGTTCTGACTTTGAAGTAGAAGTGTACAAAGTGACAGTTGCATTATTTAACCTCACTGCCATTTCTGGTTAGTTACATTATGAGACAACCTTTATCACATCGTGAAGGTTTGTTTTTTTTCTTCTATGATTCTCTCCTCACAGTAAACATATTTCCCCATCGGGGGAATTACCTCAGCTGCCGTCATTTGTTTTTTTTTTTAACCACGTTGTGAAGTCAAATGACACTTGAATATTGCAAGACTGAAATCGCTGCGGAGCTGTTAACGGGTATAAAATAAAGGCCTTGTAAATTGTCACTCTCAGAATCAAAGTTACCGGGATTGTCTGCGGAAGAAAGGGACAAGTCCGCTCAAACTGAACATGCATCTTCCAATTCAAACAGTGAGGAAAGTTTTCTACGTTGTCCTAGGAACAATCGGTTTTCCCGATGAGTGGTGATAAACCTCTCGCTTGACAATTGTGTTCATCCTAGTCTGCACCATTGCCCTGTGTGTAATAATGTTACTTGAAACATCGTTTCATTTCAGATGTCTCTGAGCTATTTTCTGTTGTTTCAACTATTTCAAGCTCTCCACATTTCGTCTTTTTACGTTGCATGTATCACCAGTCATCAAAACAAAACAAGCAAATATTATTTTAAGGACTATGTGGAAGCGTACAGTGATGGCATTGAACAAACGTTTTGATTCTGTCTTTCAGTTCTTGATGGGTCAGAAATTTATTTCGAGCAGATTTATTTGACAAAAAATATTTAAAAAGAAAGAAAAATGATAATCGTAAGAATTTAAGTAAATTAGTAGTTATTCATCTAAGCAGATAGTTGCTGCAGTATTTGTTGCCTTGAGATTTAGAATGTAGAAAATGGAAAGAAATAGGATCATTCAGACAAAAGCACGGCCAGATAGTGAGAGGAGGTCCTAAACAGCAGAGTTGATATAAGCTAATCGACACTCGTAAAATTACAAGGTGAAAGAACATATATTAATTTACTTGCCGCCTAAATTAAGATTTCAGTGGGTAAAACTGGAAAGCAGCATTGGGTGTTTGAGTAACATTTATACTAAATTGTACTGTTTCGTGAGTATTTTAGATGAACAATAAGCTTTAGCATGGAATTTACATTGAGTGTTCATTGAGGTTGTGGTGTTTGTGTTTCAACAACCTTAAGAATATACTTACATGATGCTTAGTACAGAGTCAAAGTAAAGGATTCAAGTCTGAATTAGCTCTGGAGACATGGGTGAAAGTGTCTCTAATATCTGCAAGAATTTGACATTACACAGTGCACAGGGCATAGAACGGTACACTGGATTTTATAAGTGTTGAAACTTTCCACCTGATTTTTCCATTGTGTTCATTTCAAGAAAAAAGTTACTTGCACAGCGTATTTTTTATTGTTGTTGTTGTGGAAGGACCTTTTCTTTTATACTGTTAAAGGTGCATTGCCAGCCTCTTGTGAGCATACACCCGCTGACTGATTGAACAGCAAAACCGAAAATGAAAAATAAAACCTGTGATCTGCACAGACAGCTCTGGCTCGAAGGTCCGAAGTTTTCAAGCATTATCATCAGCTGTATAAGAACAGCATGCCTCACAAATGATAATGCTTCAGTTTACCACACAACTTCATTAACTCTGAAGCTGTATTCCTGACTGGTTTGTGACCCCTGATCGAAGTGACTGTGTGTTCAGTGCACTATCCTTCAGGATCTATTTACATTCATGTGGTGCACTACAATGTACTGACTCAAAACAGAATTGAATTTTCGACGTTATTCTGCATGATCTCATTTCATGATCAAAGACTTGGTAAATATTATGTCATGAAAGAAATTACTCATTATAGAATAAATTATGCATGATTCTTCATGCCAAACATTATGTGACAGTTTTCATAACATGAATCATCGTATTTGGATGAACTGGGCAATGACTGGTCTTCATGTTCCACTCACCTCCATCTCCATTCCTGCTCTTCCCACCTTTGAACGTATCCTGCCATTCAGGGATCCCTCATAATCAACATCTGCCTTCTTCAGTTCTGATGAAGGGGAACTGGAACTGAAATTTTTTCTCTGATCTACACAGATGCAGCTAGACCGCCTGGGCTTTTCCAAAAGTAATTGTTCTTTTTTTATTTACAACATGCAGAATCTTTCAGGTTTTATTTGTCTTCTCATAAAATACTCTCATCTCCTCCACTTCAAGTGATAGTTACACAACCTTAGAGTAAATGGCATTCTGTTTTGAATTGTTTCGAAAAAAAAATTACCTACTATCGTGGACACTAGTACTTCAAAAGATCACACATGTACATATGCTGTACAAGCCCAGCTTCAAAATTCCTACACAATTTGAAAAGATTTCTCTGGGTTATCCTTGATCATTCACTTATCTGAATGATGCACCTGCAATGTTTCCAAATTGGATTAATTTCTTCGTTTTAAATTTGTCATTCAAGTTGATAGATTTGTCATAAGGCGTCTGGTGTGTTGTCTTTCATTAGCAAGGGATTGAGTATCAGAATCCCGACGTTAGCCTGCAGTTCTGTCAAGGCGTGGTGAGATCACACTTGGAAAATTATGTTCAGTTCTCGTTGATTTATTATAGGAATGATTTGGAATCTTTAGAAAGGGTACAGAGGAGATTTACCTAGATTCTGCCAGGACTGAAAGACATGCATTCTAAAGTTAGTTTCAGGGTATTAGGAACTTTCTGAATGGAGTGACGAAGTTTTTGGGATGACCTGATCGAGATGTACATGATGAAGAGACGAATTGATCGAGCGGAGAGCCAGACATTTTTTCACAGGGCAGAAATCGCAATCACGAGGGGTCATAATTTTAATGGGATTGGGAGAATGTTTTGTCGAGATTTCAGAAGGTGGTTCTTTACATAGTGAGTGTTTGGCGTGTGGAATGTACTGCCGGCGATAGTTTCAGATACATTAGGAATACTTAAGCTACTCTTGGGTAAGCACATGGTTGACGATGAAATGCAGGTGTATAGGTTAGTTTGAACTAAGAGTACGATTAAACGTTGGTACAACGTCGAGACGGAATGCCCTGCACGATACTGTACCGTTCTATGTTCTGTGTCGTGTCAGATTATTGCAGCTATTAGAAGCACCTTCCCAATTTCTCGAGAATTATTCGGGCCTGAATACCGTATCATCGACTGTGTCCAGAGCATTACGTCAGTATATTATTACCATTATTGATACAAACACTGTTATTTTATTGTCCAGCAGACGTTGTCCAATATATTTTGGTTATGTTTCCACAGTGTCAGATGACTATTCTTTAAATCATGACACTCCATGACAGCCAATTCACAGGGAATGTTCAAAGCATAATGAGTATGTAGAATTTGTGGGAGTTGTTCTCAGCGAAGATAGAGGACTCTTCTTTTCTCGGAATTGGCTCTGTTTAATAATTGGCATAAATAGACAGGAAATGATCTGAATGCACTGGAAGGTTGATAAACCAGCTGCGATTTTGTTTCTCATTCAAACTTTTACCTGCATTCTTACCTCTTTTCAACAACGTGCTCCATGTTCATGTCCCATTTGCGTTAAACCTGAAGAAACACTGTTTGTCACAGGGTATCAGTTGAGATTATTGCTCTTCTAACAACACTCCACACAGATACTTGGTGGTGCTAAAATATAACCTTTACCTCAAAGACTCAGAATGATGGATGCTTATGTTTTCAATTATTTTATGTTTCTCTGTCGTTCTGTCTCTTCCAGTCCATTTAGTGATAATTACAATCCTGGCTCGGGAAAAGTGTGGAATATCGGCCTGCACCACTCGCTACCTTCTGGCTATGGCAACAGTAGATCTTCTGGTCGTTATCATTGAGATCATACTGAGCAAAATCAAGAATGATTACTTCCCACCATCGTTCCTTGACATAACTCCTGTGTGTAGTGTTCGATATGCACTGCACCGCATAGTCATAGACAGTTCTGTCTGGCTCACCACTGCTTTCACCTTCGATCGCTATGCCACCATTTGTTGAAATAAGCTCAAAACCAAATACTGTACTGAGAATACTGCAACTGTGGTTTTGGCAACAACTAGCGGTCTGCTGTGTTTTAAAATATTCCTATCTACTTTAGATTTGAAACATCTAAGATCATTAACAATGTACCATGGTACTGTTCAAATAGTCATGCATATTATGAGGACCCTGTGTGGAGAGGAATTAACAACTTTGAGAAGATCCTGACCCCAATACTTCCATTTGGGTTAACTCTGTTCCGCAATGCTCTGACAGTGAAACACATTATAGTCGCCAGCCGTGTCCATAAGGGACTGAAGGATAAGAATAAAGGAGATATTTCAATCGATCCAGAAATGGAGAGGAGAAGACAGTGTGTGGTTTTACAATTCGCCATATCTGCCAGCTTCATATTTATGTGGCTGTAGTATATTTTACATTACTTGAATGTTGATGCGCCTTCAGATAGTGATGGTGAACATACATTTAAAATGTTGCATATATGCTGCGGAATTCGATTTGTTGCACAAGCAACATTGTCTATGTGTCATCTCTTCCGAGATTCAGAGAGAAGCTGAGAAACCCACTGGAAACTATTTTTACATAAGATATCCAACAAACATGCTAACAAAACAAACGACAGTAGCACTGAAACTGCGAGAGTTCGTGGAGCAAAGTTTACAAATGATAGCTTGGAGAACGACATGTCTCACAAGAGATGTTAACAGTTGGAAATACTTTTCTAAAAAAGTTACCAAATTTGAGAAACATCGACAGCGGCTGTTGGAAACTAAACACTATAGAGGCAATAGAAAACACAGTGACAGTGGCAGGAATGCAGTAAATGTCCACTCACGCCAAAGAACAGCAGAATAGTGGCTCGATGACACATAGAGAGACCTGGATGGATATATACTAGAATTTTGCGGACCATGACACCATTTACCTCCTTACTCAGACTCTGCAATTCAGAGAGATCACATCTGCTCAATTGCATCGATACCATTATGTAGAATCATCTTAATCAGTTGTTCTTTTGAAGCAATGGATATTGAAAAGTTTCCGCGTTGAACTGATATTGAGAGCTGAAATTAACAAGACGCATCATGCATGTCCAACCTGAGCAAGGTACCAGAAGAGACCTTCGATTGATCAGATGTAAACAGAGCAGGAGAACAGTCACCATGTCTCCTGCAGCGGAGAAAATTAAGCAGTGTCGATTGTCCCTTATCCAACTCCACTGGATCGATTTTCGGCTCCTCACATCTGCTCGGGAGAAAAACATATTTATTTTTATGGAAGAAACTATGGTGCATGCCGTTCCGTCCAACCCGTTCATGCTGACTACATATCTAAAACCAATCTAGTTCCACCTGCCTGCACCCAGCCCGTAACACTCCAAACCCTTCCTATTCATATATGCATCCAAATGCATTTTGACTTGAGATCTGCTACCCAATTGATTTTCCTAGCCCACATGCACATGAAACACCCGCATTATTGTTGTAGTCGCACAGTGTTTCCATGCCTTTTATTTGTCCTGATTTATTTTCTTCCCTAGATCATTACTATTGCCGGGATGTCTGTGCATAAATCACATCACGGTCTTTTCTCCTTTTCGGTTTCTCAATTGAACCCACACATATTCTACGCATTCTGACTCTTCAAGTCGTCTTGCTATTGACGTGATTCCATTTCTTACATGGCAACCCGTCCCCTCTGCTTGTCTTCTTAATATTGACATGTATCCATTGACATTTCGTCCCCAGTTTGATTCCCCTGCAGCCACATCTCTGTTATACACACAACATCAAACCAGCCAATTTCAATCTGTGTTACCAACAAATTTACTCGTTTATAGGCATAACCTCTCAGATTTCCCATTATATCCTAGGAACACGACTTTTTTTCATACACTATATCTCCGGTTATTTGTCCTGGGAACTTTAACACCTTTTCCTGAGCACTCCCCCTTTAACTCTTGCCAGTCAGGCAAATTATAGCTAATCGTATGGCTTTTCCTTTTGCTCTTCCCAAGTCAGGTCGTGAAATTTCAGTGTGAAGCGATGAGATGGTCCAACGTGGAAAAACCCAGTTGACGTGTTTGCGTGAGATAGTTAGTTCTTGAACAGAGGAAGTGAGATAGTTAGTTCTTGAACAGCAGCAAGCTCAGAACAAGGTCTGACGAACACGCACACTTGGATTGAGGGCTACCTTTTCATTCCATGATCCACCCCGTCAATCGGATCAGGATGACGCATTTATGGGCAATTCACACTTGTGCCAAGGTAAACGTAAGCTGGTCAACATTGCGTTTGTCAACATTACCACGTCACTCAGGTCCGTTCCTGTGTCAGCCTGACTACTTCAAGCATCCAGTGCTGTGTGGAGACTCGACTTTTACAGTGCACTTCTGTTTGTCAGCACTCTTTCCATATTTTGTGAATGTTATAGTAGTCATTAAAAGTTGTCAGTCGTCAGTGGACAGCTTCCTTTTCATGAGATCACACATTTCCCAACGCGCAACGCTAATCCTCCACTTCTTGAAAACTATCAGGTTTCTGTTTCTCATTAAACTGAATTATTTATGTTAATCTTGGCATTTCTTTTCGATTTTCCACGTCTTCTCCCTACCCAACTGCATTATCGCTAATTCTGCTACAACTCCGATTGTACTTTTCATTTCTTCAGGCCACTTTGACTCTTGCTATTTCTGTTCTATGCGGGCGGCACGGTGGCACAGTGGTTAGCACTGCTGCCTTACAGCGCCAGAGACCCGGGTTCAATTCCCGACTCAGGCGACTGACTGTGTGGAGTTTGCACATTCTCCCCGTGTCTGCGTGGGTTTCCTCCGGGTGCTCCGGTTTCCTCCCACAGTCACAAAGATGTGCAGGTCAGGTGAATTGGCCATGCTAAATTGCCCATAGTGTTAGATTAAAGGGGTAAATGTAGGGGTATGGATGGGTTGCGCTTCGGCGGGTCGGTGTGGACTTGTTGGGCTGAAGGGCCTGTTTCCACACTGTAAGTAATCTAATCTAATCTAACCCTATCAGAACCATTGTATCTAAAACGTGGATTACACTCCCATCAATAAATCAAAAAATAAATAAATGAACTAAATGAAAACATTTCTGCACCACTTCTATTGTTTGAATCTCTCTGCAACAGTACACATCTTTAAAAACGCATTTTTCGACCATCCTCATATTTCCATAACATTCCTCCAGTTTATTTTTTCACGTCGCTCAAGCTATCGACCATCCTCCAGCTGCTACAATCCTCCCGATCTCCTTATACTCCCAAAACCCTTCCTGCAATTTCATTCTCAGTTCCATCCTCCAGACACGCCAATGCCTCCTGGGTGAATGAACCTCTACGTTTCTAAAGCACACTGAATCCTTCGAACCACCTTTACTTGAAAGCCGCTAACAACCCCATGAGTGTTACTTGTTACAGCCGATCCACGACCACTATCTCTGCAAATGTCTTCAATAATATGTCCCCGGTCAACTTACACCGACAGCTATAATTTTCCCACTGTACGTTTTCTCCTCAGTCTCCTTGCAATGTCAGTAACTCTGCAGTTTCATCATCCTACAATCCGAGCAAATCTCAAGACATTACTGTTACATCCATGTTTGAATCGTCCGTGAGAAGCCTCCGTTTCTCTCTGTCAAATTCAAGATCCCACGGCCCTCCCACACTGTGAGGTATCTTCTATAGTGGTGTCAGAGAGTCATCGAAACATATCAGGTGGAAGGAAATCCTTCGTTCCAAACAGTCCACACCAAACATATTCCCAAACTAAACAAGAACTATCGGTCTCCACCTGTCCCTTTTCCATCCCTATCTTTTCCATTGTATCTATCCAAATGTCTTTGAAACGTTGTAATTGTCCTCACATTTGCCATGTCCTCAGGAGGTCATTCTACACGCGAACCACAGAGGTAACAAAAAAGACTCTTAAGTCTTATTCAAGTCTGTCCCTCTTACCTTGAAAAATGTACCCCCGAAACTTGAAAATAAACTCATTCAGCAAAAGTACCATGAACTCTGCAATCTACTGTCATAAATGCCCCATCTCTGTTTCCTCCTACATTCTCTAGAATATTCAATGTTTTTGTTAAGTTTTCAGGTTCCTCTATAACTGAAATTCCGTGCAGCCGCTCCATCATTCCCTATGTCTTTTCACTCAGTCTCTTCATGTAGGGGGTGGTGTAATTTTTAAATCATTAACTGCTGTAGTAAGCACATAGTAAGTACAAAGCCACCATTTTAGTCTTCTCTACCTTGTAGTAAGCACGAGCAGACACTCCCCCAGATTTTCATGAATGGAACAATGGAAACAGCTTTCCTCGTGGCTGAGGGACCGCCCACAACCACGACTGTACGTCATCATCCATATAAGGGAGAAGCGGAGAACTCGAACACTGATTGGCTGGGTGAATAACCAAATAATCTCATCCATCAGGAGGACAGTGGGGAACTTTAACACTCATTGGCTGAGACAGTAGAAGGCCCAGCCCACTCCTACATGTATATAACGTGCGGGGATTACAATCTGTGTGTGTGCCTCGTGGGAAGCCATTGAGGTAACACCCGGTTCTGCAGAATTGAATAAATAGTTTTGGACGAACTCCTCCGTGTCTTTGTTTTTGGGAAGGGAAGCAGAGTGCCTGATGGGGGGGTCGCAGAGTCCCCTATCCTGCACATTCAGCTTCATTTTCCAGCGAAATCATACCCGTATCTGTAACCCGTTCGAAATCATACAATCTCTTTTTTCTGCATGTATCTTCTATCTCTCCAACTCCATAAAGTGTTTCCATAACTTACAACAACGCCAGCATTCTCCAGGAGACTGCCACTGATCCAATTGCTACAGTATTCCTCGTTCTTTCTCCCGACTGCAAAACGTGTCTTATCTCTGAAAATACAATGCTGCATTTTACAAGGAATACTCCAGTCTGAACAGCATGAATTATGCCAATAAATTCTTCCAGTGCTTGTAACAATCACTTTGTCATGATGACATGATCCAGCTCCTCTAGCCGACCATGTCAGTGCAATCTACTCTAATTATACAGCTCTCTGTAAATCCCTAACTTTTGCCAGCGCCTATGAAGACTCTTACTTCTGCATCTGTCTGTCCAGAAGCACTCTATATCTCTGAAAACCCCTTTTAATATGTCCACAGGCGCAATCACATAACCTTCATCAGCCACTTCGGGTATTACTGCTCTCTCAGCTTCCAATCTCCCAAAACTGTTACCACTCCTGCAATGCCCTCGAGTACTTACAGCCCTCCGAATGTTCGTGATCTAATCCAGTTTACACAAGCTTCTTCTAGAAACTACAGGACCACTTTTCTCATTCAATGTTGCAGTTCTCCATCTCTTGATCTTTCTTTCTTTAATGACTCTATCCAGAGCTTCAATGCAACGTGGTTTTTGTTTTTACTGGGCTCTCATTTTAAAACTCGTTATCTCACTTCATCCAAACACATTTCTACCTAGACACATATGAACTCATTCTTTCATGGCATACCGGAGACTTTCTTTTTTTCACTTTCTCATCGCATTTTGCTCTGATTGAATTCACTTTCAATCAAATACGTATTCTTTCTGTTTTGCTTCATTTTTGTCCACAAATTCTCTGAGCCTATGCTTCCTTTTCCTGGTCTATTTGTCCTTACATACGTTGAGTCTCTCCTGCTTTTGGCCTCTGTACCTCATCAGGCGTCAACATCATAATTATTGCAAATTAATATATATTCATAATATTTGTCAACATAAAAGTCTGAATTTATTGAAGCGCCAATTGCTGGACGTACTTTACGCTAAACTTTTACTTGTGCAAGCAATGTATATCATATAAGATCACCACCTGTGTTTACCTGCAATTGAAGATAAGCACACTGTTAGAATTAATGCATTAATACTACATCTTCCCCAAGAATTTGACATGCCTGTCATGCGCTGCAGACCAGAGAAACTACACCTTTAACAATTGATGTTATGCTTCTGTCACACTTTTTTCCTTTTTGTCTGGAGTGAATTGGATTTGCTCACAGTTGAGATTAGAATTTGCTGAACAGGTGGAGTCTTGGTAAATTCCTCACTTTGATCACTCGCAGATTCAGATTCAACTAGTGGATAAGTGGAGGACCTTTGGGGCATTGAATTGCCATGGCTGCCCTGTTCGGTCGGATTTTCCACCTGAGTGTCAATTATGTCTATTCCATTTCATCTCAGTTTTATTCAATTCAATCAGGCACACACTGTTGCCATGGTGGCTGATGACTATATGGCTTTTTTCTCATTTGAGAAGGCCAGCTGGCGATCCATTTAACCTGTGGCTCAACGCGCCTCAGGTGAGTGATGAGATCGAGAAAGTGAGATAGTCTTGCCAATTGCAATCAGTGCAGTAACTGATATTGGAGTCCCTCTGCAGTATAACGCATTCATCCAGGCGACAGAGCTCAAAGGATAATGCGGGATTATGGAAGAAACATGTATTAGCATATTTGTGCGTAATGAACTTGACATTTATGTTAAATTGACTGGTAAATTTCATCGAATCACAGAATGCTGATCGCGTGCAAACAGGCCATTTGTTCGAACATGTCCACAACAATCTTTCAAAGTGTCACCCCTCCAGGCACATTCCCCAAATCTATATTTCCCCTGATTCATGCACATAACCTACTCATCCCTGAAAATTATGGGCAATTGCGCAAGCAAGGCCAATTCACCTAACCTGCACATCTTTGTTCTGTGAGAGGAAACAGGGCCACCCAGAGAAAGCACATCATTAATGATACCAATCGACTTACTCCGGTCGCTCCTATCCAAGATTCACCATTCATTTGGATGCTTCAAAAAAACTCGAAAATCGACACACGAATAACCTTTTTGGCCCTCCCAGCCTGGTCTGACATTAATAGCATAATGTTTGATCATCTAAATTCGTTTGATGTCACCTTTTTCTCCCCCATTTTCTTTGATCCTTTGAACCCTCAAACTGCATCGAACGTATTCGCGATAATATTGAATATTTTTTCTCTGAATCACTTTCTGTGGCACAGAATTCCACCGTGTCACCACTGTATGGGTGCAGGAATGTCTGCTCATCACAATCCGTTATGGTACACCCCAATAACCAAACTCTCGTGGACCTGGTAATAATGGAGAAACCCATTTGGCCTTACTATTTGGTGGACTGGAATTGAGACGTTGTTCCTCCTACAGTCAAAAGTTTTCGTTAGCCAATCTTTCAAATCCAGGTTGACATAAAGCAGAGATCACATTTTTGTACTGATCAAGAAGGGATATTCGTCAGAGTAGAGGATTTCAGTAACAGATTAACAATTATTAACGTTAACGTATAACTGGACTGTTTGAAAATTTAAACACCTGGTGAAACGTTCACGACAATTGCAGAGAGACAGTGAGAAAGGGAAGAAACCATGGTGTTATGGATGGATGTGAAACATGGGAAACCAGTTCAATAGTCCCTGACGATGCGATTTACTGATATATCCTTTTCACTTGTCAGGATATCCTACTCCTCTATATGTATCCCCTGGGTACTTTCACTTGTAGGAGGCACAGGGTGATAGGGTCCGTACTTGCAAGATATCTGAAGAATTGCCGAAAAGAATAAGCTGACAGCAAAAAGGGACTTGAAATAGATAGTCTTCGTTCAGGCTTAAGATCTTAATTTGAATGCTAATGGAAAGATAACATCATAAGTTCGGAGGGCAAACGGCGTCCATGCATAATGCTCATAGGTGACGGGCTCTGCTGCTCATAATGGCGGGGTAAAATTTCGTAGGGTGACAGCAATAGGGTTTCCATTGTAATGGGAGCAGATAGGCGGTTCTGTGGTCGAAAACGAGACTCCCTGATGGTATGTTGCCTCCCAGGTGCTCTAGTCAGGGAGGTCACCGATCGGCTGCAGAGCATTCTAAAAGGGATGGGTGAAGAGCCACCTCTCGTGCTGCATTTAAGTACCAATGATATAAATAATAAATCGAGGCCCTGAAAGCAAAATTCAGGGAGCTCGGAGAGAAATTAAAGAGGAGGACATCAAAGGCAGTTATCTCAGTAATTCTACCAGTGCACGTGCTGCCCAGTGCAGAAATGAAAGAATAGGCATGATGAACAGGGAGCTTGAGGGATGTTGTAGGGGGAGGGGTACAGATTTGTGGTCTTTGGAACCGCTTCATGGGAAGCTGGAACTATTACAAATTGGATGGTCTACATCTGAACAGACTGGAACTAATGTCCTTGCGGGTGTTTATGCTACTGCTGTTGGGGTGGGTTTATACTGACCTGGAGGGGTGCGGGGAACCAGAAGGGAAAACTAGTGTACAGTGTGATGTGGATGCGTGAGACTGTATGAAACAGGATCTCGAAGTTAGCATTACCAAGGAGATTAATAGGGAAGCAACAGATGAACGCAATGGAATTGTTGGCCTGAAGTTCAAATTATTTCATGCAAGGAGTATAGTGAGTCAGGCAGACGAACCTAAGGTTTGCATTGGTGCCTGGTAGTATGACATTATTGCGATCAGTGACTTGATTGAGGGAAAGGCATGATTGGCAACTGAGTGCTCCAGGATAAAGGTACTTCAGACACGACAGGGAGGGAAATAAAAGGGAGGGAGGAGTTGGATTGCTGGTCAGGGATGATAATGGAGGACAATATGGAGGTCTTGAGCAGTGAGGCATTATGGGTAGTGCTGAGAAATAAGAAGTGAGCAGTCACATTGTTGGAGCTATTGTACAGTTCCACCAAGAGTGACAGTGATGTAGACGAACAATTAGGTAAACCGATTATGGAAAAAAATGTAGAGCCAATAGGGTGGTGTTGACGCCAGATTTTATTTTTCGAAGGTTGACTGGGATACAATTAATTTCAGAGGTCTGGATGGGTCAGAAGTTTGAAGAAGCATCCAGGAAAGTTTTCTCGATTAGTATGTCAATACTCCAACTCGGGAAGACGACATTTTGGAACTGGTGTTGGTGAATGAGCCAAGGTAAGTGGTAGAATTTGTAGTGGGTATTTCTATTGGAATCGTGACCACAGTTCGGTAAGTTGTAGAGTATTTGGAGACAAAGATGGGAGTGGTCCTACCGGAAGACTACTAAACTGGGGCAAGCCTAATTAAAACAAAACTCAGCAGGAGCTGGGAAATGTGGACTGGCGGCAGCTATTTGAATGGAAGAGAACATTTGATATGTGTGAGTCTTTCAAAATAGGTTGAAGATAGTGCAGAATAATCATGCCACTCTGAAAAGTAGCGACAGGAAAGGGATGATTTGTGCACCGTGCATGACAGGAGAAATTGTGCGACTGTTTAAGAAGGACGGTAAAGACAAGCCAGGGAACTATAGACCGGTGAGCCTGAACTCAGTCGTGGGCAAGTTCTTGGAAGGAATCCTGAGGGACACGATGAACATGTATTTAGAAAGGGAATGACTGATTAGGGATAGTCAACATGGCTTTGTGCGTGGATGATATTTATCTCACAAACTTGATTGACTTTCTTGAAGAAGTAACATAGAAGATTGAAGAGGGCAGAGCAGTAGATGTAATCTATATGGACTTCAGAAAGGCATTTTACAAGGTTGTCCATGGGAGACTGATTAGCAATGTTAGATATCATAGAATACAGGGAGGAACTAGCCAATTGGATACAGAACTGGCTCAAACGGAGAAGACAGAGTGTGGTGGTGGAGGGTTGTTTTTCAGTCTGGAGGTCTGTGACTAGTGGACTGCCACAAGGATCGGTGCTGGATTCCCTACTTTTTGTCATTTACATAAATGATTTGGATGCGAGCATTAAAAATGCAGTTAGTAAGTTTGCAGATGACACCAAAATTGTAGGTGTAGTGGACAGGGAAGAGGGTTACCTCAGATTACAACAGGATCGAGATCAGATGGGCCAATTGGCTGGGAAGTGGCAGATGGAGTTTAATTCAGATAAATGCGAGGTGCTGCATTTTTGGAAAGCAAAACTTCGCAGGACTTATACTCCTAATGGTAAGGTCCTCGGGAGTGTTGCTGCAAAAAGAGATCCTGGAGTGCAGGTTCAAAGCTCCTTGAAAGTGGATTAGATAGGATAGTGAAGAAGGCGTTTGGTATGCTTTCCTTTATTGGTCAGAGTATTGAGTACAGGAGTTGGGAGGTCATGTTGCGGCTGTACAGGATATTGGTTAGGCCACTGTTCAAATATTGCGTGCAATTCTGGTCTCCTTCATATCGGAAATATGTTGTGAACCTTGAAAGGGTTCAGAAGAGATTTAAAAGGATGTTGCCAGAGTTGGAGGATCTGAGCTACAGGGAGATGCTGAACAGGCTGGGGTTGTTTTTCCTGAAGCGTCGAAGGCTGAGGGGTGAACTTATAGAGGTTTACAACATTATGAGGGACATGGATAGAATAAATAGACAAAGTATTTTCACTGGAGTTGGGGAGTCCAGAACTAGCGTGCCTAGGTTTAGGGTGAGAGCGGAAAGATACAAAAGAGACGTAATGGGCAATGTTTTTACGCAGAGGGTGGTACATGTATGGAATGAGGTGCCAGAGGATGTGGTGGAGGCTGGTACAATTGCAACATTTAAGAGGCATTTGGAAGGGTATATGAATGGGAAGGGTTTGGAGGGATACAGGCCGGGTGCTGGCAGGTGGAACTAGATTGGGTTGGGATATCTGGTCGGCATGGACTGGTTGGAATCAAGGGTCTGTTTCCATGCTGTATATCTCTGTGACTTTATGACACTGTAAGTTGAATGCTTGAACACGGATAGTGTCTCTCAATCATGTTGTGCTTTAGAAATATTCGATCAACACTGGTGTATCAGTTCACACTCACCTGCACCCCCGCCCTCAAGGAAACATCAGTAGATCGTTACTCTCCATCCAATCCCTCTCGATCAGAGAGACGCCTGTCCACGAACTCTCAGACAGATATCTGACGATGTTTGGTATCACTCAGTTAGCCCTCTCTCTCAGAAGACATCTGTACACTGTCTGCAATTATTCAGTGCCATTACTCTCAGGGAACTGTTTCAGATGGTTTCGTGTTTGACTTACTCAATGTCAGGGACAATTCTTTGCAGTGACTGGAATCTCTCGGTCCCCTCTATCTCTCAAGGAGAAATCTGCACACTGACTGCAGCCGATCAATCCCACCTCTCGCTCGGGCTGCGATCGATACAAGCACACATCTGCCTCTATCTTGGTAGATAATTGCACATTGACTGCTATCAGGCAGTCTCCTCTCTCTCAAGCAGAAATCTGAGCACAGACTGGTTTCTGTAAGTGCCCTCTCTTTGAGGGAGATATCTGGAAAATGACCCGTGTCCCTCTCCATCCCACTGATATAGCTTTATAATGTGTCAAAAGATAGTCTTTTTTGACTAAAAGATGCTCCTTGGCTCAAGAAGACTGTCGTTGACGTTCTCAAGAGGGGCAGTTAACCGGTCCAGGCTCTGATCGATCTGTCGTACAGAGATACAACAATATTGAGAGGCTTTATTCAAACAAATGAGACTCCAGGCCAAAGTTGTGAAGTTTTAAACGTAACCTGTGTAAAAAAA
>NC_057717.1:47639214-47649030 GCF_004010195.1 Chiloscyllium plagiosum | reverse complement strand
GAAGCATCCAGGAAAGTTTTCTCGATTAGTATGTCAATACTCCAACTCGGGAAGACGACATTTTGGAACTGGTGTTGGTGAATGAGCCAAGGTAAGTGGTAGAATTTGTAGTGGGTATTTCTATTTGAATAGTGACCACAGTTCGGTAAGTTACAGAGTATTTGGAGACAAATATGGGAGTGGTCCTACCGGAAGACAACTAAACTGGGGCAAGCCCAATTAAAACAAAACTCAGCAGGAGCTGGGAAATGTGGACTGGCGGCAGCTATTTGAATGGAAGATAACATTTGATATGTGTGAGTCTTTCAAAATAGGTTGAAGATAGTGCAGAATAATCATGCCACTCTGAAAAGAAGCGACAGGAAAGGGATGATTTGTGCACCGTGCATGACAGGAGAAATTGTGCGACTGTTTAAAAAGGACGGTAAGGACAAGCCAGTGAACTATAGACCGTTGAGCCTGAACTCAGTCGTGGTCAAGTTCTTGGAAGGAATCCTGAGGGACACGATGGACATGTATTTAGAAAGGGAAGGACTGATTAGGGATAGTCAACATGGCTTTGTGCGTGGGTGATATTTATCCCACAAACTTGACTGACTTTTTTGAAGAAGTAACATAGAAGATTGAAGAGGGCAGAACAGTAGATGTAATCTATATGGCTTCAGTAAGGCATTTTACAAGGGAGACTGATTAGCCCATGGGAGACTGATTAGCAAGGTTAGATATCATAGAATACAGGGGGGAACTAGTCAATTGGATACAGAACTGACTCAAAAGGAGAAGACAGAGTGTGGTGGTGGAGGGTTGTTTTCAGTCTGGAGGTCTGTGACTAGTGGAGTGCCACAAGGATCGGTGCTGGATTCCCTACTTTTTGTCATTTACATAAATGATTTGGATGCGAGCATAAAAATAGTTAGTATGTTTGCAGATGACACCAAAATTGCAGGTGTAGTGAACAGGGAAGAGGGTTCCCTCAGATTACAACAGGATCGAGATCAGATGGGCCAATGGGCTGGGAAGTGGCAGATGGAGTTTAATTCAGATAAATGCGAGGTGCTGCATTTTGGGAAAGCAAGCGTTAGCAGGACTTATACTCCTAATAGTAAGGTCCTAGGGAGTGTTGCTGAAAATAGAGATCCTGGAGTGCAGGTTCAAAGCTCCTTGAAAGTGGATAAGATAGGATAGTGAAGAAGGCGTTTGGTATGCTTTCCTTTATTGGTCACAGTATTGAGTACAGGAGTTGGGAGGTCATGTTGCGGCTGTACAGGACATTGGTTAGGCCACTGTTGGAATATTGCGTGCAATTCTGGTCTCCTTCCTATCGGAAAGATGTTGTGAAACTTGAAAGGATTCAGAAGAGATTTAAAAGGATGTTGCCTGAGTTGGAGGATCTGAGCCACAGGGAGATGCTGAACAGGCTGGGGTTGTTTTTCGTGAAGCGTCGGAGGCTGAGGGGTGACCTTATAGAGGTTTACAAAATTATAAGGGACATGGATAGGATAAATAGACAAAGTCTTTTCCCTGGGGTTGGGGAGTCCAGAACTCGCGTGCCTCGGTTTAGGGTGAGAGGGGAAAGACACAAAAGAGACGTAATGGGCAATGTTTTTACGCAGAGGGTGGTACATGTATGGAATGAGGTGCCAGAGGATGAGTTGGAAACTGGTACAATTGCAACATTTAAGAGACATTAGGAAGGGTATATGAATGGGAAGGGTTTGGAGGGACATAGGCCGGGTGCTGGCAGGTGGAACTAGATTGGGTTGGGATATCTGGTCGTCATGGACTGGTTGGAATGAAGGGTCTGTTTCCATGCTGTATATCTCTGTGACTTTATGACACTATAAGTTGAATGCTTGAACACGGATAGTGTCTCTCAATCATCCTGTGCTTTAGAAATTTTCGATCAACACTGGTGTATCAGTTCACACTCACCTGCATCCCCGCCCTCAAGGAAACATCAGTAGATCGTTCCTCTCCATCCACTCACTCTCGATCAGAGATACACCTGTCCACTAACTCTCAGACAGATATCTGACGATGTTTGGTATCACTCAGTTAGCCCTCTTTCTCAGACGATATCTGTACACTGTCTGCAATTATTCAGTGCCATTACTCTCAGGGAACTGTTTCAGATGGTTTCGTGTTTGACTTACTCAATGTCAGGGACAATTCTTTGCAGTGACTGGAATCTCTCGGTCCCCTCGGTCTCTCAAGGAGAAATTTGCATACTGACTGCAGCCGATCAATCCCACCTCTCGCTCGGGCTGCGATCGATACAGGCACACATCTGCCTCTATCTAGGTAGATAATTGCACATTGACTGCTATCAGGCAGTCTCCTCTTTCTCAAGCAAAAATCTGAGCACAGACTGGTTTCTGTAAGTGCCCTCTCTTTGAGGGAGATATCTGGAAAATGACTCGTGTCCCTCATTCGTCCTCGTCTCAGACAGATATCTGTACACTGACTGGTGTCCCTTAGCCATCCCTCTCCATCCCACTGATATAGCTTTATAATGTGTCAAAAGATAGTCTTTTTTTGATTAAAAGCTGCTCCTTGGCTCAAGAAGACTGTCGTTGACGTTCTCAAGAGGGGCAGTTAACCGGTCCAGGCTGTGATCGATCTGTCCTACAGAGATACAACAATATTGAGAGGCTTTATTCAAACAAATGAGACTCCAGGCCAAAATTGTGAAGTTTTAAACGTAACCTGTGTAAAAAAAAGAGGAGTGGTCGACTGTCTAGTTAACTGAGCTGAGAAGTTTTAGTTCAGTCTTGAACCGGTTGGAAGCTCAACAGGGAGTTGTGTGGAAGCTCTCTGGTTCTCTTTCTGTCCTCCAATCTCAACCTGCATACATGTGTTCCATTTATACTGCTTTTCAAAGGGTGTTTACTTCTTGGGACTGTAGTGTATATTTGCTTCAGCATAATTAAGTTAAGTTAAATAGTATGAACTTTGTAGGGATAATTTATTCTGTTCTTTATGTTTCATTGTGTAGTTTTCTGAACAAAATTTCGGTCTGTTTCAAAATCTAATAGTCAACTGAACTAACTTAATCCTGTGTCGTTCTACGCCTGTCAGCACCCACGCTCCCCCCACCTCCCCAACTCTCTCTTCATGTCCCCAATTTTTCTCAAGGGAGCTATGTGTATATTGACATGTGTTTCTCAGTCAACTTTATGTCATGGACATATTTCTACGGTGACTTGTGTCTTTCAGTCCCCTATATCTCTGAATGTGATACCTCTTGAGTTATTCTACTTTCTCTATTTTAGGGACTTGGAGAGAGTTCAGAAGAGAGTAACCAGGATGTTGCAGGGTATAGACGGTTTGAGTTAAAAAATGAAGAGTGGTACGTTGCCCTTTTT
The DNA here is from genome assembly GCF_004010195.1 of Chiloscyllium plagiosum. Lineage (NCBI taxonomy): Eukaryota > Metazoa > Chordata > Chondrichthyes > Orectolobiformes > Hemiscylliidae > Chiloscyllium > Chiloscyllium plagiosum. Next base: position 47,645,665 of record NC_057717.1, on the reverse strand, counting down.
TTCGCTGGAGCATATGATATTGATAAGCGACCAGACATAAGTTTATTGAATCAGATTTGTCTGAGGATAAAATGCCTGTGGACAAGTAATCAACAGTAAATATGTTAAAAGATGTGAAACCAGCCAGATAAGTTGCAGTTATTCGACACAACGTTTCAATGGCAATATGATTTTTAGAAAGAGCTGAAAACATGCTTTTCCAGAAAAAGCTGAAAATATGCAATTCAAAACTTGTTTTCCCCCTGAACCGGGTTAGAATATCGAACTGAAGCAAACTGCTCTGCACATAAACGTAAGCACTTTGATGTGCATAATCGCAAGGATTCCTTGTTTACCTGCATCACATTTCCCAATTTCTCTGCTTTTCAAAGAGATGTCTTGCAGAATGGCACATATCAGAAATCTCCTCAGCGAATACTGCATGTGAGTGCTCTTACTCATGGCTGGATATACTCAGCAGGTCCGAGCGAATAGCTGTAATCAAACATAATTAACGTTTCAAGCCGATGACGTTCAATCTCAACTAAAGACAGTTGTAAATGCAGTAGGGTAAGCCAGCAGTTAAGTGCGTGTGTGTGCACTTGGGAGCGGGAGGTGACTGGTGCTGGTATAATTTTCCTCATGTGTGTAAGGCAGGGAGCAGGGGAAGGGAGATGTCGTGATGCAAATGGAAATGTCACTTGTAATTCTTCTAAATTGAAGAGTCACAACACATACGCAGCCGATTTTATGATTCTATGCATTCCTGCCCAGAAGCAGCAAGAGGAAAAATGACTGTTTATTTTTGAACCTGATTCAGACCGTTTGTTGCACTTGTCTTTTCTGATGTTGATGTGATGTCGTTGGATGTGATGTCGGAGGAATGGTCAGCATTCTGGGCCTATTCTTAATTCTATCACTGAAAGTTTTGCTTTGCTACTGCATACGGCTCTTCATGCAACCCATAAAACCCCAGTATGTGTCTGTGTTCACATGTAACAGGAGTCACAAATATGTCAATGAGTAACTGGGTGCATTGAGCCATAATTTGTGACAATTGCATGGTTACCATTACTGAGTAAGTTGTATTTCTGATTTCCACCATCGACCGAAAACCATTGGATGAAACACAGAAGGAAAGGAAGAACATGCTGTCTGTCCAGCATCAATGCTCAGTAGCAGTTGTACCATGCTCAAGATGCAATGCAACAACTCAACATCGCTCCTTTTGCACCAAAACATAAGTACCACCATCTAGAGGGACACGGCAGTAGTTACATGCGAAACCCATCTGTTGCAAGTTTCTATCCAAACTACTTAGCATCCTGACTTGCAGATGTATCACCATTCCCTGAGTATCAACGTGTGTGTACCTCCAAGATATGTACCACACGTTTTCATTTATATGAAAGTTTTTGTTGATTTGTGCAAAATATGTGTTTTATCTGCAAAATGTTTGAGACTTCAGGTTGGTATTTGTGTGCATTCGAAGTCAGTGAGCAGTCGAGGTTTAGGTATTTAAAAGGTAGATAGAGAAGCCCAGGTTAACCCATTATTATGTTCTTCCTTTCTCAATCACTACAATCCCAGACAGACATGGGAAGGCGCTGGCAGCTGATTGGATGACCTAAAATTTGGTGGAGAGGGGCTCTGAATGACTGACCAGGGCAGAGTACCTTAACCTGGCTCTTGCAGCCATTATGCCTCTTACTGTGCGGATTGACCAGAGGTGAGCATCTATGAGTTTCTGTCTCAGTGTCTGAAAGATTGTGGGTAGTGCGTAGATCTGAATCGCAGATTTGATCGCTTAACTCCATGAAAGCAGCCATTCTGAAGCCTCTGAAGTATAATATGTCTCCAACTGGAGAGAGCGAGGGTGAGGCAGAGCTGTAAACAACTGGAATGGTGAACTTAGCCTCTTTAATACTTGTCTTTCCACGTATTTCCTTGCCTCGAATTTGTCTCATTTTTCCTCTTATCTGTGTCTCTTCGTCTCTGCCTCTCTCTATCTTTTTCTCTGCCTTCACTTCTTTCTCACACCCTGTTCCAATTTGTAAAGCTAATTGTTTGGCACGCTGTCGATCTCTTCCCACCATCCTCTCACTGTGTTTCTCTCTGACATTATCTTTTCCTGTTCTCCCTCTATCTCTATGTAAACAGGTCTGACGTTGTCTCTCAGTCTTTGAGCCTGACTTTGCCCTCTATCGTTTCTCTCTCTCGCTCACACACTTTCTCTTGACGTTGCAGTCTGCCTGCACCCTAAAAAAAATTGCAGCGCCCCACATTACTGTGCTAGCTTATTCTTGCACATCTGCATTTCCTTGCCAAAAACGTTACTTCACACTTCTCCAGATTGAGTTGTATTTGTCACTTTTTTTTTGCCTGACTAGCCATTTGAATTATATTATCCTACAGTTTGCAGGTTTTTACCTCACTGGCAACGATCTGGCGATATATATATATCATTTGTAAATTGCATTTTACATTGATAACTCCACATCAATGGTATTTAACAGCGAAAGCATGTACCACTACTCAACACGAAGGAGGTCATGTGGAAGCAACTTCCTAATGACATCCACATTGCCAATGAGGATGAACAACTCGTCAAGACCTTCCCCGCATCTCTACTTCTAGACTTACATCAACTACCAAACCTTAAACAGGTCATGAATTGTAGCAAACGTCCTGCACCCATGATCTAATCTTGCAATCTTATTTTCGAGACATATTGTATCTTTGTTGTTTCTTAAATGAGTGGTTAATTTACTAACCAGCCGATCACGTTGGAGCAGAAATCACAGATAACGCTCAGCACAGAGAGACGCCACTTCTCCAAGTGTTCTGGCGACAGGAAGACCCAACAATTATTGCCAAATCCCTGGATAGAGGAAGTGACCTTTAGGTTTTTCCTCTCTAATGCTCAGCCAGCTGAGGAATTTCCGTCAATCACACTCAACACCTTTCCAAAATCTAGTCGCTCAAATTCAGTATCATCTCCATTGCGATCAGACTGGGTCTTGTAAAGAAAGTCAGTCATGTTCGTCAAATACAAACTTTCCTTAAGAATCCACGTGGAATGTCTTAGAGTAATCGGCCTCACTCTCAGTGATCATTGAAAATGTCTCAGAGATTTTTTTTGCAATCCCTTTCCCACCCCTGGAAATGATATAGCAGCCGGTTCCCACTCTTATTATATCTCTCTGACACCATCCAACACAAGGGGAATAATTATTGTCTAATGACTCCATCTCTCTGACCCAGGAACTTCACTGCTGTACAGATCAATGACTACTACTGGCCGCAAGTAAGATTTGCAGCAAACTCACAGACATGCGCAGAGTCTCTCCGGTTTAATAAAGCAGCTCATGTGATTAAGCAGATTTTTTTCTGTGCATTCGGTACACAATTAGATTTAAAAAAATTACGTATCATAAAGAATGTTGTTTAGAAATTCGTGAACTTATTCATTTGCACCATGCCGGTGCTGTGCAGTACTTGCTCAAACAACTCTGGATTTAGCTGTCAGCGGATGAAAAATATAATTTGAAACGTAAATGAAGGACTCGAGAATTCTGGCCGTTTAGAAGCTCCAGATTGCAAAACTGTATTTTAAGCTTTCATAGCCTGATGCGTAAACCCACCTCTCCCTGTCTCCACTGAAGTTTTTGGAAACATCGAACTACTTTTTCAGTTTCCAGGGAGAGCAGATTCTAACTGTTTTTGCAACAATCAATTGTTTAATAAGAAATAGGAATTGGAGGAGAGAAATATGCTCAGAGACTCAGAATAATTCTGATCCAGCTCCACACTGCATTTCATGAAAAAAAATCATTATCACAAAGAAGGCACAACGTATGTGGGAGTTCAGAGGCGAATGAAATCTTATACAATGAAACTGTATACATTTTCTGAGTGAAGTCGACGAGCGATTAAATTCATTTAGCAGTGATAGGTCGGACTGTGTAGCTCAAACCAACCTGTAAGTGTTCCTTGGACCTCATGAGTTTAACGTTCCTAACCGGTCTGATGTATTAGACAAGAATATCACAGAATGTTCACGGAACAGAGTGAGAACATGAATTCCATCGTCTCTGCATCTGCCAAAGAGACACATTAACTGTGATTCCCGCGATTGTAAACAGGGTAATTGTAATATTCAGTCTCATGTTCTCTTATCTAAACTTTGAAAGTTGGAATATTTGTAATGGATATTAATGTGCAACCTTTCCCCAAAAATTCAAACAATAAAGAAAACGGTCAAAAAAGGATCCGAGGGCCAAGAGAGAAAGATAGAAATTAGAAGCAATTTTATCTCCTTCTGGCAAAAGCAGGAATAGCACCAATTGTTTCACTGTTATATTGAAGGAAGAGCTATGAGTGGATACCCAACCTGTCCAAAAGGTACAGATACAATTTGGACCAGTGCAGGGAGTCAGAACCATATCTTTGAGTTGAAGAAAATAAGACAAGTTAAAAAAAATTGCAAATGGGCTCAGCCTGGTGAAAGTGGATTATGTTGGTTGTGGACTGCTCATGTCTCTTGTTTGTAGAAGAAGCAGAGTACTTTCAGATTATTCTGTTGGTATTTGGATATGCAGAGCAATTGCAAATCCATGGTAAAGAAGAGGCAGCTAGGGCCAAAGGAAACAACCAGAAATTGTGCAAATAACGTAAAACCTCAGTGGATTTGTGAATGTGAAGTGTTGCTTCCAATTACTTTCGATTTCAATAAACCATTGCGCTCCCAGACAATCATTTAACCCTACACCTTGACTTTCAACTCATCGACCGCCAGTTCTGAGATGCCACAGCGAGAAACTGTAATTACCTTCTCAAGAGACAGACACGAGCTGCAACAGGCAGGGAATCCTTTATTGTGCAGTTATTACCAGGAGCCGAAAAACTATGTCATGTTCTTCGTAGCCTGAAACACATTACCAATGAGGATTAACAACTCGTCAAGACCTTCCCCGTATCTCTACTTCTAGCCTTACATCAACTTCCAAACCTTAAACAGGTCATGATTTGTAGCAAGCTGCCGAGCGTTCGGGACAATGACACCAAACCACAATGTCACAGCAGCTGCTGCAAGACGTTTTAGAGAATCGACATGGGTAACGCCATTACATGTGAGGACACCTCCCATCATGCACGCGGCAGGTAATCTTATGATTCGGCCTGTTTTGTCTGTCTTATGTGCTGCAGGCAATGATGCCCTGAGGCATGTTACATTGGCCAGACCGAGCAAATACCATGTCAATGGATGAATGGACACTGCACAACAATCACCAGGTCGGACTGCTCCCTCACAGTCAGGGTTGGGCTATCCACAAAGGCGGACATTGGGAGAAGCATCATCCGAAGAGTGTCTGATCAGAAGCTAAGAGCGAAATTCCCCAATAATGGGAACGACGTTAACCGGGATCTTGGGGTCATGTCACACTGGAGGCGACCCCACTGCACAATGCTCTCTCTCTCTCTCTCTCTCTCTCTCTCTCTCTCTCTCTCTCTCTCACACACACACACACACACACACACACACAAGCACCAAACACATGCACACACACAAACACGCACACACAACCACCCACGCAGACATTCCGTCAAACACAATATAAATTTTGCGAACATGTTCTTAACCTCCACAACCACCTGAAGAAGGAACGGCACTCTGAAAGTTAGTGCTTCCAAATAAACACGTTGTACACTCACCTGGTGTTGTGTTTTTTTTTAAACATTCTGCAGCAATGTTTATCTATTTAATTTATTCAGCACGTTCTAAAATATTAGTTCTTCTGTTTTCACATTTATTGCGTGACTTGCATTTTCCCACGACTTTCACTTTTTGTTTTAAATTTCCATCATCTGCAAATTAACAACTAAGTCTCGGAACACAGACAGACCTATTAGGAGTAAGAATCGCCTCCATATTACTGGAAGTTTGAAAGTGCGAGAGCAGCTGGGAGAGCAGGAATATCGTTAATTCTCCAGATAATAAAAGAATGGGTATGAAGCAAAATGACATGTTTTAAAACTGGTGTGTACAGGGTGGGGGGGAGTTGGCTGATGTAAGCAGAAGTAAATCAAGGATATTTTTGATGATGTGAATATATTGTTCAATTTACTTTGCTAAAATTCATATGCTACTTGATGAAGAAGCAGTGCTCTGAAAGCTGGTATTTCCAAATAAACCTGTTGGACTAGAACATGTTGTTTTGCGATTTTTGACTTTGTCCACGCCAGTGCAACACCGGCAATTCCAATCATAGTTTACTTTGAGTATGGCACTGTTGTTTTGAGTGATCTGTTTTTGCACGTGACAGTTGCAGGAGAGCTTGGACCCAGATATTTGGGACACAGGTATTGAGTTTTTAACCGAGAAAGAAGATTCCTGATGAAGGGCTTATGCCCTAAACGTCGATTTTCCTTCTTCTTGGATGCTGCCTGACCTGCTGTGCTTTTCTAGCAC
>NC_057717.1:47632548-47638714 GCF_004010195.1 Chiloscyllium plagiosum | reverse complement strand
CCACCACTCATGCCTCTGAAATTCCCATCTTCAAGGAAACCTCGCCAGATTATCTGACTGCCCCAAATCTCATCCCGCTGGGTTGTATTCTGATTTCACCATTCAACTGTGAACTATTCTGCATTTCCTTCTACGTATTTTATATGCAATTATGTTTTTTTTTTCTCTCACACACACACGCATACACGCACATACGTGCACATATACACATTTAGCCACTAGTTGTTTCATTTACTGCAATGCAAAGGACATACATTTCTAACGACCATTCTATGTTCCAGTGGCTGTGTAGGATGCTTCAGGCGTGCAACGTTTTCATCGTAGACATTAGCAATTGTAAGGAGGTTATGGGTGTCTACTTTCTGATGATCCAGTAGATGGTATTTTCGCACATTGTTCTCATCCATGTGTATGCATTCCTTTGAGTAGTTAGTGTTCCCTCTGTTCTGTGTTTCATGTTTTAATATCGTTCAGACCATTTCTTTATTTAATTAAGATAAAATAGACTGAATTAGAAAATCGCAACACTCTAAAAATGAATCCGAAATCTTATCCTTTGGCTGATAAATAATGCGTTTTTCTGTCTCCTTCGTAGATAATTTAATTGCAATTTTCATACTTACTCATAGGAAATGTGGTCTGTTTGAATGCATCACTCGTTACCTGCAGTCAATATCCATCTCGGATCTAACACTTACTCTTTTTGAAATGATATAGTGACGTATTCCGCACATTCACAAAACTTATTCCATTACATCGCTGCCTGTGTATAATATCCTCGCCGTCCTCATTTAGGCAGCCACTGACTGTCCTGACTGGTTCACTCTCACCTTCACGTGTGATTGGCTTGCGGTTGTTTATTGCCAGAAGCTGAAATGTCGATATTACAGTGAGAAAACGGCGGCTGGGTTTCTGGAACAGGAATAGCGATCAGTTGTTTCGACATTATATTCTAGTACTTTATATGTAAGCATTGGCATCCTCGGTCTAACATCACGTGATTTTGTTTGGTAACATTGGATGATCAGTGGTCTCCAGTCTTTAGTGCAATCGAGTTCATTCATAACACTCGAAATCCATGTGTTCCATTTATCTTGATTTCCCTGCTCAATAGTTCGATGGTCATCATATATTAATGACCAGCAGAGGCTGCAGGAAACGACTGATTAACAGCGGTGCAGTGTCTCTGAGAGACGAAGAGATGGGCAGTCGGAGAAAATCCATGATCCTCCTCTTGCTTCTCATTGCCAATTTCATTATCTTATGGTCATTCTTCATATTTTGTTCACGATTATGACGGTTTAGCACTTTGGGCTATCAGTAGCTGTTCAGGATTTTGTGCATGAATTGGGCTTCATGTTGCAGCGCTTCAGTTGCTGCACAAATACAACAATTTATGCCGCGACTGAAACAAAATTCAGACAGCTGTTGACGAATGTACTGACATATCTATTTAAGCAGATTTATCTAATAATTAAACACATTCGATAATCTACCTTCTCAGGGTTACCTTACATTTTCACATTTACAGAAGGTAAATAATTTGATCCTATGGTAACAGACAGCATATGGAAACTATTTCTCAGTGAACATGGCAGGTTTGCTTTCTCCTTCGCAATAAAATGTGTTTAATCATTGGCATTCAAAATAAAAAGGAAAATATTGCAGACGCTAGAGATCTGAAAGAGAAACAGAAGGTCATTGCGAATCTGAAGACACCTCACATCATCTCTGATAAGTGAATCCATTGACATTTTGAGTTCTAATAAGTTTTGTTTTGGAACTGAACGGATCAATTTTATAACGATGAAAAGTGGGGAGCGTGGGTAAGCAAAAGACAGAGGGAACACACATGGTAGCACAGGAGATGCATTTTTGCGAGTATTCTTAGTGTTCCTTTCTGATGAGTTAAGTCCTGGCTATGATGAAGCCAAAATAATGATTTCATTGACTGATTCCTGGGATATTAGGACTTATGGATGAATAAAGATTGAATTGGTTACATGTGCATATACTGGCGTTTCGAAAGAATTACGTGAAATCAAATAGAAACCACAACATTCCAACTGGCCAAGTTAAAAGCAGAAGAAATATTTTGGATAGCAAGGAAATAATTCAGAGGCACACAGTCTGGGATATGAACCATATAGGACTGAGTTGAGATGAAATGTCTTTATCCAGAAAGTGACGTGCCTGAGGAATGCATAGGCACAAGAAAAGGTTTACGTCAAAATATGCACTTTTTTCGAGATGGAGATAAATCTTGTTCTTTGGACTAAAGGGATCAACAAAGCAGAGAAAACGTGTTGCAACAATTATCTGAGTTGGACGATCATGAGTGCTCAGAGTTAATGTCAGAAAAGGAACAATCGGCCCCATGGCAATGTCCAATTCAATGCTTTCAGTTTCTCTAAAATGCATGGAGATGAAAACATAGTTTCTAATACTTGGGTGAATAACTTTAAAAAACACACACACAAAATGGGCTCGCTTTCCGGGGGAAAAAACACACTATTTGGAGTGAGGTCGTGAATTTAAACTGAAGGTAGAGTTCATTGAAAGGGGCAAAGTATGGGCATTAGCCTTGATTATGACTTCACTCGGAATCGTGTACTTTTCTTATCGAAATGTAATGTCAGCAAAATCCGATAATCACAGCCTTTCTAATGACCGGCCATCTTATCGATCATCCCTCTGCACTGGCGATAACATTACTCCAAGTTGTCAGGTCAAGATGGGTGGGTGGATAAGTTTGTAGAGAATAAAAATATCGGTGGAATTGTGTATATTTTAGAAAACCACGAAAGGATGCATCACGATATAATTCAGTTGTGGATGTGGGCAGAGTAATGGCCAATGGTGTTAAATGGAAGTACATGCGAGGTGTTGCACTTATGCAGATTAAATCCTGAGGAGAACTATCGAGTTCATAGCAGAACCTTGAACAGCATTGATGTGCAGAGGGAACATATGCTTCATTTCCATTGTTTCCTAAACTTGGTAGCATAAGTCGAAAGGGCAATAAAGAAGGCTTATGGCATGCTTACCTTTCTTAGTCAGGGAAATGAGTGCAAGAGTCAGGGTGATGTCTTGCAGATTTATCAGATTTTGGTTAGGCCACACTTGGAGTACTGTGTTTAATTCAGTCTGTTACATTACGGGAAGAATGTGAATGGTTTGGAAAGAGCACACAAGACAGTTATGGGTTCGCTACATGGATTAGAGAGTATAACTTTCAGGAAAGGCTAGAAAAGCTCCGATTGTAGGCTGAGATTCACTTGACATAATTATATAAAATAACAATATTCATTGGTCGCACTGAAGGTCAGCATCTTTTTTGGACAGTTAAATGCCTAACACGGGTGCGCACACATTTTTGGATAGAGGCAGAAATTTCAAAAGTGATGTGAGGCACATTGTTCACAGAGTCTTCACAGTGAATGGTAATGGACGAAGTGCGGTACGAGCATTTAACGGATTTTTATATATGCGCGTGAAAGTACAAGGAATGGAGGGATATGGATCAATGGTACAGGAACACAATTATTTAATTTGGAGTCAAGTACGGCAAAATATGGTGAATTGATGGTCCAGTTATTGTGCTGCTCATGTCTATGTTCTATGTTCTATCACTATCATCTCTCACTCCACTATATTTCACACAGCCTGGGCCAGTCTCCATGACCATCACCACTCTCGCCTCTGCTTTACCATCTCTCCTGCAGCCGGAGCCCATCATCATGTCCATCACTACTAACAAAACCTCCCACATACCGTGGACAAGTCTCCATGCCCATCACCAAGCTCCCTCCCACTGCACCATCATTCAGACACCATTGGGCTAGTCAAAAAAAACAGTCATGACATTCTCCTCCTGCTTCACCATCTCTCATGCAGCATGTAGTACTCATATTACCACCGTCTGTCTGTCCTCCCTCTAGTAAATTATTCCCATATCATGAGCCACTCTGAATGTGCTTCAGCATTCCTCCCAACAACCCCATCACAACCATCCTACTGGCTAAACATTACGTACTGTATTCCTCTGCTTCACAGTCTTTCATCCCTCACATCAGATTTTCCAGATTGCATCAGCATCATTACTATGTCCAACTCCAGATGGTTATGACTATCTCTTTAGCCAGCCATCCTGTCCATCATTTCTCTAGTTGCACACAACATTCTATCTAATAGAGTGACCTTCAAGTACATAAAACTCTATCTTCCCTCAACTTCTCACATTCAAGTTATTACTTATCAGTTTATTGCACGTAGGTGAATCTGGCTGGGCCAGCCTTTTTGGCCGCCCATATTCGCATTTGAAAACTGATGGTGGCGAACTGATTTCTTGAATTGCTGTAACCAAAAGGTTCAGGATTCGCCCAGGAAATTATTAAGGTGAGAAATCCAACACTTAGACACATACGTGCTGAAGGACAATCGATATATTTCCAAGTTAGGGTGGAGGGTGGCTGGTGGGAAGCATGCAGGGAGGGGTGTTCACATGTGTCAGTGGCCATTATCTTCTGGAAGCAAATGCTTGTGATTTCGAAAGGTACTATCTGAGGAGATATTCTGAATTTCTGCAATGCATCTTGTAGATAGTACTCATTTGCAACTGATCTCGATGGTATAAGGAGTGATAGTTGCCAATGTATAGGCATTCAAATGGATTGCTTCATTTGGATGCCCTTCCCTGCACGATCCCTGATCGGCACGACTCTCTCTCTGTTCATCCTCTTGTCCCTCACATAAGTATAGAACTATTATATGTTTTCTTTGTTCGTACCCATCACGGTTTTTCCTTCATTTCCATTTCCACCTCTCCTAAGTCCGTTCTCCAGTTCCTTGTAACCCCTGAGAGCCCCGTCTCAAACTTGGTTCGTCAAACTTAAGTAAGTTTCCTTCTTCCAGTTGATTGGACTTTCCACATCCCTTGTCACCCAAGATTCCGTCACTCTACCAAACCTTGCTTCAATGGTACAAATCGACCGAGCACTCATAGCAGCTGCTCACCAAACGAAGTGCTCACCAAACGTCCTCGGCATTTCTGTCATGCATTTCTCTGTCCCCAATTTATGCTCCACAATACCTGCCGAATAGCGTTCTAATTCCCCATCCGCCAACCAAACACTTCATACTGAATGCTCCTATTCCTCCCCATGAGTACAGTAAATGACAGGTTGTTGTAATCATTATCGCCGTAATGCTCTCCCACCAAGAGATCTGATACCTGATCTTGTCGGTTTCGAATAACCAAACTCAGTATGGCCTCCCCTCCAGTCCGCCTCTGCATGTTGAGTTTGCGGTCCTTCCTGGACACAACTGAGAAAAAATCTGCTTCATCCAACCGAGTTGCACTAACGAGTTTCCAATCAATACTAAGGAAGTTGAAGTAAAACTTTAAAGAAACACGATTATTGTGAACATTTGCAGCTCAATTGATGATATTCGAACATAAAACAAAGAACAGTACAGCGCAGAATAGGCCCTTTGGCGCTCAATGTTGCACCAACCTGTGAATTATTCTCAGCTCGCCCCCTACGCTATTCCTTGATCATTCATGTGCTTATCCAAGGATTGTTTAAATCTCCATAATGTGGCGAGGTTAACAACATTGGCAGGTAGAAGATTCCACCCCCTTACCACTCTCTGTGTAAATAACCTGTCCCTGACATCAGTTTTAAATCTATCAACCCTCAATTTGCAGATTTACCCCCTCGTGTGAGCTGACATCAGCATTCCGCAAAATGGTTTTCACTGTCTACCCTCTCTAATCTTCTGATCATCTACGATATTGGTGCAGGTTCGGTGAGCTGCAAAGTTTCTTTTCAGCTCATTCATCACCATGGGGAGGTAACATCAACAGTGAGAATCTTCGATCAAGTCTTACTGATGTTCTTAACGAGTCATGGTGACAAAACGTCTGAAAGCAAACCATCCAGATCAGCAAGCTTACATCTATACTAAAACAACATCTTCCTTCTGCAACTTTCCAAAATCTGCCTTCTAATCTATTCCTCTGTTTCATGGTTTCTATTTGTGGGTCGATTTAAAACTCCCAAAAAAGTTATTCCTCCTTTCCTATTTCTGACTTCATTTATAAGTTCCTCCTCCACGACGTCCCCTCCTGCATCTGTGATACTATCCCTGATTAGCAATGCCA
>NC_057717.1:47623011-47631589 GCF_004010195.1 Chiloscyllium plagiosum | reverse complement strand
CATCTGAGAATAGCAGTTTGTTGTTGTTTTCTTCCTTTTTTATGAATCTTATCCCAGTAATGATGTTATTGACCGTCTTGAAGATTTCCTATAACTTGTTCTGTTGAGCAATTACAAAGATGTCACCTTTGAAAGGGAACCGAAGTTTGGGTTGGATGGTTGGCAGAGCTGTTTGTTCAAGTCTCCGTATTACCGCTTCTGCCAGGAAGTCTGATGTTGGTGATACCGTTGGTGTTTCTTTTATTTGCGTGTAGGTGTTGTTATTGAAAGTGAAGTGAGGAGAATTCGTTCTTAGCAGCATTAACAAGAACTGCCAGACACTGAAAAGGCCGCCTTAGTAGGAGGATATAATTACGACTTCAAATAACCGAAAAAGGAGAATTTCTAAGCACCATTAGACGCAACACTGTAAGGCCAGGAACTCACGCAGGAAATTCAGCAAACCATCAGACAGACAGTTGCAACAACATTAAGCAGGACAAAGGAAAGAATCACATCCAATCCTCAAGAAAGGAAAGCAATAAAATTACCAAAGAAGACATAAACATCGTAATTCTATCCACAGAGAAAAGACACTGGACAATCGTTTTAAACAAATCAGATGACGATGAAAAAGTGAACGCACTGCTTGCAGATACGATTACTTACTAACAGGTGGCAATAGACCCATGCCCAATACGAGATAACCGAAGCTTAAGGAATCAGGAGGATTTAATAAGACCGAGTTCGAAAAGAAAAAGAACCAGACGGATTCAACACGCCACACTTCTACAACTATCCAAAATTCTGACACCAGGAGTGCATCTCAGACCCATGGTCTCACTACAGGAATCAATAACGTACAGACTAGCTGAGCAACTTCACAACAGACTAAAACACTTAGTAGACGGCACACGCCACTCCATTATTTCCACCCAAGAATTCATGAACACCGTCAAAGACACCAAGAATTAGAAGATGAATTATTGATCTCCTTCGGTGGAACAGCCAAGTTCACATCCATCAATATCAACCTGGCCAAAGAAACAATGACTACCCTATTATATGAAACAAATACACAAATACCAGGCACCGCCATCTCAACCAGCAGAGAAAACATCATCAAAATAATAGACCTATGCCTCATCTCTCACATCACTTTCAATAAAAACTCCCTCACGTAAATCAACGGAATATCCATGGGATCACCGATATCAGGGTTCCACCCAGAAACAGTAATGCAGAGTATCCAACAAACAGCTCTCCCGACCATGGAACCCAAACTTTGGCTCTGCTCCGTAGATTATACCTTTGTCATCACTAAATGAAATATATTAATGAAAAACTTCAAGACCATCAATAATAGGGCAGCACGATGGCACAGTGATTAACACTGCTGACTCACAGCACCAGAGACCCGGATTTAATTCCCGCCTCAGGCGACTGTCTGCGTGGAGTTTGCAAATTCTCCCAGTGGTGACGTGGATTTTCTCCCGGTGCTCCGGTTTCCTCCCACAGTCCAAAAATGTGCAGATTAGGTAAATTGGCTATGCTAAATTGCTCGTAGTGTTAGGTGTAAATGTAGGGGAATGGGCTTGGATGGGTTGTGCGACGGTGGGGACTTGTTGGGCCGAAGGGCCTGTATCCACAGTGTGAGCAATGTAATAAAAAAAATCCTATTGGCATAACATTCACAAAAAACAACAATAAACTGCCATTCCTTGGTGCTACAGGAGGGGAATTTCAAAGAAAGAAAAAAAACACAAAGCAAATACTGAACTATAGAAGCAATCAGCCAAAAGCCCTCAATGAAGGTGCATTAGCACATTTGTTCAACGACCCATCATACGCTGCAGCACCGATGAACTATGAAGAATAGAAGAAAACCACCCATACAATACATTCAAGAAGAACGGCTACTCAATGAACGCAGTCGGCCGGTTTCTAAGCAAAATACCCAAACAGCAGAACCTTAACCACTTTTCCCTACATCAAAGACATCTCGGAAATTACTTCCAGTCGACTCTTACATCTTGCCATCATTTTATCACACAAACCCAACAGCGCACTTAAACAGCAATTAATAAACTTGAAATACCCAATAAGCCTGCAAGCACAACGAATGTCATTTACAAAATATCTTGCAAGGACAGTAACAAACACTACATTGTACAACGAGGCAGAAAACTAGACACAATGATATATAAATATCAACTATCCACAAACAGACATGACTCACGATCACTAATATACTTACATGCAGATGAGGAAGAGCACGACTTTGACTGGGACAACGCATCGACCGTCGGAGAAGCTAAATATGCAAGAATTGCCAGAACCATGATATTCCACCTGGAATTGTGTCAAAAAACACATCGATGTGGACCCCATCTACCAAGCTCTGAGAACACGAAAGGGAAATGACATCACCAAACAGCCAAAGAAACCTAAACACATAAATCGAAAGCGGGAAATGACACTAGCCTTTCCCTGGAGGCTCACTGATGAAGATACCTACTGTGTGAACGTGTGAAACCAAACCTTTTGCTCAGCGAACAATTTCACATCCATTCCAAACGTTTGGTGCTGAACTGTATGTCAGTGCAAAGTCTTGTTAACTACCTGAACTTTTCTGTAACTCAATAATCTGCTCACTTGACACTTCATGCTCTCTGCTTGCATGCAACTCCGTTGTACCTCTGCACTACCCAAGCTCTCCAAGTACTGCTGTAATTTCATTATCAACTGTCATGCCTGGCACACTTATCAATCTCAGAAAAATTGTGATTCCCGTCTCCATTGTTAAATCTGGCATCCAGTACTTCCCAACTGTCCCACCACTCATGCCTCTGAAATTCCCATCTTCAGGGAAACCTCGCCAGATTTTCTGACTGCCCCAAATCTCATACCCGTTGGGTTGTATTCTGATTTCACCATTCAACTGTGAACTATTCTGCATTTCCTTCTACGTATTCTATATGCAATTATGCTTTTTTCTCTCACACACACACGAATACACGCACATACGTGCACATAAACACATTTAGCCACTAGTTGTTTCATTTACTGCAATGCAAAGGACATACATTTCGAATGACCATTCTATGTTCCAGTGGCTGTGTAGGATGCTTCAGGCGTGCAACTTTTTCATCGTAGACATTAGCAATTGTAAGGAGGTCATGGGTGTCTACTTTCTGGGGATCCAGTATATGGTATTTTCGCACATTTTTCTCATCCATGTGTTTGCATTCCTTTGAGTAGTTAGTGTTCCCACTGTTCTATGTTTCATGTTTTGATATCGTTCAGACCATTTCTTTAGTTAATTAAGATAAAATAGACTGAATTAGAAAATCGCAACACTCTAAAAATGAATCCTAAATCTTATCTTTTGGCTGATAAATAATGCGTTTTTCTGTCTCCTTCGTAGATAATTTAATGGCAATTTTCATACTGACTCATAGGAAATGTGGTCTGTTTGAATGCATCACTCGTTACCTGCAGTCAATGTCCATCTCGGATCTAACACTTACTCTTTTTGAAATGATATAGTGACGTATTCCGCACATTCACACAACTTATTCCATTACATCGCTGCCTGTGTATACTATCCTCGCCGTCCGCATTTAGGCAGCCACTGACTGTCCTGACTGGTTCACTCTCACCTTCACGTGTGATTGACTTGCGGTTGTTTATTGCCAGAAGCTGAAATTTCGATATTACAGTGAGAAAACGGCGGCTGTGGTTTCTGGAACAGGAACAGCGATCAGTTGTTTCGACATTATATTCTCGTACTTTAAATGTAAGCATTGGCATCCTAGGTCTAACGTCACGTGGTTTTGTTTGGTATCATTGGATGATCAGTGGTCTCCAGTCTTTATTGCAATCAAGTTCATTCATAACACTCGAAATCCATGTGTTCCATTTATCTTGATAGACCTGCTCAATAGTTTGACGGTCAGCATATATTAATGACCAGCAGAGGCCGCCGGAAACGACTGATTAACAGCAGTGCAGTGTCTCTGAGAGACGAAGAGATAGGCAGTCGGAGAAAATCCCTGATCCTCCTCTTGCTTCTCATTGCCAATTACATTATCTTATGGTCATTCTTCATATTTTGTTCACACTTATGGCGGTTTAGCAGTTTGGGCTATCAGATCCTGTTCAGGATTATGTGAGTGAATTGGGCTTCATGTTGCAGTGCTTCAGTTGCTGCACAAATACAACAATTTATGCCACGACTGAAACAGAATTCAGACACCTGTTGACGAATGTACTGAAATATCCATTTAAACAGATTTATTTAATAATTAAACACATTCGATAATCTACCTTCTCAGGGTTATCTTCCATTTTCACATTTACAGAAGGTACATAATTTGATCCTATGGTAACAGACAGGATAAGGAAACTATTTCTCAGTGAACATGACAGGTTCGCTTTCTCCTTCGGAACAAAATGTGTTTAATCATTGGCATTCAAAATAAAAAGGAAAATATTGCAGACGCTAGAGATCTGAAAGAGAAACAGAAGGTCATTGCGAATCTGAAGACACCTCACATCATCTCTGATAAGTGAATCCATTGACATTTTGAGTTCTATTAAGTTTTTTTTTGGAACTGAACTGATCAATTTTATAACGATGAAAAGTGGGGAGCGTGGGTAAGCAAAAGACAGAGGGAATACACATGGTAGCACAGGAGATGCATTTTTGCGAGTATTCTTAGTTTTCCTTTCTGATGAGTTAGGTCCTGGCTATGAGGAAGCCAAAATAATGATTTCATTGACTGATTCCTGGGATATTAGGACTTATGGATGAATAAAGATTGAATTGGTTACATGTGCATATACTGGCCTTTCGAAAAAAAATTATGTGAGATCAAATAGAAACCACAACATTCCAACTGGCCAAGTTAAAAGCAGAAGGAATATTTTGGATAGCAAAGAAATCAAACAGAGACACACAGTGTGGGATATGAACCGTATAGAACTGAGATGGGATGAAATGTCTTTACCCAGAAAGTGACGTGCCTGAGGAATGCATAGGCACAAGAAAAGTTTTACGTCAAAATATGCACTTTTTTCGAGATGGAGATAAATCTTGTTCTTTGGACTAAAGGGATCAACAAAGCAGAGAACACGTGTTGCAACAATTATCTGAGTTGGACGATCATGAGTGCTCAGAGTTAATGTCAGAAAAGGAACAATCGGCCCCATGGTAATGTCCTATTCAATGTTTTCAGTTTCTCTAAAATGCATGGAGATGAAAACATAGTTTGTAATACTTGGGTGAATAACTTTAAAAAAAACACACACAAAATCGGCTCGCTTTCCAGGGAAAAAAAAACACACTATTTGGGGTGAGGTCGTGAATTTAAACTGAAGGTAGAGTTCATTGAAAGGGGCAAAGTATGGGCATTAGCCTCGATTTGACTTCACTCGGAATCGTGTACTTTTCTTATCGAAATGTAATGTCAGCAAATCCCGATCATCACAGTCTTTCTAATGACCAGCCATCTTATCGATCATCCCTCTGCACTGGCGATAACATTACTCCAAGTTGTCAGGTCAAGATGGGTGGGTGCATACGTTTGTAGAGAATAAAAATATCGGTGGAATTGTGTATATTTTAGAAAACCACGAAAGGATGCATCAGGATATAATTCAGTTGTGGATATGGGCAGAGAAATGGCAAATGGTGTTAAATGGAGGTACATGCGAGGTGTTGCACTTAAGCAGATTAAATCCTGAGGAGAACTATCTAGTTCATAGCAGAACCTTGAACAGCATTGATGTGCAGAGGGAACATATGCTTCATTTCCACTGTTTCCTAAACTTGGTAGCATAAGTCGATAGGGCAATAAAGAAGGCTTATGGCATGATTACCTTTATTGGTCAGGGAAATGAGTGCAAGAGTCAGGGTGATGTCTTGCAGATTTATCAGATTTTGGTTAGGCCACACTTGGAGTACTGTTTTTAATTCAGTCTGTGAATGTTGAATGGTTTGGAAAGAGCACACAGGACAGTTATGGGTTTGCTACGTGGATTAGAGAGTATAACTTTCAGGAAAGGCTAGAAAAGCTCCGATTGTAGGCTGAGGATACACTTGACATAATTCTATAAAATAACAATATTCATCGGTCGCACTGAAGGTCATCATCTTCATTGGACAGTTAAATGTCTAACACAGGTGCGCACATGTTTTTGGATCGAGCAACAAATTTCAAAAGTGATGTGAGGCATATTTTTCACAGAGCCTTCACAGAGAATGGTAATGGACGAAGTGCAGTACGAGCATTTAACGGATTTTTATATATGCACGTGAAAGTACAAGGAATGGAGGGATATGGATCAATGGTACAGGAACACAATTATTCAATTTGGAGTCAAGTACGGCAAAATATGGTAGATTGATGGTCCAGTTATTGTGCTGCTCATGTCTATGTTCTATGATCTATCACTATCATCTCTCACTCCACCATATTTCACACAGCCTGGGCCAGTCTCCATGACCATCACTACTCTCGCCTCTGCTTTACCATCTCTCCTGCAGCCGGAGTCCATCATCATGTCCATCACTACTAACAAAACCTCCCACATACCGTGGACAACTCTCCATGGCCATCATCACGCTCCCTCCCTCTGCACCATCTTTCAGACACCATTGAGCTAGTCAAAAAACCAATCATGACATTCTCCTCCTGCTTCACCATCTCTCATGCAGCATGTGGTACTCACATTACCACCGTCTCTCTATACCCCCTCTAGTAAATTATTCCCATATCATGAGCCACTCTGGATGTGCTTCAGCATTCCTCCCAACAACCCCGTCACAACCATTCTACTGGCTAATCGTTATGTACTGTATCCCTCTGCTTCGCAGTCTTTCATTCCATCATTTCTCTAGTTGCAGACAACATTCTATCTAACGGAGTGACCTTCAAGTACATAAAACTCTATCTTCCCTCAACTTCTCACATTCCAGTTATTATTTATCAATTTATTGCACGGAGGTGTCTCTGGCTGGGCCAGCCTTTTTGGCCGCCCATATTCGCATTTGAAAACTGAAGGTTACTCTCTCCGTGCTTAGTTTCAAGCTTGACTTTGAAATGAAGCATGTGCCGATAAGGATGGTACTGTTATAGTCGGGTGTACTGGACCCTAAATTTCAGAGACTGAGTGCCAACTCTCAGATACATCCACCTATCTTCCACTGTAGCATGACCCCGCCATGCAACATGAGGCCATTGTCTCAACTACGATAACTGACCACACTTCATCTGGTCATCGCCCCTCTCAGCCGTCAGCGCCCAAGCAGAAAGTGCAGCTCGCTTCCATATCCTCCAAACAAAAGGCCGGACAGACCCATTACTTCAGCAGCTCCTGCGTTATACAACTCAACACTTCTTGCCGATGATCCTCTGAAAGTGCAGCTCGCTTCCATATCCTCCAAAAAAAAGCTGGACAGACCCATTACTTCAGCAGCTCCTGCGTTATACAACTCAACACTTCTTGCCATGACTCAGTGTTTTCTCCACTGTCCAGTCCCTGTCCACGTACATCCGTAATTTCGCTGAGAGTTTACACCAGTTTCAGAATTACCATTTTGCAAGCTCCACCCCTTCTCTTTCCCGTGAACGTGCACTCGCTTTACACATCTATCCCCAACAGGATGATCTCAGGTCTCTCTGCTTCGTCCTGGACCAACGGGCTGAATCGCACATCACCACCACCACCCTCCTCAGCCTGGTTGAGCCCGTCCTCACGCTCAATAACTTCTGTTTTAAACTCCGCCTTTTTTGTCAGGTGAGGGGAGGGCATGGTACACATGTCGGCCACAGTTATCCACTGACCCTACTCCATTTCTTACGATTGATTTAATTTCATTTCTTACTGACATGGCAAACCCCACAACCTTTGCCCACTTGACTTTTTTTTGATAAAACGCATATCCTTGGATATTCAGCTACCAATCCTGATCCCCTTGCAGCTACGTCTCCATGATACCCTCCAGGTTACACCTGACAATTTCGAAACTGCCCTACAACAACATTTACATTTTTTCCTTATATGGCATGCATTCGGATAAAACACCTTCTGTCCGGTATTTACTATCCCTATTCTCATTGCCTTACGTTTGTCCCGCCATCGTGAAATTGGACTGTTACCTCTGTTCCATATGCGTATGTCCTGAAGATTTTAATAGCCATTAAAATGGCTATTAAAGTTCTACTGAGTTCTACTCCATTGCCTCCTTCTTTAATTCATGTTTTCTAATGTACCCTGTAACTGATACCAGCTCCACCACATTTAGTACAATGCCTTGCCTCCAACTCTAGTTGTGTCATTCCCTAATACTCTCATCCAAGCACGATTCAGGTGAAGACCATTCCATCGGAATTGCTCCATTCTTCCCCAGTACTGGTGACAATTTCCGATGAATTCAAACCTATTTATTCCATACCAATCTTTCAACAACGCATCTACCTCCAAAACGTTTGTTAACACTGTGCCAATTAAAGGGTGCTGCCTGAAATGCTGTGCTCTTCCAGCACCACTAATCCATAATGTGCCAATTAACCCCTGGCTAAATTAGCAAAAC
>NC_057717.1:47620517-47622511 GCF_004010195.1 Chiloscyllium plagiosum | reverse complement strand
TGAAAGGTACATCGGCTAGTTTGATTTTAGAGTAGGATAAAACGTCGGCACAGCATCAAGGTCTGAAGGGCCTATACTGTACTGAACATTTCTATGTTCTTTGTTAATAGAGCTTCATCTCCTCCAACAGTGTTGGGCCAAGATTTAAGAATTATTACCAAGGTTTCACATGTCTTCAGAAGAGCATTCCATACCATTGGAATCCTCATGCTGCCCTTCCCTTTCTTTTGTGAAATGCGGACAGTATCAGATAACTATTAATCTCAGTTCTGCGTTTTGTTAATGCGTGGAAGTTCTTTTGCTGCAAACCCCACCTCAGATCTTGAGAAGGACAAATTCAGAGGAAATCTCCAAGTGAGTAATCCATGGCTCACTTTAAGTTTTTAAAGTTATACTGATTTTGACATTAACTGTGTTTTAATCTATGTCCATTGCTCACTCTCTTTGTCTCTCTCGCACTGTTCGTGTTAACCCGGCAGTCGAGAGCGGGGTGCTAGAAGGGCATAACAGGTCAGGCAGCACCCGAGGAGGAGAATCCAAGTTTCGATTACAAGCCCTTCATGAGAACTCCTTATGACGGGCTCTTGCCGAAACGTCAATTCTCCTTCTCTTCAGATGTGGCTTGACCCACTGTTCTTTTCCAGCACCCTCCTCTCGACTCCGATCTCCAGCATCTGTAGGCCTCGTTTTCTCCTTGTCTTAACGTGTGAGCCTGTTCAAATAATGATCCACCATAAACTGATCCCAATTCTTTTCAGATGCTAATTGCATGCAATAGGTCTGCATTTGTATCTAAAACGTTGATTGGCACTGATATATTATGACTAATTTCCACAGCGTTTTCTTTCAGATTCAGTTAAATTGGTGATGATCGTCATCCTGAAGAGCGGGTATCGCGGCCTCTCAATTCGGAAAGCATATTATCCAATGAGAATGATGTTGGTTTGTGCCATGTTAGTCCCTTCAAGTTGAAACATTCCAAACTTTTCGCCAGCTTTGAAATGATTTGCAGCTCAAGTTGAAGTCGTGGATGTGAGTTTGCTTGCTGAGCTGCAAGGCTCAAAGGTGACATAATCAGTGAGCTCCCGAGGAAGTGTTGATATTATGTCCTGCTTACCATTTATACGTTTAGGTTTTTTGGGCGGTTGGTGATGTCATTTCCGTATCCTTTTTCTCAGGAGATTGTAGATGGGATCCATAGCGATGTGTTTGTTGATAGGGCTAGTGTCAGCATGCCATGCTTCCAGAAAGTTTCGTGCGTGCCTCTGATTAGCGTGTCTAGGATGGATGTGTTGTCCCAGACAAGGTCTCTCCTTGTCTTTATGTAAAGATAATAGCGATAGTGGGTCACTTCTTTTTGTGGCTAGATGATTTTCAGGTGTCACGTTGCCGAGTTTTCCCACTGCTTGTCCAATCTAGTGTTTGCAACAGTCGTTGCAAGGTATTTTGTAAATGAGGTTCGTTTAGCTTGTTGTCTGTCCAGTGTCTTTTAATTTAATTATCTGATGTTTAAGTGAGTTGTTGGGCATGTGGGCTATCATGATGGCAAGAGGTCTGAGTAATTTGCAGTCACTTCAGCGATGACTGCGATGTAGTGTAAAATGGATATGGTTTCTGGACTCCTTTTATCAGCTTGTTTGGGTTTGTTGCTGATAAATTGGACGACTGTGTTTATTTCACTGACACTGACATTTTCTACAAAACCACCGATTCCCACAGCTACCTGGATTACACCTCTTCCGACCCTACCTCTTGCAAAAATGCCATCCCGTATTCCCAATTCCTCCGCCTCCGCCGTATCTGCTCCCAGGAGGAGCGGTTCCACCATAGAACACACCAGATGGCCTCCTTCTTTAGAGACCGCAATTTCCCTTCCCACGTGGTTAAAGATGCCCTCCAACGCATCTCATCCACATCCCGCACCTCCGCCCTCAGACCCAACCCCTCCAACCGCAACAAGGACAGAACGCCCCTGGTGCACACCTTCCACCCTA
>NC_057717.1:47617231-47620137 GCF_004010195.1 Chiloscyllium plagiosum | reverse complement strand
CTGCCTGGAATGGACGGCATAACTTACGAGGAAAGTTTGAAGGATTAAGGCTTTTCTCGTTGGACAGAAAAATGGTGAGAGACGACTTGACAGAGGTGTACAAGATGATGAAAGTCAGAGAAAGGTTGAATAGTCAGAGACATTTTTTGCAGAGAATAAACGGCTATCAGGAACGAACATAATTTTAAAAGATTGGAGGAAGGTTTAAGGGAAATGTCAGAGGTTGGTTCTTTATACAGAGAATGGTGGGTGCGTGGAATGCACTGCCGGCAGTGGTCGGAGAGTCTAACACATTAGGGACATATAACTGACTCTTGGATATACACATGGATAAAATGAAAGGTACATCGGTTAGTTTGATTTTAGAGTAGGATAAAACGTCGGCATAGCATCAAGGTCTGAAGGGCCGATACTGCACTGAACATTTCTATATTCTTTGTTAATAGAGCTTCACCTCCTCAAACAGTGGTGGGCCAAGATTTAAGAATTATTACCAAGGTTTCACATGTCTTCAGAAGAGCATTCCATACCATTGGAATCCTCATGCTGCCCTGCCCTTTCTTATGTGTCATGCGTATAGTATTAGATAACGATTAATCTCAGTTCTACGTTTTGTTAATGCGTGGAAGTTATTTTGCTGCAAACCCCACCTCAGATCTGGAGAAGGACAAATTCAGAGGAAATCCCCAAGTGAGTAATCCATGACTCACTTTAAGTTTTTAAAGTTAAACTCATTTTGACATTAACTGTGTTTTAATCTATGTCCATTGCTCACTCTCTTTGTCTCTCTCGCACTGTTAATGTTAACCCGACAGTCGAGAGCGGGGTGCTAGAAGAGCATAGCAGGTCAGGCAGCATCCAAGGAGGAGGAGAATCCAAGTTTCGATCACAAGACCTTCATGATGACTCGTTATGACGGGCTCTTGCCCGAAACGTCAATTCTCCTTCACTTCGGATGTGGCTTGACCCACTGTTCTTTTCCAGCACCCTACTCTCGACTCAGATCTCCAGCATCTGCAGGCTTCATTTCCTCCTTGTCTTAACGTGTGAGCCTGTTCAATTAATGATCCACCATAAATTGATCCCAATTCCTTCAGATGCTAATTGCATGCAGTAGGTCTGCATTTGTATCTAAAATGTTGATTGGCACGGATATATTATGACTAATTTCCACAGCGTTTTCTTTCAGATTCAGTTAAATTGGTGATGATCGTCATCCTGAAGAGCGGGTATCGCGACCTCTCAATTCGGAAAGCATATTATCCAATGAGAATGATGTTGGTCTGTGCCATGTTAGTCCCTTCAAGTTGAAACATTCCAGACTTTTAGACAGCTTTGAAATGATTTGCAGCTCAAGTTGAAGACGTGGATGCGAGTTTGCTCGCTGAGCTGCAATTCTCAAAGGTGACATCATCAGTGAGCCTCCGAGGAAGTGTTGATATTATGTCCTGCTTTATATCTATGCGTTTAGGTTTTTTGGGCGGTTGGTGAGGTCATTTCCGTATCCTTTTTCTCAGGAGATTGGAGATGGGATCCATATCGATGTGTTTGTTGATAGGGCTAGTGTCAGCATGCCATGCTTCCAGGAAGTTTCATGCGTGCCTCTGATTAGCGTGCCGAGGATGGATGTGTTTTCCAAGACTAGGTCCTTCCTTATCTTTATGTAAAGATACTAGCGACAGTGGGTCACGTCTTTTTGTGGCTAGATGATTTTCATGTGTCACGTTGCCGAGTTTTCTCCCTGTTTGTCCAATGTAGTGTTTTCAACAATCCTTGCAAGGTATTTTGGAAATGAGGTTCGTTTAGCTTGTTGTCTGTCCAGTGTCTTTTAATTTAATTATCTGATGTTTAAGTGAGTTGTTGGGCATGTGGGCTATCCTGATGCCAAGAGGTCTGAGTAATTTGCAGTCACTTCAGCGATGACTGTGATGTAGTGTAAAATGGATATGGTTTCTGGACTCCTTTTATCGGCTTGTTTGGTTTTGATGCTGAGAAATTAGCCGACTGTGTTTATTGCATACCCATTCTTCTTGAAAATGCTCAATAGGCGGTTTTCTTCTGCTTTTCGTACTTCCTCGGTGCTTCAGAGTGTGGTGGCACGTTGACCTAATGTTCTAATGCAGCTTCGTTTGTGGGTGTCGGAATGATTGCTTCTGTAGTTGAGTATTTGGCCCGTATGTCCGTTTTCTCCAATGACTGATCGCTGTACAGTAACATCTGAGAATAGCAGTTTGTTGTTGTTTTCTTCCTCTTTTGTGAATTTTATGCCAGTAATGATGGTAATGATCGTCTTGAAGGTTCCCTCGAACTTTGTTTATCAATGACAAAGCTGTCATCTTTGTAAGGGAACCAAAGTTTGGGTTGGATGGTTGGGAGAGCTGTTTGTTCAAGTCTCCATATGACCGCTTCTGCTAGGAACTCTGATATTGGTGATACCGCTGGTGTTTCTTTCATTTGAGTGTATGTTTTGTTATTGAAAGTGAAGTGAGGAGAATTCGTTCTTAGCAGCATTAAAAATAGTGCCAGACACTGAAAAGGCCGCCTGTGTTGTCGGATAAAATTACGACTTCACATAATCGAAAAAGAAGGATTAGAAAAACCATTAGCAGCAACACTGTAAGACCAGAAACTCACGCAAGAAATTCAGCAAACCATCGGACAGACAGTTGCAACAACATGAAGCAGGACAAAGGAAGAAAACACACCCAATACACAAGGAAGGAAAGCAATAAAATTACTCAAATAAGAAATAAACATCGTAATCCTATCCACAGAGAAAGGACGCTGGACAGTCATTTTAAACAAATCAGACGACGATGAAAAAGCGAACCTACTGCTTGCAGATATGATCACTTACCAACATGTGGCAATAGACCCATGCCCACACCGAGATTACCGAAGCACAA
>NC_057717.1:47606694-47617155 GCF_004010195.1 Chiloscyllium plagiosum | reverse complement strand
CCATGGTCTCACTACAGGAATCAATAACGTACAGACTAGCTGAGAAACTTCAGAACGGACTAAACTATTTAGTAGAGGGCACACGCCACTCCATTATCTCCACCCAATAATTCATGAACACCGTCAAAGACACCAAGAATAAGAAGATGAATTAATGATCTCCTTTGATGTAACAGTCATGTTCACATCCATCGACATCAACCTGGCCAAAGAAATACTGACTAAGCTATTATATGAAATAAAGTCACAAATACCAGAAGCCTCCAACTTCACCAGAAAAGGCAACTTCATCAAAATAATAGACCTATGCCTCATCTCTCACATCACTTTCAATAACAAGTCCCTCATGCAAATCAACGGATATCCATGGAATCACTGATATCAGGGTTCCTCGCAGAAGCAGTAATGCAGAGTGTCAAACAAACAGCTCTCGAGAGATTATACCTTTGTCGAGAGATTATACCTTTGTCATCTCTAAATGAAATATAGTATTGGAAAACTTCAAGACCATCAATACTAGGATGGCACGGTGGCACAGCGGTTATCATGCTGCCTCACAGCACCAGAGACCCGCGTTTAATTCCCTCCTCAGGCGACTATCTGTGTGGAGTTTGCACATTCTCCCCATGTCTGCGTGGGTTTTCTCCGGGTGCTCCAGTTTCCTCCCACAGTCGAAACATATGCAGGTTAGGTGAATTGGCCATGCTAATTTGCCGTAGTGTTAGGTGTAAATGTAAAGGAATGGGTTGTGGGACGGTGTGCACTTGTTGGGCCGAAGGGCCTGTTTCCACACTGTAAGTAATCTAATCTAAAAACAAATTCCTATTGGCATAACATTCACAAAAAAAAAACAAACTGCCATTCCTAGGTGTCACAGTAGGGGAATTCCAAAGAAAGAAAAAAAGACATAAACCAAATACTGAACTATAGAAGCAATCAGCCAAGAGCCCACAAATGAAGGTGCATTAGGACATTTCTTAAATGAGCCACCATACACTGCAGCACCGAAGAACTATGAAGAATTGAAGAAAACCACCCATACAGTACTTTCAAGAAGAACGGCTACTCAATAAACGCAGTTCGCCAATTTCTAAGCAAAATGCCCAAACACCAGCACCCTTAGCACTTTTCCCATCATCAAAGATACCTCGAAAATGACTTCCAGCCTACTCTTACATCATGGCATCATTTTAGCACACAAACCCAACAGCACACTTAAACAGCAATTAATGAACTTGAAATACCCAATGAGACTGCAAGCACAACGAATGTCATTTACAAAATAATTTGCAAGCTCAATAACAAACACTACATTGTACAACGAGGCAGAAAACTAGCTAAAATGATATAGAAACGTCAACTAACCACAAAAAGACATGATCCACGATCACTAATATACTTACATACAGATGAGGAAGGGCACCACTTTGACTGGGACAACGCATCCATCGTCACACAAGCCAAAGAGTGACATGCGCTAGAATTGCCAGAACCATCACATTCCACCTGGAACTGCGTCGAAAAACTCATCGATGTGGACCCCAACTGTCATGCTCTGAGAACAGGAAAGTGAAATGACATCACCAAACAGCCAAAGAAACCTAAACACATAAATAGAAAGCGGGACATGACACGAGCCCTTCTCTGGAGGCTCACTGATGAAGATACCTACTGTGTGAACGTGTTAAATTAAACACTACAGCTCAGCGAACAATCTCACATCCATTCCAAACGTTTGGTCCTGAAATGTGTGTCAGTGTAAAATCTTCTTAACTACCTGAACTTTACTATCACTCAATGATCTCCTCTCTTGACACTCCATACTCTGCTGGCATCCAACTCCGTTGTACATCTTCACTATCCTAGCACTTCAAGTACTGTTGTAATTTCATTTTCCATGCCTGGCACCCTAATCAATCTCAGAAAATTTGTGATTTCCTTCTCCATTGTTAAACCTGGCATCAAGTCCTTCCCAACTGTCCCACCACGCATGTCTCTGAAAATCCCAAATTCAGGGAAACCTCGCCAGATTTTCTGATTTCCCCAAATCTCATCCCGCTGGGCTGTATTATGATTTCACCATTCAATTAAAAACTATTCTGATTTCCTTCTACGCATTCTAAATCCAATTATGTTTTTCACTCTCACGCACACACATAAACACACACACATGCACACAAAAACATTTAGCCGCTAGTTGCTTCATTTACTGCAATTCAAAGGACATACATTTAGAACGACCATCCTATGTTCCAGTGGCTGGTATCGGATGCTTCAGGCTTGCAACGTTTTCATCGTAGACATAAGCAACTGTAAGGAGGTCATGGGTATCTACTTTCTGGTGATCCAGTAGATGGCATTTTCGCACATTGTTCTCATGCATGTGTATGCATTCATTTTGAGGAATTAGTGTTCCCTCTGTTCAGTGTTTCATGTTTTAATATCGTTCAGACCATTTGTTTAGTAAATTAAGATAAAATAGACTGAATTAGAAAATCGCAACACTCTGAAAATCAATCCGACATCTTATCCTTTGACTGATACATAATGCGTTTCTCTGTCTTCTTCGTAGATAAATTAATGGCAATTTTCATACTGATTCATAGGAAATGTGGTCTGTCTGAATCCATCAATCGTTACCTGCAGTCTATGGCCGTCTCGGATCTAACACTTACTATTTTTGAAATGATACTGCATTATATTCCACACATTCACTCAACTTATTCCATTATGTCGCTGCCTGTGTGTAATATCCTCGCCGTCCTCATTTATGCAGCAACTGACTGTCCAGTCTGGCTCATTGTCACCTTCACTTTTGATTGATTTGCGGCTGCTAATGCCAGAAGCTGAAATGTCGATATTACAGTGAGAAAACGGCGGCTGTGGTTTCTGGAACAGGAACAGCGATCAGTTGTCCCGACATTATATTCTATTACATTATATGTAAGCATTGGTTTCGTAGGTCTAACATCCCGTGGTTTTGTTTGGTAACATTTAGTGATCTGCGGTCTCCACTCTTTAGAGCAATCAAGTTTATTCATGTGTTCTCGAAATACATGTGTTCCATTTAGCTTGATATTCCTGCTTAATAGTTTAACGGTCAGAAATATTTTAATGACCAGCAGAGGACGCAGGAAACGACAGATTAACAGCGATGCAGTGTCTCTGAGAGACGAAGAGATGGGTTATCGAAGAAAATCCATGATCCTCCTCTTTCTTCTCTTTGCCAATTTCATCATCTTATGGTCATTCTTCATATTTTGTTCACTATTATGGCGGTTTAGCAGTTTGGGCTTTCAGTCTCTGTTCAGGATTCTGTGCAGGAATTGGGCTTCATGTTGCAGCGCCTCTGTTGCTGCTCAAATAGAACCACTTATGCCACGACTGAAACAAAACTCAGACAGCTGTTGACGAATGCACTGACATGTCCATTTAAGCAGATTTATCTAATAATTAAACACATTCGATAATCTATCTTCTCAGGGTTACCTTACGTTTTCACATTTACAGAAGGTAAATGATTTGATCCTATGGTAACAGACGGCATATGGAAACTATTTCTCAGTGACCATTACTGATTGGCTTTCTCCTTCGTAACAAAATGTGTTTAATCATTGGCATTCAAAATAAAAAGAAAAATATTGCAGACCCTGGAGATCTGAAAGAGAAACGGAAGGTCATTGTGAATCTTAAAAAAGCTCACATCATCTCTGATAAGGGAATCCGTTGACATTTTGAGTTCTATTAATTTTTTTTGGAACTGAACTGACAAATTTTATAACGATGGAAAAGCGGGGAGAGTGGGTAAGGAAAAGACAGAGGGAACACAAATAGTAGCACAGGGGATGCATTTTTGCGATTATTCTTTATTTTCTTACCTGATGAGTTAAGACCTGGCTATGGGGAAGCCAAAATAATGATTTCGATGACTGATTCTTGGGATATTAGGGCTTATGGATGAATAAAGATTGAATTGGTTACGTGTTCATCTACTGGCGTTTCGCAAAAATGATGTGAGATCAAATAGAAACCACAAAATTCCAACTAACCAAGTTAAGAGCAGAAGGAATATTTTGATAGCCAGGAAATCAAACAGAGGCACACAGTCTGGGATATGAAGCATACAGGACTGAGTTGAGAAGAAATGCCTTTACCTAGAAAATGACGTGCCTGAGGAATGCATAGGCACAAGAAACAGTTTACGTCAAAATATGGACGTTTTTCGAGATGGAAATAAATCTTGTTCTTTGGACTAAAGGGATCAACAAAGCAGAGATAACGTGTTGCAACAATTATCTGAGTTGGACGATCATGAGTGCTCAGAGTTAATGTCAGAAAAGGAACAATCGGCCCACTGGCAATGTTCTATTCAATGTTTTCAGTTTCTCCAAAATGCATTGAGATGAAAACATAGTTTGTAATACTTTGGTGAATAACTTTTAAAAAAAACACACACACACAAAATTGGCTCGGTTTCCAGGGAAAGAAACAGACTATTTGAATGAGGTCGTGAATTTTAACTGAAGTTAGAGTTCATTGAAAGGGGCAAAGCATGGGCATTAGCCTCGATTATGACTTCACTCTGAATCGTGTTCTATTCTTATCGAAATGTAAAGTCAACGAAACCCGATCATTACAGCCTTTCTCATGTCCAGCCATCTTATCGAGCATCACTCTGCACTGGCGATCGCATAACTCCAAGCAAGTTGCTAAGTCAAGATGAGTGGGTTAATAAGTTTGTAGAGAACAAAAATATCGGTGGAATTGTGTATATTTTAGAAAACCACCAAAGGATGCAGCGGGATATAATTCAGTTGTGGATCTGGGCAGAGAAATGGCAAATGGTGTTAAAATGGCAAATGGAGGTACATGCGAGGGGTTGCACTTATGCAGATTAAATCCTGAGGAGAAGTATATAGTTAATGGCAGAACCCTGAACAGCACTGAAATGCAGAGGGAACATATGCTTCATTTCCACTGTTTCCTAAACTTAGTCGCAAAAGTCGATAGTCAGTAAAGAAGGCTTATGGCATGTTTACCTTTATTGGTCAGGCAACTGAGTGCAAGAGTCAGGGTGATGTCTTGCAGATTTATCAGATTTTGGTAAGGCCACACTTGGAGTACTGCGTTTTATTCAGTCTGTTGCATTACAGGAAGAATGTGAATAGTTTGCAAAGAGCACAGAAGACAGTTATGGGTTTGCTACGTGGATTCGAGAGTATAACCTTTCAGGAGAGGCTAGAAAAGCTCCGTTTGGAGGCTGAGGATACACTTGACATAATTCTATAAAATAGCAATATTCATCTGTCGCTTTGACGGTCAGCATCTATTTTGGACAGTTAAATGTCTAATACGGGTGCGCACACATTTTTTGACGGGCGAGAAATTTCAAAAGTGATGTGGAGCACATTTTTCATACAGTCTTAACAGTGTATGGCGATGGAGGTAGTGCGATAAGAGCATTTAATCAATTTTTATATATGCGTATGAAAGTGCAAGGAATATAGGGATATAGATCAAGGGTGCAGGAATACAATTATTTAATTTGGCGTCATGTACGGCACAATATGGCGGACTGACGGTCTAGTTCTTGTGTTGCTCATGTCTGTGTTCTATGTTCTATCACTATCACCTCTCACTCCACCATATTTCACACAGCCTGGGCCACTCTCCATGACCAACACTATTCTCCCCTCCTGCTCCACCATCTCTCATGCAGCCTGTGCCCATCATGTCCATCACTACTATCACCATCTCTCACATATCGTGTCAAGTCTCCATGTCCATCATCACTCTCCCTCCCACTGCACCATCCTTCAGACACCATTGCACTAGTCAATAATCCATTAAGACTTTCTCCTCCTGCTTCACCATCTCTCATGCTGCATGTGGTAATCACATTACCATCGTCTCTCTGTACT
Organism: Chiloscyllium plagiosum; assembly: GCF_004010195.1. Taxonomy (NCBI): domain Eukaryota; kingdom Metazoa; phylum Chordata; class Chondrichthyes; order Orectolobiformes; family Hemiscylliidae; genus Chiloscyllium; species Chiloscyllium plagiosum. The sequence goes on along the minus strand of NC_057717.1, from coordinate 47,611,234 downwards.
CCCGCTAGTACGTTATTCCCATATCATGAGCCACTCCGGATGTGCTTTAGCACTCCTCCCAACATCCCATCACAACCATCCTACTGGCTCATCACTATGTACTGTATCCGTCTGCTTCACAGTCCTTAATCCCTCACATCATTACTGCGTCCATCTTCAGATGATTACTCCTACCTCTTTAGCCAGCCGTCCTGTCCATCATTTCTCTAGTTGCAGACAACATTCTATCTAACGGAGTGACCTTCAAGTACACAAAACTCTGTCTTCTCTCAACTTCTCCCATTCCAGTTATTATTTATCAATTCATTGCACGGAGGTGTCTCTGGCTGGGCCAGCCTTTTTGGCCGCCCATATTCGCATTTGAAAACTGAAGGTGGTGAACTGACTTCTTGAATTGCTGCAATCGAAGGGTTCAAGATTCGCCCAGAAAATTATTAAGGTGGTAAGTCCAATACTTAGACACATACATGCTGAAGGACAGTCGATACATTTCCAAGTTAGGTGGAGGGTGGCTGGTAGGAAGCATGCAGAGAGTGGTGCTCACATGTGTCAGTGGCCCTTATCCTTCTGGAGGCAAAAGCTTGTGATTTCGAAAGGTACTATCTGAGGAGATTTTTTGAATTTCTGCAGTGCATATTGTAGATGGTACTCAGTTGCTACTGAGCTCGATGGTATAAGGAGTGATAGTTGCCAATGTAGAGGCAATCAAACGGATTGCTTCATTTGGATGCCGTTCCCTGCACGATCCCTGATCGGCACAACTCTCTCTGTGGTCATACTCTTGTCCCTCACTGAAGTGTAGAACTGGTATGTGTTTTCCTTGAACCTACCCATCAAGGTTTTTTTTCCATTTCCATTTCCAGCTCTCCTAAGTCCATTCTTCCGTTCCTTATGGCGACATTGTAAGCCATGAGAGCCCCGTCTCATCCTTGGTTCGTCAAACTTAAGTAAGTTTCCTACTTCCAGTTGATTGGACTTTCCACATCCCTTTTCACCCAAGATTCCGTCACTCTACCAAACCTTGCTTCAATGGTACAAATCGATCGAGCAGTCATAGCAGGTGCTCACCAAACGACGTGCTCACCAAACGTCCTCGACATTTCTGCCATCCATTTCTCTGTACCCAATTTATGCTCCACAATACCTGCCGAATAGCGTTATAATTCCCCCTCCCCAATCAAACAGTTCCCATACCGTATGCTCCTATTCCTCCCCATGAGTACAGTAAACGACAGGTTGTTGTGATCACTATCGCCGAAATGGTCTCCCACCAAGAGATCTGATACCTGATCTTGTCGATTTCGAATCACCAAACTTAATATGGCCTCCCCTCCGTACCCCTATTTGCATGTTGAGTTAGCGCTCCTTCCTGGACACAACTGAGGAAAAATCTGCTTCATCCAACCGATTTGCACGAACGTGTTCCCAATCAATAATAAGGAAGTTGAAGTAAAACATTAAAGCAACACAATTATTGTGAAGATTTGCAGCTCAGATTGATGATATTAGAACATACAACAAAGAACAGTACAGCGCAGAATAGGCCCTTTGGCGCTCAATATTGCGGCAACCTGTGAACTATTCTCAGCTCGCCCCCTACACTATCCCTTCATCATTCATGTGCTTACCAAGGATTGTTTAAATCTCCATAATGTGGCGAAGTTAACAACATTGGCAGGTAGGAGATTCCACCCCCTTACCACTCTCTGTGTAAATAACCTGTCCCTGACATCAGTCTTAAATCTATCACCCCTCAATTTGCAGATTTACCCCCTCGTGTGAGCTGACATCATCATCCAGCAAAATGGTTTTCACTGTCTACCCGATCTAATCCGCTGATCATCTGCGATATTGGTGCAAGTTCGGTGAGCTGCAAAGTTTCTTTTCAGCTCATTCATCACCATGGGGAGGTAACATCATCAGTGAGAGTCCTCGATCCAGTGCTTACTGATGTTCTTAACGAGTCATGGTGACAAAACGTCTGAAAGCAAACCAACAAGATCAGCAAGCTTACATCCATACTAAAACAACATCTTCCTTCTGCACCTTTCCAAAATCTGCCTTCTAATCTATTCCTGTTTCTTGGTTTCTATTTGTGATTCGATTTAAAACTCCCAAAAAAGTTACTACTCATTTCCTGTTTCTGACTTCATTTATAATGTCATAGTGCACGAGTCCTCCTCCACGACGTCCCCTCCTGCACCTGTGATACTATCCCTGATTAGCAATGCCACTCTCCCATCTATTTCACCACCTTCTTATTACTTTGTAAACATCTACACCCCGAAACATTCAACAACTATTTCTAACCTGTGATTAACAAGTCGAGTTCATGGTTTAAACATCGTAGCTCCAACAGCTAATCCATGATCTACGTTCATCATCCAAATTCCAGACACTTCTTGAGCTAAAGTAGGCACACGTAGAAACATCACGCTGACTGCTACTTTGCCGTTTTAACTGTCTATCCTTGCTCAGCGATTCTCAGTACGCTGTATCTGCCTTTTCTCCAGCTGCTCCATCCTACCTGGAGCAAAACTGGAGCAAACCTCACACCCAGGATATTGGTATCCCCTCAGTTCATGTGCAACTCGTCCTCCTACCACATTTCCCACCATCCGGAGAAATAATCCCAGTGATGCCCTTATCTGAAGCATTCCCTGTTATACCACCTCTAAGAGAGGTTATTCAGCTGGAGAGGTGCAAAAACTCACATCCAGAGATGATAAACGCTTATGTGAATGAGCACAATGTTCAAGTGGTGAGAGGAGCATCAGAGATGGCCGAAGTATATGCATTGTTGCAGAAGGCCAAAGTTCGTTTCTAACAGAAATTTCATTCCATGACGGAGAAAAATTGGACACAAGGGAGATGTTTTAATGCAAAATGAAGAGTCGATGACATTGGGGTTAGTTTACCACAGGTGAAAAAGAAAACCCAGGAGACTGGAAAGTAGTTCAATTGCTTCAGGTGTTTTTTTGTTTTCTCTGTAATGGAGTGGGACACATAAACTTACACTGACAGTGGTTTAAGAAAACGTTGGCGAAACGGGTCTTCACTGCTGGAAGATGCGACACGTAAAGTCAGAGTACCAGTTGGTGAAGAAAGGCACTGATGGAAACGGTGCAGTAAAATAGGATAAACCAATAAGATTAATGAAAGTAGTAAAGGAAACCCCAAGAGTTGCAGGAGAGTGCGCAGCCTAAGTAAGGTAGAGGCATTAGAAAGCCTGCAGATTGTGAAAATAGATGAGTCCCCTGAGTCAGATGGGATTTATCCCAGGATCCTCTGGGAATCCAGGGAGGAGATTGCCGAGCCTTTGGCATTGAACTTTAAATGGTCATTGTCAACAGGAATAGTGCGAGAAGACTGGAGGATAGCAAATGTGGTTCCTCGGTTCAAGAAGGGGAGTAGAGACCACCCAGGTAATTGAATAATAGTGAACCTTACTTCAGTTGTTGGTAAAGTGTTGGAAAAGGTTATAAGAGATAGGATTTATAATCATCTGGAAACGAATAATTTGATTAGAGGTAATCAGCACGGTTTTGTGAAAGGAAGATCCTGCCTCACAAAACATATTGAGTTCTTTGAGAAGGTGATGATACAGGTAGATGAGAGTAAACCGTTTGTTGTGATGTATATGGATTTCAGTAAGGCGTTCGATAAGGTTCCCCACAATAGGCTATTGTACATAAACCGGAGGAATAGGATTGTGGGAGATATCGCAGTTTCGAACAGTATTTGGCTTGCTGAAAGAAGACAGAGGATGGTGGTTGATGGGAAATGTTCATCCTGGAGTCCAGTTATCATTGGTGTACCGCAAGGGTCGGTGTTGGGTCCACTTCTATTCGTCATTTTTTTAAACGACCTGGATGAGGGCGTAGAAGAGTGGGTTAGTAAATTTCCAGACGACACTAAGGTCGATGGAGTTGTGGGTAGTGACGAAGAATGTTGTAGGTTATAAAGAGACATAGATAAGCTGCAGAGCTGGGCTGAGAGGTCGCAAATGGAGTTTAATGCGGACAAGTGTGAGGTGATTCACTTTGGTCGGAGTAACTGGAATGCAAAGTACTGGGCCAATGGTAAGATTCTTAGTCGTGTAGATGAGCAGAGAGATCTCGGTGTCCATGTACACAGATCCTTGAAAGTTGCTACCCAGGTTGAAAGCGTTGTTCAGAAGGCATACAGTGTTTTAGCTTTTATTAATAGACGGATAGAGTTCTGGAAACATGAGGTTATACTGCGCCTGTACAAAACTGTGGTGCGGCTGCATATTGGAGTATTACAGTTCTGGTCACTGCATTATAAGAAGAATGTGGAAGCTTTAAAGGATGCAGAGGAGATTTAATAAGATGTTGCCTGGTATGGAGGGAAGGTCCTACGAGGAAAGGCTGAGTGACTTGAGGCTATTTTCGTTGCAGAGAAAAAGGTTGAGAGGTGACTTAATGGAGACATGTAAAATAATCGGCGGTTTCGATAGGGTGGACAGGAAGAGCCTTTTTCCAAGTATGGTGGCGGCTTTCACGAGGGGGCATAGCTT
>NC_057717.1:47604647-47606194 GCF_004010195.1 Chiloscyllium plagiosum | reverse complement strand
TGCGGTTGAGATTTCGTACAAACTTCTGGTAGAATCCACTAAGTTCCAAAAATCGAAGATCCTCTTTCTTCGAGGACGGTTGTGGAAATTCCGCGATGTCCTTCGTCTTAACGTTCCTTGGGGACATCGTTCCATGCCCGATGATTTTCCAAAGAGCATCACCTCTCCTTCACGAATTCAATTTTGTTTTCAGTAATCCTTGAAACAGCTCTGCAAAGTGCAACATGTGATCTTTCCCCAAATAACGAGATATCACCAAACTATCAACATGTATGACACAGTCAAATCCGTCACAACTCTGTTCACAGTCTTTAGAATGTGGCTGGTGCGCTCTTCCTTCCAAAGGACAGCACTTCGAATTGATAATGCTCATTTGGAGGTTCCAAATTGACAAGCAGCTTTCACTTTCTCCAATAAAAGTACCGGCCAATCACCATGCAGTAAGTCCAAATTTGTGAAGCAGGTGGTTTGTCCAACTTCCGCTGGTGTTGGCTATGAGTTGGATTTAGTTATGGCGTCCATCTTCTGCCAGACATCAAAAAACAGTTCAGTCCCATCAGGCATTAGAACTAAGATGATCAGCTAACTCCATTCAGTCTGACTTGACACTATTACGTCTTGTTAAAGCATCACATTTACTTTCTTCTGCATTTGTGCGGCTTTGAGAGAATTGAAATTCCAGAGCTGCTGTTTTATCTGGGCAGCATTCCTTGCTTCCACCTCATGCACATTAGTTCAACCTTCGCTATTCTATTTCTGCGTATGTCCTTAAACTGCTGTGACAAACTTTTCCGTGCGTTCCTTTGCTCCTGAGGCAAGTAGTTCACTATTCTATTTCAATCCTCAAGTATTTCCTTATTACTTAACCTATTTTGAGGCACATCAAAATTGGCACCATCTGGATATGATTCCTAACACTGCAGGACAGTAACTAGCATCTCTGGTGGGTGTCCTATCCTATGGTGCATTTTACAGGTATGGCAAAGCTCAACAACGGCCCTATGCAGACGAGGCCAGTAGAAGTGTTTTTGAGCCATGGCCTGAGTTGGCCTCACCCTTAGGATACATCCTACTGGCAATTCATGAGCTACCCGTAATGCTTCGTGTCTGTATGCTACTTGCAACGCAATCAGGTTCACGTCTGCCTATTTCTCCTCAGCAGTATCCAGCTGTGGTCTCCATTTTTGTCTTAGATTCTAGCCTGAAGGTGATTACGGTCGCAAATACATTCTGATCCCTGCTCTGGGTATTCATCTGCAAAATATCGTTTTTCTGTTGTAAGTCTATGAACCTTCCAGGATGAAACACCTCCGCCTGACCGTCTATCTGTTCAGGTTTTTTTCCTGAACCATGACATAAAACAGTCTGCCAGCTAACTGAACATCAACTCGTTCGCCATTTTTCATTTTAGTTTTGATTGCCTGCTGTGATTTACGACAGTGGGATCTCGTTACAACACAACCTGAGAAAATTCATGGAATTTGTCTTTTAACTCCTCAGTTCACTGGTTTTCCTTTGGCTTTCCTTTGGCTTCTCCACAATGAGGG
>NC_057717.1:47594343-47604058 GCF_004010195.1 Chiloscyllium plagiosum | reverse complement strand
CTCTGAGTAAACAAACTACCTCTGACATCTGTCCTATATCTATCACCCCTCTATTTACAGCTATGCCCCCTCGTAATAGGCGCCAACATAGTTGGAAAAAGGTTCTCCATGTCCACCCTATCTAAACCTCCGATTATCTTATATGTCTCTATTAAGTCACCTCTCAACCTTCTTCTCTCCAACCAAAACAGCCTCAAGTCCCTTAGCCTTTCCTCGTAAGACTTTCCCTCCATAACAGGCAACATCCTAGTAAATCTCCTCTGCACCCTTTAAAGCTTCCACATCCTTCTTATAATGCGGTGACCAGAACTGTACACAATACTGCAAGTGCAGACGCACCAGAGTTTTGTACAGCCGCAGCACAGCCTCATAGTTCAAGAAATCATACCTCTATTAATGAAAGCTAAAACGCTGTATGCCTTCTTAACAAACCTGTCAAACTGGATAGCAACTTTCAAGGATCTGTGTACATGGATACCGAAATCTCTCTGCTCATCCACCCTACCCAGAATCCTAGCATTAGCCCAGTACTTTGCATTCCAGTTACTCTGACCAAAGTGAATCACCTCACACTTGCCCGCATTAAACTCAATTTGCCACCTCTCAGCACAGTTCTGCAGCTTATCTGTGCCTCTTTGTAACCTAAAACATCCTTCGTCACTATCCACAACTCCATCGACCTCCATATCGTCTGCAAATTTACTAATCCACTCTTCTAGCTCTCACCCAGGTCGTTTATAAACATGACGAACAGAAGTGGACCCAACACCGAACCTTGCGGTTCACCAGAAGTAACTGGACTCCAGGATGAACATTTCCCATCAATCACCACCCTCTGCCTTCTTCCAAATCGCTATATCTCCAACAATCCGATTTCTACGCTTTATGTACAATAACCTACTGTGGGGAACCTTATCGAACGCCTTGCTGAAATCCATATACACCACATCAAGCGGTTTACTCTCATCTACCTGTTTGGTCACCATCTCAAAGAACTCAATCAGGTTTGTGAGGCACGACCTACCCTTCACAAAACCGTGCTGACAACCCCAATCAAATTATTCTTTTCTAGATGATTATAAATCCTATTTCTTATAACCTTTTCCAACACTTTACCAACACTGAAGTCAGGCTCACTGGTCTTCAATTACATGGATTGTCTCGACTCCCCTTCTTGAACAGGGGAACCACATTTGCTATCCTTCAGTCTTCTCGCACTATTCCTGTAGACGATTTAAAGATTAATTCCAAAGGCTCAGCAATCTTCTCTCTGTATTCCCAGAGGGTCCTGGGATAAATCCCATCTGGCCCAGGGGACTCATCTATTTTCACAATCTTCTACCTTACTTAGTCTGAGGACTCTCCTGCAACTCTTGGGGTTTCCTTTTGCTACTTTCACTAATCTCATTGGCTTATTCTATTTTACCACATCTTTTCCATCAGTGCCTTTCTGCACTAACTGGTACTCTGACTTTACATGTCACATCTTCCGGCAGTGAAGATCCATTTATCAGTGCTTTCTTAAACCACTGGCAGTGTAAGTTTATGTGTCCCACTCCATTACAGAGTGAAAAAAATAAACACCCGAAGCAATTGAACTACTTTCCAGTCTTCTGGGTTTTCTTTTCACCTGTGGTAAACTAACCCCAATGTCATCTACTCTTCATTTTGCATTAAAACATCTCCCTTGTTTCCAATTTTTCTCCGATACGGAATTAAATTTCTGTCAGAAACTAACTTTTGCCCTATGCAACAATGCATATGCTTCTGCGATCTCTGCCGCTCCTCTCACTACTTGAACTTTGTGCTCATTTACTTAAGTGTTCATCATCTCTGGAAGTGAGGTTTTACTCCACTCCAGCTGAATAATCTCTCTTAGAGGTGGTATAAGAGGGGATGCTTCAGATAAGTGCATCACTGGGATTATTTCTCCGGATGGTGGGAAATGTAGAGGGAGGACGATTTGCACATGAACTGAGAGGATACCAATATCCTGGGCGTGAGGTTTGCAACAGTTTTCGGGAGAGGGGTTTCAGCTAATTTGGTGGTAGGATGGGAACTGGGGCCACGGATGGAAGGATGGAACAGCTAGAACTGGGGCCACGGATGGAAGGATGGAACAGCTAGTGAAAAGGCAGTAACAGCGTAAAGAGAATCGCTGATCAAGGATAAACTGTTGAAAGGGCAAATTAGCAGTCAGTGTGATGGTTTTACTTTTGTCTACTTTAGCGCAAGAAGTGTCTGGAGTATGGATGATGAACTTGAACCATGGATCAGCTGTTGGAGCTACGATGCTTTGACCATTAAGTAGAGTTGCATAATCACATGGTCAGAAATGGTTGTTGAATCTTTTGGGGTGGAGATGTTTACAAAGTAATAAGAAGGTGGTGAAATAAATGGGAGAGTTCCATTGCTAATCAGGGATGGTATCACAGATGCAGAAGGGGACATCGTGGAGGAGGGATCGTACACTGTGTCGTTATAGATGCAAAAGAAACTTTGCAGTTCATTGAGCTTACACCAATATCGTAGATGATCAGCGGATTAGATAGGGTAGACAGTGAAAGCCTTTTTTTCCGGGATGATGATGTCAGCTTGCACGAGGGGGGAAATCTGCAAATTGAGGGGTGATAGATTTCAGACAGATGACAGAGACAGGTTATTTACTCAGAGAATGGTAAGGGGGTGGAGTCTCCAACTGCCAATGTAGTTAACTTTGCCACATTAGGGAGATTTAAGCAATCCTTGGAGAAGCACATGGATGATGAAGGAGTAGTATAGGGGGCGAGCTGAGAATAGTTCACAGGTCGGCGCAACATTGAGGACCGAAGGGCCTGTTCTGCGCTGTACTGTTCTTTGTTCTACGTTTGAATATCATCAATCTGAGCTGCAAATCTTCACAATAATCGTGTTGCTTTAATGTTTTACTTCAACTTTCTTAGTATTGATTGGAAACTGGTTAGTGCAAATCGGTTGGGTGAAGGAGATTTATTCTCAGTTGTGTCCAGGAAGGACCGCAAACTCAACATGCAGAGGCGGACTGAAGGGGAGGCCATATTGAGTTTGGTTATTCGAAATCGACAAGATCAGGTATCAGATCACTTGGTGGGAGAGCATTACGGCGATAGTGTTCATAGCAACCTGTCATTTACTGTACTCATGGGGAGGAATAGGATCATACTGTATGGGAAGTGTTTGACTGGGGGATGGGGGATTACAATGCTATTCGGCAGGTATTATGGAGCAGACATTGGGGACAGAGAAATGCATGACAGAAATGCCGAGGACGTTTGGTGAGCACCTCGTTTGGTGAGCAGCTGCCATGAGTGCTAGATCGATTTGTACCATTGAAGCAAGGTTTGGTAGAGTGACGGAATTTTGGGTGACTAGGGATGTGGAACGTCCAATCAACTGGAAGAAGGAAAGTGACTTACGTTTGACGAACCAAGGATGAGACGGGGCTCTCATGGGTTACAAGGTAGCCATAAGGAACTGGAGAATGGACTTAGGAGAGCTAGAAATGGAAATGAAAAAATACCTTGATGCGTAAGTTCAAACAAAACACATAACAGTTCTACACTTATGTGAGGGACAAGAGTATGACCAGAGAGAGAGAGTCGTGCAAATCAGGGATCGCGCAGGGAAGGAAATCCAAATGAAGCAATCCGTTTGATTGCCTCTAAATTGGCAACTATCACTCCTTATACCATCGAGCTCAGGAGCAAATGAGTACTATCTACAAGATGCAGTGCAGAAATTCAGAAAATCTCCTCAGATAGTACCTTTCGAAATCACAAGCATTTGCCTCCAGAAGAATAAGAGCTACTGACACATGTGAGCACCACTCTCTGCATGCTTCCCACCAGCCACCCTCCACCCTAACTTGGAAATGTATCGACTGTCCTTCAGCACGTATGTGTCTAAGTGCTGGATTTCCCACCTTAATAATTTTCTGGGCGAATCTTGAACCCTTCGATTGCAGCAATTCAAGAAGTCAGTTCACCACCTTCAGTTTTCAAATGCAAATATGGGCGGCCAAAAAGGCTGGCCCAGCCAGAGACACCTCCGTGCAATAAATTGATAAATAATAACTGGAATGGGAGAAGTTGAGAGAAGACAGAGTTTTATATACTTGAAGGTCACTCCGTCAGATAAAATGTTGTCTGCAACTAGAGAAATGATGAACAGGACGGCTGGCTAAAGAGATAGGAGTAATCTTCTGGAGGTGGACATCGTCATGATGTGAGAGATGAAGGACTGTGAAGCAGACGGATACATTACATGGTGATGAGCCAGTCGGACGGTTGTGATGGGGATGTTGGGAGGAGTGCTGAAGCACATCCGGAGTGGTTCATGATATGGGAATAACGTACTAGCGGGAGTACAGAGAGACCATGGTAATGTGATTACCACATGCAGCATGAGAGATGGTGAAGCAGGAGGAGGAAGTCATAATGAATTATTGACTCGTGCAATGGTGTCTGAAAGATGGTGCAGTGGGAGGGAGAGTGATGATGGACATGGAGACTTGTCCACGATATGTGAGAGGTGGTGATAGTGGTGATGGACTTGTTGATGGGCTCAGGCTGCATGAGAGGTGGTAGAGCAGGAGGCGAGAGTAGTGATGTTCATGGAGACTGGCCCAGGCTGTGTGAAATATGGTGGAGTGTGAGGTGATAGTGATAGAACATAGAACACAGACATGAGCAGCACAAGAACTAGACAGTCAGTCCACCATATTGTGCCGTACATGACACCAAATTAAGTATTTGTGTTCTTGTACCCTTGATCTATATCTTCATGCCTTGCACTTTCATGCGCATATATAAAAATTCATTAAATGCTCTTATCGAACTACCTCCATCACCATTCACTGTTAAGACGCTATGAAAAAATGTGCCACACATCACTTTTGAAATTTCTCGCCCTGTCCAAAAATGTGTCCACACCCGTATTAGATATTTAACTGTCCAAAAAAATGCTGACCGTCAATGCGACAGATGAATATTGCTATTTTATAGAATTATGTCAAGTGTATCTTCAGCCGCCAAACGGAGCTTTTCTTGCGTCTCCTGAAAGGTTATACTCTCTAATCCACGTAGCAAACCCATAACTGTCTTCTGTGCTCTTTCCAAACTATTCACATTCTTCCTGTAATGCAACAGACTGAATTAAACGCAGTACTCCAAGTGTGGCCTCACCAAAATCTGATAAATCTGCAAGATATCACCCTGACTTTTGCACTCAGTTCCTTGACCAATAAAGGTAAGTATGCCGTAACCCTTCTTTACTGCCCTATCGACTTTTGCGATCAAGTTTAGGAAACAGTGGAAATGAAGTATATGTTTCCTGTGCATTTCAATGCTGTTCATGGTTCTGCCATTAACTATATACTTCTCCTCAGGATTTAATCTGCATAAATGCAAAACCTCGCATGTACCTCTGTTAAACACCATTTGTCTTTTCCTCTGCTCATATCCACAACTGAATTATATCCCGTTGCATCCTTTGGTGGTTTTCTAAAATATGCACAATTCCACCGATATTTTTATTCTCTACAAACGTATTAACCCACTCATCTTGACTTGGCAACTTGCTTGGAATTATGCGATCGCCAGTGCAGAGTGGTGATCGATGAGATGGCTGGACATTAGAAAGGCTGTGATGATCGGGTTTCGTTGACATTACATTTCGATAAGAATAGCACACGATTAGGAGTGAAGTCATAATCGAGGCTAATGCCCTTGCTTTGCCCAATTCAATGAACTCCAACTTCAGTTTAAATTCACGACCTCACTCCAAATAGTACGTTTCTTTCCATGGAAACCGAGCCAATTTTGTGTGCGTGTTTTTCTAAGTTATTCACCAAACTATTATAAACTATGTTTTCATCTCCATGCATTTTGGAGAAACTGAAAACATTGAATAGGACATTGCCAGAGGGCCGATTGTCCCTTTTTTTTTAGATTAGATTACTTACAGTGTGGAAACAGGCCCTTCGGCCCAACAAGTCCACAACGACCCGCCGAAGCGCAACCCACCCATGATCGTCCAACTCAGATCATTGTTGCAACACGTTTTCTCTGCTTCGTTGATCTCTTTAGTCCAAAGAACAAGATTTATCTCCATCTCGAAAAAAGTCCATATTTTGACGTAAACCGTTTCTTTAGCCTATGCATTCCTCAGGCACGTCATTTTCTGGGTAAAGGCATTTCTTCTCAACTCAGTCGTATATGCTTCATATCCCAGGCTGTGTGCCTCTGTTGAATTTCCTGGCTATCAAAATATTCCTTCTGCTCTTAACTTGGTTAGTTGAAATTTTGTGGTTTCTATTTGATCTCACATCATTTCTGCGAAACGCCAGTAGATGAACACGTAACCAATTGAATCTTTATTCGACAATAAGTCCTAATATCCCAAGAATCAGTCATCGAAATCATTATTTTGGCTTCTCCATAGCCAGGCCTTAACTCATCAGGCAAGAAAATAAAGAATAATCGCAAAAATGCATCCCCTGTGCTACCATTTGTGTTCCCTTGTCTTTTGCTTACCCACTTTCCCCACTTTTCCATCATTATAAACTTGATCAGTGCAGTTCCAAAAAAACGATGGAGAACTCAAAATGTCAACGGATTCCCTTATCAGAGATGATGTGAGATCTCTTAAGATCCACAATGATCTTCTGTTTCTCTTTCAGATCTCCAGCGTCTGCATTTTTTTTTATTTTGAATGCAAATGATTAAACACATTTTGTTACGAAGGAGAAAGCCAACCTGTAATGGCCACTGAGAAATCGTTTCCATATGCCGTCTGTGACCATAGGATCAAATCACTTACCTTCTGTAAATGTGAAAATGTCAGGTAACCCTGAGAAGATAGATTATCGAATGTGTTTAATTATTAGATAAATCTGCTGAAATGGACATATGAGTGCATTCGTCAACAGCTGTCTGAGTTTTGTTTCAGTCGTGGCATAAGAGGTTCTATTTGAGCAGCAATAGAGGCGCTGCAACATGAAGCCCAATTCCTGTACAAAATCCTGAACAGAGACTGATAGCCCAAACTGCTAAACCGCCATAATAGTGAACAAAATATGAAGAATGACGAGAAGATGATGAAATTGGAAAAGAGAAGAAAGAGGTGGACCATGGATTTTCTTCGATGGCCCATCTCTTCGACTCTCAGAGACACTGCACCGCTGTTAATCTGTCGTTTCCTGCGGCCTCGGCTGGTCATTAAAATATTTCTGACAGTCAAAGTATTAAGCAGGAATATCAAGATACATGGAACACATGGATTTCGAGTGTTATGAATGAACTTAATTGCTCTAAAGACTGGAGACCGCAGATCACCCAATGTAACCAAACAAAACCACGGGATGTTAGACCTACGAAACCAATGCTTACATACAATGTAATAGAATATAATGTCGGGACAACTGATCGCTGTTCCTGTTCCAGAACCCACAGCCGCCGTTTTCTCACTGTAATATCGACATTTCAGCTTCTGGCAATAAACAGCCGCAAATCAATCAAAAGTGAAGGTGACAATGAACCGGACTGGACAGTCAGTTGCTGCATAAATGAGGACGGCGAGGATATTACACACAGGCAGCGACATAATGGCAATAAACAGCCGCAAATCAATCAAAAGTGAAGGTGACAATGAACCGGACTGGACAGTCAGTTGCTGCATAAATGAGGACGGCGAGGATATTACACACAGGCAGCGACATAATGAAATAACTTGAGTGAATGTGTGGAATATATCACAGTACCATTTCAAAAACAGTAAGCGTTAGATCCGTGATGGCCATAGACTGCAGGTAACGAGTGATGCATTCAGATAGACCACATTTCCTATGAATCAGTCTGAAAATTGCCATTAATTTATCTACGAAGAAGACAGAGAAACGCATTATTTATCAGCCAAAGGATAAGATTTCGGATTGATTTTCAGAGTGTTGCGATTTTCTAATTCAGTCTATTTTATCTTAATTTACTAAAGAAATGGTCAGAATGATATTAAAACATGAAACACTGACAGAGGGAACACTAATTCCTCAAAATAAATGTATACACATGCATGAGAACAATGTGCGAAAATGCCATCTATTGGATCACCAGAAAGTAGATACCCATGACCTTCTTACAGTTGCTAATGTCTACGATGAAAACGTTGCAAGCCTGAAGCATCCGACACCAGCCACTGGAACAGAGAATGGTCGTTCGAAATGTATGTCCTTTGAACTGCAGTAAATGAAACAACTAGCGGCTAAATGTTTTTGAGTGCATGTGTGTGTTTTTATGTGTGTGCGTGAGAGTGAAAAACATAATTGCATTTAGAATACATGGAATGAAATCAGAATAGTTTTTAATTGAATGGTGAAATCATAATACAGCCCAGCGGGATGAGATTTGGGGAAATCAAAAAATCTGGCGAGGTTTCCCTGAATTTGGGATTTTCAGAGACATGAATGGTGGGACAGTTGGGAAGGACCTGATGCCAGATTTAACAATGGAGAAGGAAGTCACAAATGTTCTGAGATTGATTTGGGTGCCAGGCATGTAAAATGAAATTAGAACAGTACTTGAAGTGCTAAGGGAGTGCAGATGTACAACGGAGTTGGATGCTAGCGGAGAGTATGGAGGGTCAAGAGAGGAGATTATTGAGTGACAGAAACGTTCAGGTAGTTAAGAAGATTTTACACTGGCACACAGTTCAGGACCAAACGTTTGGAATGGATCTGAGATTGTTCGCTGAGCTGTAGTGTTTAGTTTCCCACGTTCATACAGTAGGTATCTTCATCAGTGAGCCTCCAGGGAAGGGCTCGTGTCATGTCCCGCTTTCGATTTATGTGTTTAGGTTTCTTTGGCTGTTTGGTGATGTCATTTCACTTTCCTGTTCTCAGAGCATGACAGATGGGGTCCACATCGATGAGTTTTTTGACGCAGTTCCAGGTGGAATGTGACGGTTCTGGCAATTCTAGCGCATGTCACTCTTTGGCTTGTGTGACGATCGATGCGTTATCCCAGTCAAAGTGGTGCCCTTCCTCATCTGTATGTAAGTATATTAGTGATCGTGGATCATGTCTTTTTGTGGTTAGTTGACGTTTCTATATCATTGTAGCTAGTTTTCTGCCTCGTTGTACAATGTAGTGTTTGTTATTGAGCTTGCAAATTATTTTGTAAATGACATTCGTTGTGCTTGCAGTCTCATTGGGTATTTCAAGTTCATTAATTGCTGTTTAAGTGTGCTGTTGGGTTTGTGTGCTAAAATGATGCCATGATGTAAGAGTAGGCTGGAAGTCATTTTCGAGGTATCTTTGATGATGGGAAAAGTGCTAAAGGTGCTGGTGTTTGGGTGTTTTTCTTAGAAATCGGCGAACTGCGTTTATTGAGTAGCCGTTCTTCTTGAAAGTACAGTATGGGTGGTTTTCTTCAATTCTTCATAGCTCATCGGTGCTGCAGTATATGGTGGCTCATTGAAGAAATGTCCTAATTCACCTTCATTTGTGGGCTCTTGGCTGATTGCTTCTATAGTTCAGAATTTGGTTTATGTCTTTTTCTTTCTTTCTTTGAAATTCCCCTACTGTGACACCTAGGAATGGCAGTTTGTTGTTTTTTTTGTGAATGTTATGCCAATAGGAATTTGTTTTTAGATTTGATTACTTACAGTGTGGAAACAAGCTCTTCGGCCCAACAAGTGCACACCG
>NC_057717.1:47589194-47590334 GCF_004010195.1 Chiloscyllium plagiosum | reverse complement strand
TTTTGTGAATCATGACCTAACCTTCACAAAAACGCATTGACTATCCCTAATCAACTTATTCCGCTCTTCATGATTATAAAGACCATGCCTGATAATATTTTCCAGCGCTTTTACCACAACCGAAGTAAGGCTCACTCGTCGATGATTATCAGAATTTCCTCCACTCGCCTTCTTGAACAAGAGGACATCATTTGCCATTCTCCAGTTTTCTGACACTTTTCCGGTAGGCAATTACGACATAAAGATCAAAGCCAAATGATCGGCAATATCCTGTCTGGTTTCCTAGAGAATCTGAAGATAAAGCCTATCCGGCCCAGAGAATTTATCTATTTTCACACTTCCCAGAATTGCTAACACCTCCTCCTGGTGAACCTCAACACTCTCTACTCTATTCGCCTGTATCTCAGCATTCTTCTCGACAACATTGTCCTTTCCCATTGTAAATAATGACGAAAAATATTCATTTAGCGCTTTCCCTATCTCCTCGAACTCAAGGCAGAACTTGTCCCTGCTTTCATTGGTTGGCCCTAATCCTTCTCAAGTATTTTTTAAAAACAATTCTGATATACCTAGAGGAAGCTTTAAGCTTTTCATTGATCGTATCTGCTAATGACTTCTCATGTCCCCTCCTGGCTCTTCATAGCACTGTCTTTGTCTTTTCCCTGGCTAGTTTACAACTCGCAAGCGCTCGAACTGAGCCTTCACCTCTCATGCAAACATAAGCCTTCTTCTTCCTCTTGACAAGAGATTCAACTTCTTTAGAAATGCACGGCTCCTTCGCTCGACCACTTCCTCCCTGCCTGACAGGTACACAAATATCAAGAATACACAGTAGTTGTTCCTTGAATAAGCTCCACATTTCAATTGTGGCCATCCCCTGGAGTTTCCTTCCCCATCCCGTGTATCCTAAAACTTGGCTAATTGCATCAGAACAATTATATGTCTTGGCTAAAGCCACAATGTCAACTTTACAAAGCTGTAGATTCTAACAATAAATAGCTGCAGGGTGTAGCTGCCACACAGACTTGTTTGGTAGCTTCCTACCTCAGAAGAACCTTGTGAAAATCATTCATTTCATCTGCTATTAGGTTTGAAACACTGATTCTGTGAATGGTCCATCATGGTATTATTTTATTCAAG
>NC_057717.1:47587277-47588694 GCF_004010195.1 Chiloscyllium plagiosum | reverse complement strand
GGCTCTGTGGTTCAGAAGAAAAGTCGGAGAATAAGACAGCGATAGTGATAGGTGATTCAATCATGAGAGGGACAAGTGTTTCTTTGGTCACGAGCGAGAATTCTGGATGTTGTGTTGTCTTGCGGGTGCAGAGTCTCGGATCAAGTGGACAGAATTTTTAAGGGGAAAGAAGAGCAGCTGGAACTCGTGGTACACATTGGTACTAATGACATAGACAGAGAGTGGGGAAAAGACCTGTCGCACTCACGTAGGCATAATCTCCTTGAACGACTCACAATGTCTGTCTCTTTCACCCTGGCCCCCTCAAGCTCAATCGCTCACTATCTCACTGATATTCTGCACGAAGTCCGCCTCCATCCCGTGATTTGTTCAGAATCATTCCGTCCCCTTATAATCACTTAGTCAACGTCAACATGCTTCCCCTCACAATTTCTCGATAACCCTCACAATGACCACCTCACACTCACACCAACTCTTTCACCTTGATCCCCTCACACCCACTCTGTCACCGTCAGCCTGACACCTGTCTACCACTCAGTCAGCATTACACTGACCACTTAACACTCACGTCCTCACTCGTACACTGAATCTCCCACACTCCCTCTGTAACCATCACCTTTACGCCCTCACACTCTCTACGTCACCGTCACCCTGACCCCTTCGCACTTATTCAATCTTCATGATCCTGACGCTCTCACACTCACGCAATCGCTACCACCATGACCACGTAACACTCCCTCCATCACAGACACACTGTCAAACTCACACGCATTCCCTAACTGCCACCCTGACTCCTTCATACTCAGCTTTTCACCGGTACGCTGACCTCTCAATTTCACCACGTCACAGTTATCCTGAACACCTCAATCTCACTCCGTCACGGGAACCCCAAACATCTCATTCTCACTCTATCACCATCATTCTGAGCCTGTCACATTCACTATATCACTGCGTCTTGGACCCCATCACATTCACACTGTCACTGTCACTCTGAGAGCCTCATTGTCACTCCATCACCATAACCGTGATATCCTCACACTCACTCTGACATCGGCACCCCGACCTCTGCATAGTCATTCTATCATGTCACCCCGAACCATTCCTGCTCACGACGTCAGCGTCACGTTGACCCCATTTTTACAAACTCATCTTGATACCCCTCAAGCTCACTGCATGACCGTCACCCTGACCCCCTCACACTCACTCCATCTCCGTCAAAATGTCCCAATGACACTAACTCTGTCACAATCACCCTGAAGTCCTCACATTCACTCCATCAACATCACACTGACGCCCTCACACTCACTCCACCGCGTCCACCCTTAGCTCCACACAGTAACTCTTTGGCCACCATCCTGGCCTCTTCAAACACACTCCATCGACATCACCCCGACCCCCTCACACTCACTGCATCAAC
>NC_057717.1:47569782-47587004 GCF_004010195.1 Chiloscyllium plagiosum | reverse complement strand
GAAACGTCGATTCTCCTGTTCCCTAGATGCTGCCTGACATTCTGGTGTCCCTTGTGATCCTAAGAATGGGTCTGGTCACAACGTCACTCCATATAGTTAGACTGTGCCATACCAGCTGTCCCTTGTAGAGAAACCTGTGTGGAAACCGCTTTTCACCGCAGGTCTACTAAGCATCATTAGCATTAGCGCAATATCCAGAAAAAGGTCAGAAGTCACATGACATCAGGTTTTAGTCCAACAGGTACATTTCAAATCACAAGCTTTTGGAGCACTGTTCTTTCGTCAGGTAACATCAATACTAGCACCTCTACATCATGTTGAAAAAGGAGAGGGTGGGTCCTATCAAAGTTGAAACTTTATTGCTGGAACAGCACAGCAGGTCAGGCAGCATCCAGGGAACAGGAGATTCGACGTTTCGGGCACAGGCCCTTCTTCAGGAATGAGCAGAGAGTGTTCAGCAGGAGAAGATAAAAGGGATCCTTCCAGCCCGGCACCGCCTTCCTGGCCTGCAGTCTTCTTCTTGACCTCTCCGCCTCCATCCTACTCCGACCTATCACCCTCACCTTGACCTCTTTCCACCTATCACATTTCCAACGCCCCTCCTCCAAGTCCCTCCTCCCTACCTTTTATCTTCTCCTGCTGAACACTCTCTGCTCATTCCTGAAGAAGGGCCTGTGCCCGAAACGTCGAATCTCCTGTTCCCTGGATGCTGCCTGACCTGCTGTGCTGTTCCAGCAATAAAGTTTCAACCTGATATACTCGTCAAAGTCATCTTGACTGACACTCCCTCCTTCACTGTTGCCCTGAATCTCTCACAATCACTCCATGACCATCACGCTGAAGCCCTCACGCTTACTCCACCGCTGTCACTCTGATCACCTCACAGTCACTCTGTGACCATTAACCTGACCTCTTCACACTCACTTCATTGATTTCAGCCTGACCCCTCAGACTCACCCCGTCAACGTCAGTAACACCCACCACAGTCTCTCCAACAACTTTTCCCTGACACCCCTCACACTCACTCAATCTCCGTCACAATGAACCACTCACAGTACTTTTGTCTCAGTCACCCTGAACCCCCATCAATCACACCATCACCATCACCCTGACGCCTTCACACTCACTCCACCACTGTCATTCTTAGCTCCTCACAGTCACTCTGTGACCATCACTCTGACACTCTTACCGTCACTCCTTTAACGTCATCCAGACCTCCCACACTCACTCAATCAATGTTAGCCTCAGATCTCCACAGTCACTCGATCAACTTCTCACTGACACTCATCACATTCATTTCATCTCCATCAAAATTACCTACTCACACTAACTCTGTCAGTCACTCTGAATCCCACACAACCACCCTTTCACCCACACACTCACTGCACCGCACCAACACTGACCTCCTCAGAGTCACTCTGTGACCATCATTTTGACCAGTTCGCACTCACACCATCAATGAAACCCTGACCCTCTCAGACTCACTCTGTCAACACCAGCCTCACAGCGCTACACTCACACCAATCAGTTTCTGCTTGAGAAACTTCGCACTCACTCAGTCAGCATCACGCTGTTCCCCTCATTGTTTATCACTCTAATTCTTATCCCATCACATTTACTTCATCACTGTCCACCTGAATCCCTAGCACGCAAACTACACCCTTCACCCTGTCCCGCTCTGTCCTCACTGCCACCCTTAAAAATTCGCATTCACTAAGTCACCATTACCCTGATCTTACATAATTACTTCATGATCGTCTTAAGGACACCCTCACACTAACTGCGTCACCGTCTCCCTGATCCTCTAACACGCATTCGGCCACCATCACGTTGATGTCCCCACATGAACCCCGTCACCTTCACATGAAGTCCTTCACTCTCTCCCCATCGCCTAAATTCTGAACACCTCACCGTTACCCTGACACCCCCTCACACTCACGCTATCACAGTCACACTGATCACCCAGACTGCCTCCATCACTGTCACATTGAGCGCCTCACACTCACTCCATTACCATCACGCTAACCCCTTCACACTCTGCACCACCCTGTGACCCTGACCCACTCACACTCACTCCCTCACTGTCACCCTGAAAACCTCACAAACGTTCATGTGTCACCATGATATACTTGCACTCTCTCCATCTCTGTAACAGTGACGCACTCACATTACTTCTAGTACGGTCACCCAGTCACTCCACCCCCATTACCCCCTAACCACCACACACTCACCCAGCCATCTTCACCCTGACCCCCCACGTTCAGTCCTTTACTGTTGCCCAGACCATCTCACACTCAGTCCATGCAATCACCCAGACCTCCTCAAACTTACTCTGTCACCATCACCTTACCCTCCATCATACACGCCTTGTCACCTTCCCCTGGACCCAGTTGCACTCACTCCATCACTGGCACCCTGACAACCTCACATTTTCCCTGTCACCGTCAACCTGTTCTCCTCACAATCACTCTCTCACCATAAACCTGATGCCTTCACACTCTCTCACTCACCATCCCCCTGACCTTCTCGCACTCACACCATTATGATCACACAGACAGTTTCACACTCACTCACCCACTAACACTCACACCATCCAATCACCCTGTTGCCCTCGTAAACTCACCTTCACTGACACCCTAACCCACTCATATTCATTTCATCACCGTCAACCTGAGCCACCTCATACTCAATCATTCAAAATGAACCTGAGCCGTTACACGCACTCCCCTACTGTCAACCTTTGCGCCATCACACTCACTCTGTTACCAGCAGTCTGAACACCTCGCGTTCGCTCTACCAATGTCAACCTGAACCCCTGAAACTCACTCCATCAGACACCCTGACACCTCACACTCACTCTATCACCAGTACCCTCCTTTCATAATCATTGCATAAATGCCCCCTGTTTCCCTCCCACTCACTCTATTACGAACACATTGACACACCACACAGCCACTCTGTCAGAATTACACTGACCCCATTGCACTCACTCCATCAATATCAGTCTGAAAGCATCAAACACACTTTGTCACCATTAGCCGGTCCCACGCACACTGAACCCACCACTGTTGCCTTGTATCTCTCACACGCACTGCCCGCTGTTAATCTTTATCTCATTAAACTTATTCCATCACAGTCACGCTGACCTCCTCACGCTAGTCTGTTATAATCACCGTGATCAACTCATACTCTTTCTGGCACAGCCACCCTGGCCCCCTCACTCTCACTGTGTCACCGTTACCCTTATGCAGTCAGACAACTTCTCCCTCTGTCAATTTACCTCTCAGACTCACTCTGTCACTGTCATCCCGACCCCCTCACTCTCTCCAGCTTTGTCATCCTGACGCCCTAACATTCACTCTAATCACTTTTACAGTGTTGCACTCGCACTCACTCACTTGACGTCACCGTGACTGTCTCACTATCATTCAACAACGTCATCCTCACGCTGCCAAACCTACTCCGTCACAGCCACCCTGATCCCCTCACACTCACTCAGTCAAACTCACTCTCACCTCTCCGTACATACTCTATCATCGTCACCCTCTTCCCCTACAGCCACACACTGTCACTTTTACCCTCTCACTTCCAAACCATCACCGTTTCCCTGACCGCTGCATCCTCACTCCATCACCACCATCCAAGATCCCCTCGCTGTTACCCACTCGTAATCATTATTTTACTGATACCTTGTCCCCCTCGCACTCACACCATCACTGTCGCCCTGCCACCCTCGCCTCACCCTGTCAGCATTACGGCGAAGCCCTCATGCTACGTGTATGTCCGTGACTTGGACACCCTCACACTAACCCCTTCACTGCCACCCTGACGCCACAGTCGCACTCCTCTTTTGTTGCCATTTACCACCTTACACTCACTACTTCTCTGTTACCCTGAATCTCCCACACTCACTCTGTCACCATCACTCTCACAACCTCTCACTCACTCCTTCTCTATTAACCTGTCACCTCACATGTACTCCGCTACAACGACACTGACTCCCTCAAACTCACTTCATCACCATAAGGGCATCACAGTCATTCCTTCAGTCGCCCTGACTCCTCACATTCATTCCGTCACTTTCATCCAGACACTCATCACTGTCAACCCGACCCCCTCACACGCACTACATCGCCATCAGCATGAACGCCTCAAACTCATTCATTTACCATCATCCTGTCCCCCTCACACTCATTCCCTCACTGTCTCCCTGACAACTCACACACACTCCATGATCGTCACCCTGCTCCCTTATGCTGTTGATGTCACTGTCACTCTGACCCCCTCACTCGTCACCGTTACGCTGGCCCCCTTACACTCACTGCATCACCGACATCCTGCCCCCTCGCACTCACTCTACAAGGCACACTAACCCCACGCACTCCCTCCGTTACTGTCACACTGACGCCCTTACAGTCACTCCATGAAATACCACTATTCCTAAATACTCACTCCGCCACCATCAGCCTGACCACCGACACTCATTCCATCACCATCATCCTGACCTCCTCATACTCACTCCAACATCTCAACCCTGACCCCGCCATATTCTCTCCCACTCCGTCAGGTTGAACGCCTCACACTCACTGCATCCCTGTAACCGTGATATCCCATTCTCACTCCATCACTGTCACTATAATGTTAAGACACAGGGTAAACCATTCTGCTAATTTAATCCAGACATTGAGGAAAGCTCACTTCAGCATGTAATGTGTAAAAGTAAGATTGACAAAGAACTACTAAATCCCAGTATTTTAAAAAAATCTTTAACTCGAAGAAAATAAATACACCATTAAATAAACAACACTCTGCATTGTATTCCGATTTTGTCTGATTGACTTGTCTAATATACTGATCTGAAAAAAGCCTCCGATATTTGTTTTTTTAATCCACATTTCAATACCAGACAGCTCTTGGTGTTGCATTATCCTCTGTAGATTTTTCTGAGTCGTCTTTTCTTCAGTCTTCTGCTGCACAAACTTCACATGAAAATGAACATTTCAGAGTGCATCTCTGCAGGCAGTCTCTTTTTTGGTGCTCTTTGCCACTCTGGCTAAATGTTCAAAATGCCCAATTTTTAGACCCCAAAACATCGGATCGTCTCTTTGTTTGATGTCAAAGCTGTAAAATTCAAATTCGATTGAATTTTGATATATTAGTGCGTAGTTTATACTGATTGGTCGAATTCAACTTTGTTGTGTACGTTAGCAACTCAACTCAGGTATTTGTTTCACACCCAAATGTATTTTTTCAACACATGCTAGCTTCCTCCCTGTCTTAAGTGTAGGCTACACAAATGCACCTTCATAACACCTCCTCTTTAGGAAAATAATGACTCATTGTAATGAAAAGATGGATTATTTTTTATATTTCTGAACCGCATTATCATGGAATGCATAAGACTATAATCTAAATTCATATTAATCTGTTCCCACATACATATAAAACCTTGGATAGATGAAAACAAAATCATCTATACTTTCTCAGTTAAATCCAAGATAATGCGTCTGCGATTACACACTTATGACATGTACGATATGTAAATTATTATTCTTCATCATATTTTTCCAAAGAAATAGTCTCATATTATTGACTTTAAAGAATGTAAGTGCGTTGTGATCCGTGTGCACCACTGTTCCCTAGAGTTCCTGTGAAACGTCAGCAACGTGAAGTTCAATTCCATCATAATCTTCCTATAGCAGTACAGTTCCGACTGTCATGTCACGAGCATCGCTGGCAAGTTTGAAGGAGTTCAGAATGTTTGCTGTATCTGAATCGGGGGCAGTGATTAATATTATCTGTAAAATGTCAAACGCCTCCTGAGATTATTCTTCCAATCAAATCTTTTAACAGTACTACTACACCGCTGAAGGTTGTAACAAACTTCCGATAGAATTCGCTTATTCCCAAACATCAGAATATCTCTTTCTTCTAAGTTGTTCGAGGGAATTATGAAAGGCATTCGTCTTTGCGTTCCTTGTGGTCAACCTTCCATGACCGATGTAATGTCCCAGAAACCGCATCTCTTCTTTCACGACTTCAATTTTCTTCAGGTTTACTACCAGTCTTGTTTATCTTAATTGGTAAAATAGCTCTTCCTACTTTATCATATGATCTTCTCAGGACTCTCTAAAGATCGCCACAGATTTTTAATCCAGCGACAACGATGTTCACGTTTTCTTTGGATTGTGGCGGGTGCATTCTTCATTCCAAGGGGTATCACTTCCAACTGATGTCGCACATTTGGAGTTACAAACCCAGGAATGTATTTCTACTTCTCTTAGAAAGCTACCTGCCAAAGTCTACGCAGTAAATCCAAATTTGCGATGTAAACATTTTTTACAACTTTGTTAATACAGCCCTCCAATCTCGGACTTGGGGATGAGTCTGATTTTGTTATTGTGATTATCTTCCAATAATCCACGCAAAATGATGAGTCTGATCAGGTCTGATAACTGAATCTATCGCACTCGGTCGGTTCGATGACATCTTTGTTGAGCATCGCCTCTACCTCCTTCTAAACCTATCTGAATTTTCTTAAAGTTTATTGCAATAGGCGATTTGATTGTCTTGGAAGAGTATGCCCTACATCTAAGTCATGTACAATAAAATTAGTCCTCCCCATCTTATACCTGTATGTGTTCACATACCGATGTAACAACACTTTTAACTGAGTTCTTTGCCCTGAGACAGATAGTTTATGAACCTATCCCACTCCTCAAGGAGTTGTCATTGTTTAACATATTTTGATACACATCAAATTCCACAATATCTGAATTTGATTCATTACTGTACTGGCAGTAACTAAGATTCTTTCTCCCTTGATAATATGATTTCAACATATTGACGTGACATACACTGCGCACTTTTTTTCCTGTGTGGCATCTTTACCAGAATATGCACCTGACGCAACATATTTCTCAATCTGATGAGAACTACTAAACCTGACTTTGAAGGGGGTCGCCGTTCACTGATTACAACATTAATGCGCTAACACAACGGGGAAACATCCGAACCTCAGGTTTTTGATCTGCACCTGCTTTATTGTATATAGTGCCCTCCCTTGGGGCTGTTTAGCTTCCCGATCTACTGGACTTAAACTCTTCCTCAGCTTCGATACATAATTTAAATGTGCGATCTTCGACTTTGCTTCTGTCAATTTCTCCTTTAGTATTTTCATATGACCTCTCACTTCATGTCCAAATATTAACACGAGTGGAGTAAACTGACTGCATTCGTTTGGGGAAACTCTCATGTCAAACTGTACGAATCAAATGCATTTAACCCAAACATTCTTGTAATCCTGACAGTATGCTCTCAACACGGTATTCAGGATCAGGTTCCACTTTTCAAATGCTCCCTGGAAATTCAGGATGACACGCACTTGATTAAGGTGCTGTGCACTTAAGCTATCCACGACCTCCTTGAACAGCTTAGCCGTATAATTAGATCCTTGCTCGAAACGAATCTCTCTGGATAACGACAAGTGCATAAGGAATGCTACTAACTCCTCCACCACCCGTTTTGCCTTAATAGGTCGCATTGGAATTGCCTCCAGAAATCTTTTAAACACATTGATTTCCACTTTAACGTCACGGAAGCGGACCTATTCCATCAATTATCATTCGTGTGAAAAGTCTTCGAATGAGGGAACTGGCAACAAATGTGCTGATTTTCCTAACGCTTGTGGCCTAAGAATGAATTCACATGTATGACAGGCATGTCAGACGTTAACCTCTCTGTGTGCATTCGAAGCCAATGGAAGTGTGTTTTATACCTTACCCCGAGAATTCCATACACCAAATTGACCTTCTAGAGTTAGTTAATTTGATACTTGTAAAGCACCCTGACTGTGTGTACCCAGCAACACAATCTAGTGCACTTCGGCCTATTTCTCCGCTGCACTAACTTTCTGTGGTCTTCATTTTCGTCTTAAGGTTCTATCTTACAGTTACTAACTCTCTGGAATATTCTCTGCCTCATTTGCAGAGTACGGATCAACATATGCTGACTTTACTTTCTCATCAATCTGTTGCAAATCCATTCGCCTTTCAGGACTAAACACTTCTGGCCCACGCTCAGTCTTTTCAGGGTTTTTTTCACATCATTACGTAAACAGGGGGACCCACTAATTGAACCACAACGCCTTCACATTTCTCTTTAGTTCTTGCTTCCAGTTTGACTTATGATAGTTCCTCCACAATCGGGGAAAATAGTAAGGTTTCTTTTAACTACTTGTTTATTTTTGTCTTTCTTAGGCTTCTGTACAACAAGGGAGGTGGGGTGTCACTCCAACCTTGGTCCTGTGAACTAATTTCCAAGAACAAACAGGATTCTTGGATTTGATACTCACAATCACTCCCCTTGTTACCTCATCAGACTTGAATTGGCACTCCAACCTGATCTTACCGAGGGGAACCCTAAATTTAGGTCCATCTATCCTACAAATTACCACCGTCTCGGAAACAGATCAGACATAATGCAAATTCGTTCAGCTCTTGCGATTAGAGACTGGTATTTCTCAAAATGATAACTGTTGCTCTTCTTCCCTATTTCTTCTGTATAAACGTTACCCAAAGATACGAATTATTTCCAGAGATCATGCACTATCATCATTCCCTGCCCCGGCCTAAGCAGTGCACGCCCCAGCATCTCCTTGACTTTTGTTGGAGTTCCTTTGCTGCTTTTCCTGATGCCATTGGCTTAGCTCCTTTTACTACATATTTTCCCACGTTGTCTTTCTCCAGCAAACAACACTGTAACTTTACATGCCCAAACTTCTGGTAGTGACAACATCTTTTACCAGTGTCCTTCAAAAACAAATGTTGTATTTTTCGATTTCTCAGCACTGCGCTTTACACGTCCTTTCCAGTTTTCGTTTTCTCTTAAAGGTATAGAACATTCCTACACCTTTATAAAAATAAGAGAACAAACCACATCGTCTGGAAAAGCAGATGTCCAGCCTCCACGCTCCGGAGGCGCTGCTTCATACCATGTAGTACGATCGCTGTGAGGATTGGATAGTGTTTGAACAGATCTATCAACACATAAGTGAATTTAATGGAAGGCTGTGGGCCGGAATACGCATTAGCATTTTAATCAATAACAGCAGTTAGTATCTTAACCCGTCTCACTCTACTTTTGGAACCAAGCCATAAAGTACTGCTGGCAGAAGCAGCAGCGATCATACAAGTCATCCAGTGCAAAGTTGTGCAAATCATTTGTAAAACATTACGTGAAATAAATACTGTTGAACAAAGATGCAATTAATACTTTGGATTTCTATCAAATCTTTCCACGTTCTGCGATGAGTGTTCGTGACCAAATCAGAAACTAAAAAGAGATGAAGTCTACACCGATATAAAGCGTGCACAAAGGACAGAAGATTCAGGATGAGTTCATGGATTTTTAAAATATTCATAAATAATATGGAAAATATCGCCTCAAAAATAGCACACATACTTTTTCAATTCGCTACAGTTCTGAGAAAATAGATCAACCAATGTGGATAATGCGTATGCTGAATGTGTAGCACGTGGACGTCAAGAAGCCTTCGGAAAAGTAGCAAAAACAAACTGAATTCATGCAGATGGATTTGAGTGGAATACATTTAATTGAATCGAGCCTTCGCTAAGGCCTTAATACGCCGCATTGGAATTGCCTCCAGAAATCTTTTAAACACATTGATTCCCACTTTAACGTCACGGAAGCGGACCTATTCCATCAATTATCATTCGTGTGAAAGGTCTTCGAATGAGGGAACTGGCAACAAATGTGCTGATTTTCCTAACGCTTGTGGCCTAAGGATGAATTCACATGTATGACAGGCATGTCAGAAGTTAACCTCTCTATGTGCATTCGAAGCCAATGGAAGTGTGTTTTATACCTTACCCCGAGAATTCCATACACCAAATTGACCTTCTAGAGTTGTTAATTTGATACTTGTAACGCACCCTGACTGTGTGTACCCGGCAACACAATCTAGTGCACTTCGGCCCATTTCTCCGCTGCACTAACTTTCTGTGGTCTTCACTTTCGTCTTAGGGTTCTATCTTACAGTTAATAACTCTCTGGAATATTCTCTGCCTCATTTGCAGAGTACGGATCAACATATGCTGACTTTACTTTCTCATCAATCTGTTGCAAATCCATTCGCCTTTCAGGACTAAACACTTCTGGCCCACGCTCAGTCTTTTCAGGGTTTTTTTCACATCATTACGTAAACAGGGGGACCCACTAATTGAACCACAACGCCTTCACATTTCTCTTTAGTTCTTGCTTCCAGCTTGACTTATGATAGTTACTCCACAATCGGGGAAAATAGTAAGGTTTCTTTTAACTACTTGTTTATTTTTGTCTTTCTTAGGCTTCTGTACAACAAGGGAGGTGGGTGTCACTCCAACCTTGGTCCTGTGAACTAATTTCCAAGAACAAACAGGATTCTTGGATTTGATACTCTCAATAACTCCCCTTGTTACCTCATCAGACTTGAATTGGCACTCCAACCTGATCTTACCGAGGGGAACCCTAAATTTAGGTCCATCTATCCTACAAATTACCACCGTCTCGGAAACAGATCAGAAATAATGCAAATTCGTTCAGCTCTTGCGATTAGAGACTGGTATTTCTCAAAATGATAACTGTTGCTCTTCTTCCCTATTGCTTCTGTATAAACGTTACCCATAGATACGAATTATGTCCAGAGATCATGCACTATCATCATTCCCTGTCCCGGCCTAAGCAGTGCACGCCCCAGCATCTCCTTGACTTTTGTTGGAGTTCCTTTGCTGCTTTTCCTGATGCCATTGGCTTTGCTCCTTTTACTACATATTTTCCCACGTTGTCTTTCTCCAGCAAACAACACTGTAACTTTACATACCCAAACTTCTGGTAGTGACAACATCTTTTACCAGTGTCCTTCAAAAACAAATGTTGTATTTTTCGATTTCTCAGCACTGTGCTTTTCACACCCTTTCCAGCTTTCGTTTTCTCTTAAAGGTATAGAACACTCCTACACCTTTATAAAAATAAGAGAACAAACCACATCGTCTGGAAAAGCAGATGTCCAGCCTCCACGCTCCGGAGGCGCTGCTTCATACCATGTAGTACGATCGCTGTGAGGATTGGATAGTTTTAGAACAGATCTATCAACACATAAGTGAATTTAATGGAAGGCTGTGGGCCGGACTACGCATTAGCATTTTAATCAATAGCAGCAGTTAGTATCTTAACCCGTCTCACTCTACTTTTGGAACCAAGCCATAAAGTACTGCTGGCAGAAGCAGCAGCAGCGATCATACAAGTTATCCAGTGCAAAGTTGTGCAAATCATTTGTAAAACATTACGTGAAATAAATACTGTTGCATAAAGATGCAGTTAATACTTTGGATTTCTATCAAATCTTTCCACGTTCTGCGATGAGTGTTCGTGACCAAATCAGAAACTAAAAAGAGATGAAGTCTACACCGATATAAAGCGTGCACAAAGGACAGAAGATTCAGGAACAGCTCATGGATTTTTAAAATATTCATAAATAATATGGATAATATCGGCTCAAAAATAGCACACATACTTTTTCAATTCGCTACAGTTCTGAGAAAATAGGTCAACCAATGTGGATAATGCGTATGCTGAATGTGTAGCACGTGGACGTCAAGAAGCCTTCGGAAAAGTAGCAAAAACAAACTGAATTCATGCAGATGGATTTGAGTGGAATACATTTAATTGAATCGAGCCTTCGCTAAGCAGCAGAAAGCAGTGACTCTGGCCATTTTGGTGTGTGTCCGATTGTAAAACTGCAAATAACACGGGGTTAAAGAGTTTTGCAATGAATCTGTTCTTCTGTCCACCGTCGTTAGGTTCTCGCATGAAACGTTTATATAGAATTGTGCAATGGAAATTCCAGTGTCGATGTTTGAAACATATATAGCCTAATAATTTTACAGTCCCTTTTCAGAATGGGAGAAGTTCTGAATATGTATGAAATTTGATGCGGGAAAGTTAGATTAAAGTGTAAAATACTTAGCATGATGGAAAATCACATTGGAAAATTTGAGGTTGCCAATTTCGGTCAGATTAAGAAAAGGTAAACAGCAACTTGTTATCTGACTTGAGATATGTTTGAATGATTCAGTGCAGCAAAATTTTGTTTTCGTCGGGCATGTCTTGCAGCAAATTGAGTTTTAGACTACTTCCGAAGTAATAGAGAACATGTTTTTGCAACTCCTAGGAAACGAAAGTTTAGTAGTTCCTATGAAAATCCGATCTGCCCATTATCCAGGCTTGACTTGAAAGCTGGTGAGTAACACACAGATTCCAAATTATTAGGCAGAAAAACGAACATTTCCCGTAAATATCACTGAAATTACAAAAGCTGAGATATCTGCAATCTAAAAGAATCAGGTTGACATAATGCGCAGACTGAAGTAGACGAGTATTATGTAAATCTTGCGGCTGAAAATCCAGATTAGAGGCAATTTATCCTGTGATGAATGCACCACCTGTTCAGTCCCGTACTGCTATTGGACATATCGAAAACACAGTCGGTAGTGATTTTGAATACTCTGATTTTACCAGCTTAAACAGCATTATACCTCAAAACAATTTGGCATTAAACACCAGAAAATAAACAATCTACCATCCTGAGACAATATTGCCAAGGTCAGAAATCTGTCTCCTGCAGGAAAGGATGAGGATCAGGTGTCACAATTGAAACAGCTTTTGTACGGTCCATTGACTCATTGGCAGGGACCAAAATTTACGAAGACAAGAAATGCACTGTCTTCCAAACTTTGATCATCTGGGGGATGGAATTTTCCCTCATCTCTCATTGGCTGAATACTGTCTGAGAAAACAATTGGTGGGGGTGAATGTTTACAAAAAGTCGTTGTGGACAACAACAATTCATGAGTTCAAATTGTATGATCAGAACAGTGCCGTTTTAAAACAGTTATGTTAGAAGTTAAACTCTCTTTTCAATTGTGCAGATTATGCAATAAGTACGCAGCAACTCATGTTAAAAGCCTTCAAAACCCGCAGAGTAGTTTTAACATTAATTACCACACGCAAAATGAAGAACAATATTTTTGTCGCTCCCAAAATTCATTAATTAGGGTTCAGCTGGATTATTGTATGCAGTTTGAAGAACCACACTTTGACAAAAAAAAAACTGACCGTGTTCATAATTCAAGAGCAATTTCCTAGAATAGGGAAAGAAACCTAAGAAATCAGTTATGATTATTTGCAAGCATTAATTTATAAAAAAGAAAGTGTTCCTTTGTCACTCCTAAACTTGTTATTTTCTGCTCAAACATTTTCACTCCTTCACTCCTCTAACTGTTGTCCTGCGTTGAAGAAGATTTAGAAATTAATTCGGAACGCATGTAAACATCTCCTTACTGAGTCTGCAGATTTCTCCGACTTTCGCACCAACACAAATCTTGTACCCATTCAATTCCAATTTACAATTATTCAGATATATCATATTTGTCTTTACCAAAATGGTTGCTCTCTTGTCGTCGAGATATAATGTACACAAACAAAATCCGACCAGTTTCTTCCATTTTAACCTCTATTTCACCATTTAGGGTGGACCTCACACATTGTTCCCAAACTGCTTTACTGAGATAATGACTTGAGGATAATAATCATTCTAATAATTATAATAACGGTAACATCACTGAATCTCCCACGATCAACCGCTTAGATGTTACCATTGACCACAAATGCAACAGGATGCACGATATAAATAGAATGGCTGGAACAACAGATCAGAAGATAGGAAAGCTGTGGCTAGTAAGTTACATCTTGGATTCCCTCCGCCGGCTACAAGGCCAAATTCTCAACTGTCTCGGAATACTTCCATTTGCCTAAATGGATACAGTTTCGACAATACTACAGAAGCTTGATTTCCCTCATCTCTCATTGGCTGAATACTGTCTGAGAAAACATTTGGTGGGGGTGAGTGTTTACAAAAAGTCGTTGTGGACAACAACAATTCATGAGTTCAAATTGTATGATCAGAACAGTGCCGTTTTAAAACAGTTATGTTAGAAGTTAAACTCTCTTTTCAATTGTGCAGATTATGCAAAAAAGTACGCAGCAACTCATGTTAAAAGCCTTCAAAACCCGCAGAGTAGTTTTAACATTAATTACCACACGCAAAATGAAGAACAATACTTTTGTCGCTCCCAAAATTCATTAATTAGGGTTCAGCTGGATTACTGTATGCAGTTTGAAGAACCACACTTTGACAAAAAAAAAGCACTGACCGTGTTCATAATTCAAGAGCAATTTCCTGGAATAGGGAAAGAAACCTAAAAATTCAGTTATTATTATTTGCAAGCATTAATTTATAAAAACAAGTGTTCCTTTGTCACTCCTAAACTTGTTATTTTCTGCTCAAACATTTTCACTCCTTCACTCCTCTAACTGTTGTCCTGCGTTGAAGAGGATTTAGAAATTAATTCGGAACGCATGTAAAACCTCCTTCCTGAGTCTGCCGATTTCTCTGACTTTCGCACCAACATAAATCTTGTACCCATTCAATTCCAATTTACAATTATTCAGATATATCATATTTGTCTTTACCAAAATGGTTGCTCTCTTGTCGTCGAGACATAATGTACACAAACAAAATCCGACCAGTTTCTTCCATTTTAACCTCTATTTCGCCATTTAGGGCGGACCTCACACACTGTTCCCAAACTGCTTTACTGAGATAATGACTTGAGGATAATAATCTTTTTTAATAATTATAATAACGGTAACATCACTGAATCTCCCACTATCAACCGCTTAGACGTTACCATTGACCACAAATGCAACAGGATGCACCACGTAAATAGAATGGCTGGAACAGCAGATCAGAAGATAGCAAAGCTGCGGCCAGTAAGTTACATCTTGGATTCCCTCAGCCGGCTACAAGGACTAATTCTCAACTGTCTCGGAATACTTCCCATTTGCCTAAATGGTTACAGCTTCGACAATACTACAGAAGCTGATACCATTCAGTGCAAAGCAGCCTGATTGATTAGCACTGCATCCAAACACATCCACTCCCTCCACAACGAACACTCAGTCGTGTACTATTTGCGAGATACACTGTAGAAACTCACCAAAGGTCCTCAGAGCGCAACTTCCAAATCCGCAAACACTCCCATCCTTAAGGATAACAGAAGTAGATCTATGGGACGAGCAAAACATGAAAGCATCTCTCCAGGGCTCCGAGCATCCTGACTTGGAAATATATCGCCCTTTCTTCACTGTTGCCTGGTCAAAATCCTGATATTCCTCCCCAATGGCATTGTGGGTCGACCGATATCAGGTGGACTGTAGCAGTTCAAGAAGGCAGTTACCACAGCTTTCCCGAGACCGATAACCAACAGGCAATATATGCTGACGAGTAAGCAACGGGCGGATAACAGAAATAAAACCAACCATAACTTTTCATCTATTCCTTCTCGTTCCTTCTCCTTTCTCTAATCACTTTATCCAACCCACTTATAATTTTGAAAACCATTATCACCTGTCCTCTCAACCCTCTTGCCATCAAGTCGAACACTCCCAACTTCTTGAATCTACTCTCACAAATAACATTTCTCATTTCTGTAACAACTCCTATAACCTCTCTGTAATCTCTAAAATCAACTACAACTTTGCTCACATGTACATAATATGCGAAAGACGATTTGACAAGTGTAATGAATAAGTACTTCATTATATCCTTGGTCTTATCATCTACATCCTATCACTTAAGTCGAGGACGCCGTATGCTGCTTTAACTGCTCTCTCCACCTGCTCTGCCACCATCACGAATTCATGTGCATATTCATCTATGTCCCTCTACTCCATCCTCCCCTAATTTACATTGTCATTCAAACTTCCTCTTATCAATTGTGCATCAGCTTACACCTGTCAGCATTGAACCTCTTCTGCGAACTCTCTGCTCATCCACTAAATCCTGAAAATAATTGTGGTGTTCCATATGTCCCTCCTCACCGTTTGTTCAGTTTCAAAAATTTGTACTATCCGTAAACTTGAAAGTTGTTGAACATATATCAAAGCCCCGATCAATAATGACGTCAGGATGAGCAATGGTTCCAATACCGATCTCACTGGAAATCTACTCGAGCCAATTCTCCAATCGCAGCATATCCATTGAAAGTTGAAGTAGAGAAAGATAAAAATATGAGCAACAGAATATTATTGCCATAACATTCGCCATTCAGTATGATCATGGCTGGTCATCTAACTCAGTCCCTTATGCTTCTTTCTCCACCATAACATTTCAAACTTTTAGCTATAACCATGATACCTAAATCCTTTTGGAAAATATCTCAAGTTTTGGACTCAGCCATTATCTGTGGCAGAGAATTCCACAGATTCAGCAGTCCCTGGGCGAAGACATTTCCCTTCATCTCAAACGCATGCCCTTTGATTGTGACTTGTGCCTTTGTGTCATTTTTCTCAGTTCCCCCTTACACAACCAATGTGCATTCATGATGCTACTGTCTTTATTATTACATGATGAATAACTTTGCTATGGCAAAGAAAAATTGGACTCTCACCTCTGCTTTTTGTGTGAGAGACGTGATACTACTCAGAGGTCTTGGAACATTCCCCACAAGTTTTAGTCTTGTGTAGCCGAGTTTACGAAGTTAAAAAGGGTTTTTGCATTGATGAGTTATTTTTCATCAAGTGTTGTATCAAATGTCTGGGTAGCTGCACGTCTTGCAAATAATATTTCCAACATAATCTTGATTAAAAATGTGGATTATTCATTGAATAATACCCAGAAACAAAAGGGTTGAGTTGAAATTACAGTAAGCTGGCGTTCCTTCGAGGTGATGCTCGCTCTGAGCTGACCTTCGCTATATTCGTACAAGAATGAATCGGCAGGCACATGTTGCTTTAGTCCCTGGTTTTCTTTCTCTCGCTAGCCAATATCTGAATAGGATTGCAGAAGGAAGGATGCTGATTGGAGCGGGTCATAGCATCACAGAGATTTAAAACACAAAAATTCCCTTCGATCCATTCTGTGAGAATTCAGCTCCGTTGTAGTCTCAGCTTATACCCTCTCCCTTACTCATAAATCAAGGTTAAACCGAGATCCCTACTTCTAGAATACTCAGTCATCAGGAACATGTTTCGCTAAATTTACCTTGTGTTGTCTTCTTTGAAGTTTGGAGGCTCCCCACACCGATTCTCCCAATCTCCAGTAA
>NC_057717.1:47568025-47569282 GCF_004010195.1 Chiloscyllium plagiosum | reverse complement strand
TTAAAGGTAGCTCCATATTACCGCACATTAAATCCAAATTTGAGATTTAAGTGGTTTGTCCAACTTTCATTATACAGTACTCCAATCTTGGCGTTGGTGGACATGCAATTTTCTAGGGGTTTCTTGTGGTTTCATTGATGGACGTTTCTTGTGGTTTCCTTTAGGATTTCAAATAATTCCAATGTCTTAGCCTCTCTTACGACATCTTTTCCAACAGTACCATTCCTCAATGATCAGCACTTTAATCTGATGTGTCCCACCTTATGGCAATGTAACATCTTTTCCCAGTGCTCTTCTTTCCAATCAGCACTGTCATTTTGCGTGTCCCTTTCCACTACCATGAAAACACATGAAATCTTCCATCTCTTGTTCATCTCCTCGGGCTTCATTTTTATTTAACTTGGAGCAAGCTATTTTAAGTGCGTTCTGCACTTTATTGTGCAGTGGAAGAATTCTCATTCTCCCAATTTCTAACCTTTACAGGATGATATTCCTGTCGGAAATTACATTTCATCTCATGTGCTGATGCATAATACGACGCCACGGTGGGAGAGCCCCTCTGTAAGTGCAATCAAATACCCAGAAAATCTCACCTCGACTCGATTGCTCACCTCAGTAGCAGAGAACTCCGAAATTGAAAACTCTAAAAATGAACATGAAACAGCAACTTTTCAGAAGTCGAAGGACCCCTTCTCTGAACTGCTCACCATCTGCCTATTGACTGAATAACGATGTACTGTTACAACGTAATTTTTAAAAACTCATTAAAATGACATGTACCTAATTTCATTACTCTTCAGCCGCTGTCGTCGTTGTTAACTGTTCTGCTCCATCTGAAGGTCTCCCTGGGTACTCTTCCTTCCTTTACAGCGAATAGTTTGATATCTAAACGGTACCTTTGCTGGAGAGTGTTTTTGAATCGCAGATTTTCTCAAAGGCAATTATCGTGTCGATGGTAGTTACTCTTCGATGGCAGTTACACTGTCTGATTTTCAACCTGCCTGAATGATTGCATCCCAACAAAGGATCGTCTCGTTAGATCGGTGTTGGTAAAAGCAAAAATTTCAAACTCAATTGGATATTATATTCATGTGGAATAATTCAAAATAATTTCTTCAATTCAAATCGTTGTCAAAACAGGAACCATCTCACACGTCACTCTAACTGACATATATTACACATTCTCAATTTTCAAGTACACTCTGAGACTGCTACTTAGCCAAATACCGCGTATTTGTCAGCTCTCAGTGCAAAACC
>NC_057717.1:47554282-47565450 GCF_004010195.1 Chiloscyllium plagiosum | reverse complement strand
TCAGTTCCAGTACACCTACAGCTTCATAATACAAGACAGAAGTGTCTTTTCCACGTCCCGTATATCTGTTTGACAGTGTACTCAATCCATCGGATACATCAGTAAATGACTTGAGAATTATTTCAAAAATATTTCAATCACCTATGATATTTGAATCAAGTCGAATCTGACGTCAAGAAAAGCAAACTTTGTGCAATCTAGAAACTCGACGCCCTTGCAGGGAGTGCGAGAGAACATCAGCAATTATGACAGCATCCATGCTTCAAAGCCTTTCTTTACAATATACCTTGGTCATCTGGTATATCTGGCATTTACCTGGTCAGATGGAACCCTTCAAATGTTTGGAAGTCCAAAGAAAAGTCTGGAAATATTGCTGAACTCTTGTTTTCGCTGGGGTCAGGAATGCAGCAATGAGGGCACATGTGCCCGTTTTGTAGAGAGCAGGTAGTCTGAGGCCATCGTGTTTTGCAGGTTCACAGTACAAATAACAACAGCCTCGGCATTCAGTTGGGCGATCACATTAGCTGTGGAATTCGGCATCTCTTCCAGGCGTTGGCGAGTACGTGGGCTTGCATGTGCAACTACAGGGTTGCATGGGCTGGTTGCCAGCAGATAGAGAGCTGTGTCAAGCGCAGCGAGAGCATGTTTGCTGCTGGTCATGGTCTTTGGGAAGGAAGAGGACTGGGAGTGATAGATGAATGGTACCACGTACCCGACATAGCAGCTCCTCGCCTAGGACAAAGGCCCCCAGCGTTAGGCGTTGTGGCGACGGATAGAATAGGTACCGTTGTACGTCCAGAGATGACAGGTCTGGGTTCCTGTCAAGATGGTGAGGAAGCTGATATTCTGGCTGTTCCCGTGAAGGACCTGTAGGTTTACTATGCTGACTTCTGCAGCAGATCAGCGTGCTGGGCGACTTTGGTGCAGGGAGACAGTGCATCAGTTCCTGCCAGCCTCCCATCTGTATGGCTGACTGTTTCTTAAACAGTTGAAGACTGCCTCTGGCCATCTTTGGTGATGTCAGGCATGGTCAGGGATGCGAGTTCATGCGAGAGGTTGCAGGCCGGGTAAAGCCGCCATTACGTTTGTCCAGGTGGTACCCCAAAGATTGCCACCAGGCTGAGCAATAATCTCAATTGTTGACCATTGCTGCTGGTATTTTGAGTGTGGTAACCTCGGGGACATTTCTGGTTTCAGCCATCTTTCTTCATGTCAGAAATGTTAAAGGTGAAAGAAGCTAAGGGAATTTCCGTTTGAGAGTGGATGGGGAACCGAGTGCAGATTGAGCAGCGGGTCTGGTTAAATCGCTGAGAGCAACCATGGGCCATTCTCGGTAAAGTGTTCACCCGCAAGTCGTGACAGATTTATAACTATCTTGCCCCTTGTACCTGTTCACCGGCAAGCCACAGTGTGATGGTCAAACAGGTCACGCTGAGGGTGACGATGATGATGACTGAGGCGAGAGGCTGGACCCATCTTTGGTATTCAGAGAGAGGCCTCGCTCTCTCTGGTTCCTTTTTTTTTGCAGCGAGTGGCCTTCCGCATTGCAGCTATCTGGGTCGGGCAGCAGCAACAGGTACGGGACTTTCCAACAAAGGGAAAGAGTCCTTTTCCAGTGCTTGTTATGATGACATCGTCCACCCTTCAGGATGGATGAAGTGACATTAGTTGGTTTGTGCGCAACGCGTCTCTGAGCTTGTTGTGATATATATTAAAGCTTCTGCTGAGGGATTGTACGTAAGTCATTAGACACTCTTGTGTCAGGAGAAGAGCTGTGTCCTTGGAGAGCTTTGGCGTCAGTGGTAGCTGTGGGCACATGTCGCCCCCATAAGCGTTGAATCCGGTCATGTTGCTTGCCTGGATACGTATAGTATAAAGTGATAGTGGCAAGGCGTCTGGTCAGGTCAATCTTGTATCTTATGTGATCTTGGTCCGTGTGGTTTTAAAGGTGCAATTCGTCCGTTCGACCGCGCCTAATAACTGGCGTTGTTAGCGGATGTGATTTCACCACGGTATCACTAGTGCCTCGGTAGGACCAGCTGTGAGCCTGAAGTGAGACTCCCCGACTGTCTCTATGTTACTGGGGACACTGAATCTGGGGGTGACATCCTTAAGATGCATTTTACCAAAGTCTGTGTATCATTCTTTTTTGTGGGGAATGCTTCCACCCATTTAGAGAACATGGAGATGATAAGGATGCAGTTGATAACCTGATGTTGATGCATGTGAGCAAAGTCAATCTGCAAGTGGCTGAAAACCTTCTCAGAAACTAGTAAGAGGTCATACCTGACAACAGACTTTCCTGCATTGTTTTGCAAGCAAATGAGGCACAGTGACAGCAGGACTTGGGCAGCAGCAGCGAGTCCCTGTGCATACCGAGATTCTGTATATCATCCTTCTCTTGCCCGTGTGACCAACGCTGTGTGCTGCTCGGGCCAGTTTGTGCAGATGGGCTATTGAGCCAATGATGTGCCCATCAGGGTGTATAAGCAATGATATGGAAGCTGACTGCATGGCCCCAGTGTGGGCCCTACTGTCCTTTTCTTGCAGTGAAGCAGCCTGTTGGGCAGATCGCACTGCCTGCATGAGTTGAATGAATATGGGCCCTTTGCTATACTGGGGCCTGCAGGACGTAAGTGGTGGGGCTCAGTGTGGCTCCCGGATGCTGTGCACGCTTTGGCATTCCCGAAGGTGACAGGGTCAGTGGCAGATGTACGGACAGCATATTGTATAATCGCTCGGGTGACGGGTAATAGGACTGCTTCCAGAAAGTTGAAGTTTAGTGCAGCGTATTGCCGTGGCCTCACTTCTGAAGTGTTGCATCCTCTCTGTCTCAAGAGTGCACCAAAGGTGTGGACGACTCCAAAGGCATGCGAGGAGTCAGTGTAAATGTTGTCTGTGTAGCATGTTGCAAAAATGCAATGCCAAGTGAGCACAAATAGCTCTGCAGCCTGTGTGGATATGCCATCTGGTATCGCAGCTAATTTCATGATTGTGAAAGAGATGCATACGACATACCCTGCCAGTCTGCAGTGGCCTGAGGGCCTGAAGTAGGACCCATCGCTAAGGAGTATGAGGTCACGGTTGTCTAAAAGTGTTTCAGACAGGTTAGCGTGCGGGGTGACGACCTGCTGTATGAGGTCTAAACAGTCAGGGTCGACCGCAATGGCGTTTGAGTGAGTGGGAGGTGGGTGGCTGGGTTCGACGTAGGGGCATGCTGTAGGGACAAGATTGCTTTGGTCAGTAAAGCGACATGGTTAAGCCACTGTTGGGATATTGCGTGCAATTCTGGTCTCCTTCCAATCGAAAAGATGTTGTGAAACTTGAAAGGTTTCAGAGAAGATTTACAAGGATGTTGCCAGGGTGGGAGGATTTCAGCTGTAGGGAGACAATGGATAGGCTGGGGCTGTTTTCACTGGAGCGTCGGAGGTTGAAGGGTGACCTTATAGAGGTTTACAAAATTATGAGGGGCATGGATAGGAAACATAGACAGTTTTTCCCTGGGATCCAGAACTAGATGGCTTATGTTTAAGGGGAGAGGGGAAATATATAAAAGAAATCTACAGGGCAACTTTTTAACACAGTGGGTAGTATGTGTAAGGAATGAGCTGCCAGAGGAAGTGGTGGAGGCTGGTAAAATTGCAACATTTAGAAGGCATTTGGATGGGTATATGAATAGGAAGGGTTTGGAGAGATTTGGGCCGGTTGTTGGCAGGTGAACCTGGACTGGTTTGGGATATCTGGTCGGCATGGAGCGGTTCTGTTTCAATGTTATACACCTCTATGTCTCTATGACTCTATGAGCTCCGGATGTCAGTGAAACGTAAGGTTGCTGCTGCATTTAGCAGCAGGGAGACCGAATGGGAGCCAAAGCAGTGCATCGCGGATCCAGCACCTTGGAGATGGCTTTTTTCTATTGTTAACGTGGCTGCTGCCACAATTCTCGAACATGCTGGTCTTCTCCTAACATCAGGCGGTAAATATACAG
Organism: Chiloscyllium plagiosum; assembly: GCF_004010195.1. Lineage (NCBI taxonomy): Eukaryota > Metazoa > Chordata > Chondrichthyes > Orectolobiformes > Hemiscylliidae > Chiloscyllium > Chiloscyllium plagiosum. The sequence continues at coordinate 47,561,462 of NC_057717.1, read as the reverse complement.
ATGAAAAAGCTACAGGGCGCCGGATAGCCCCATGGAGCTGCATTAAAATGCCGGATTGAAATCATCGGATTCACTGACAGAGATGTAGAAGGGCTGAGTGTAGTCGAGAACCCCCAGGGAAAGAGCAAAGACTAACCACAGTTTAAAGTCGGTGAATTCCGGTTCCATCTGTGGCGTCCAGTGCACTTTGCTGCATGATAATTTGGAGATGACTCCCGTAGGGCCTCGTCAATGGCATTATGGTCTGGGAACCAGAGCCTGCAATAATTTCGCATTCGCAGGAAAACCTGCAGCCGAGTTCTTGTGACTGATGGAGGAAGTTATGTCATGGCCGTGACTCGTTCTTTGAATAGTGCCGTCTGTCCATGTGAGAGTTTCTATCCCAAGTACTGCACTTGTATTATCAGTGTTGCATTTTCACCATTGGAACTCTGTGTTCATCATTTCCGACACAACAGAGCAATGCTATAGTGTCCTGTATGTATGGTTCAACGGAGGTAACGGCCACTAACAAATCGTCCGCGTCATGGTGGAGGGTATTGTGGCAAGGCAGGTGGCGAGTGTAGATGGTGCGATATACTGCAGCCGCATAAACTGCAGGGCTCTCCATGCAACCCTGGGCATGTCTGGTCGATGTGTACTGACAGCTCCCATACGTCAAAGCAAAAAGGTACTGATTCTAAGGGGAAAACTTAATCGAGAAAAAGGCAGAGCAGAAGTCGATTACTCAAGAGGTGGCAGAAGCCAGGATGATCTTTTCCACACCCTCCTCTTGACGTTGCCAACGGTTCCTTCATCCCACAATTTGACTTTCCTCCACTGCGTAATACTGACAGGTCGCCTTGTGTGTCAATTTCACTGTGCAGCTTCTGGCCCGCAGGAATGAGCATCACCATATGCTGCATTCGTGGACCCTCATCTCGCCAACACCTGCCCACAAGCACTCACCGGCCTGTACTTTGTGTGTCCAATGTATGGCTTTAGTTTCTAGGACCACTGGGGAGCAGGGAATCGCATTTGCATTGACATCCCTCAGATCCTGGACAAAACGCCACTATACTGGCCTTCCGGGTTTTGGGAGGGGTTGAATGGGTGCATGACATGGATAGGGCGTAGGACCTAGGACACCCTATTATAGGAGGGAGTCCTATTACTGAAGCTGTCTACAGTGGGTATTGCTGTAAAGACGGCGGGATGGCACCCTATTATAGTGTGCCAGTGTGTGGTGGGCCGGACCTCACTTGGCCTGCATCGTTGGGGTGCTGTATCCACAGGGATGCTGGAAGTTCAGCGAACAATAGGCGGTTTTCGTAGGACAGGGCAGTGCCTGGGGGATTCGTGGTGGAAGTTGGCTGCAGTGTTGCAGGATTGCAGCGCACACAAACTCATTCTTCCCAATTTGGGCATCCTCTACTCGGGGTTCGGGGGCCTGAATGAGGTGCGCGAATTGGAGGGGTCGCAGTGGCGTCATCATGAGGCCTAAACCCTTCGGGGGCCACAGATCTTGACAATGGATCGACTGTTTGGGACTGCTGTCGGGCCATTGCAGAGAAGTGCGCTCTGTTCATTAAGTTGCACCTCTGCTGCCACTTGCTGTGGACCCACAACCTACAGGCCAGTGAGTGATAATGGGCTGGTGAGGGCGCGATGATGATCCGCGCGTCCAGCATATGTACGCCGGAAGCTGTACAGTGAATTTGACACACAAAGCGACCTGTCAGTATCACGCAGTGGAGGAAAGTCAAATTGTGGGATTAATGAACCGTTGGCAACATCAAAAGGAGGGGGTGGCAATGAGCGTGGGTAGGTATATTGGAGCATGACCAGGCGTTGCAGGAACTTGCCTGGTCGGAAGGTTCAAGGCTGAGGGCAATAGCAGCCCGCAGCATAGAACATGGAATGTCGGAGATCTCCAGTGTGAGATGCTCGAGGGAACAATGGAGGTTGGCATTCAAGTTTCACAAGCTCTGCCGTTCCAGATGGGTGACTGGACAAGAGGCAGAAATGATAACAGCATCAGGGACATTGGCAGGTCTAATGCTGAAATAACGGGTTGGGAGAATGGCTCTGACATGGGCACTCCCTTAATCCCTGTGGAACTCGGGAAAAGTTCAGTGTACGGAAATGCAAACGAGTGAGTGGTTCTGGAATACAACAGAAAAGGATTGAGCCTCCCATTCCCTTCACATCCGTCATCGGGTTTTCAGATGGAGAGTTGGAGAGGCGTGTTGAGACCGACTGCAAAACCTTCCTCTCATGGCAGCCCAAGTTAGTTGCTGAGGCATGGGGGAAGGGAACTTTTATAGTGTAGGCAGTCTGTCGAGGCTGCCACTGTGGGCTGATGGGCAGCTGCCGCGACTGTGGGGAGAGGAGGAGGGTGGACGCACCTGGGCGACCTTGCCTGTGTGCTGAACAACATTTTACAGTACAGTGGCCCGAATTGCCACAATTCCAACGCTGTCCCTTTCTAAATCACTTTGGTCTCTGTGCAGGCCTTGTGGTGACTCTATGGCGGTCCGTTTGCCCCCATTTGTTTGGCATGGTGAATAGCCCATTCCTTTCCAAGTTACTGAGTGTAGTCAAAATTTACCCCAGGTCGTCGTTTGCCATGTCAGGTTCTGCTGCTTAAAAACTTAAGCATATGTCGAGAACATCCAGGTCACTTTATCTGCAAGGCAAACGTTTCATTCACTGCTAATGAAATGCTCGCCGAGGAGTCCCAGACCTCTCTCATTCAGACTTGCTAAATGACAGCCACTTCATTCAGCAGTGGCTCCGGTTCTGGATCTGAGGGGGGAAGGAAGTTGCTTGTATAGCGGGGATTACGGTGGAGGGTTGGTATCCGGTGTTTTATTGATTTCTGCCGTCCGGTGGCTATTGCAACAGTCTTTTACCTTCGGGGCTGATGCTGCTTCGCAATATCCCGAAAGTTTGCAAGACACTGAAACATGTAAACTGTGTCCCTGGAGGGATCCCTGTGCCCTCCCGCAATGGCCATGGCCCAGTATTCAATCTTATCTAATTTAAATGAACCCATATCGCCGATTTCCTTGTGACCAGCTGGAAAGGTTTATAAAATACCGGATAAGGTAACGGTTGTGCCATGTCTTTTCAGCATGGTGTCTGCCGGTGAACCAAATCTAACAAGTTCAACTCCTATCTTGGTCTTCAATTTCTCCTATTTACCATGCGTTCTCAGCTTCAGCTTGTTGATCATTTGCCTTCGGCCGGTCTCACCACGTGGTTGGGGATTGCCGGGTCCCACAGCTGGCAATTCCCGGCAGAGGCTGGAGTTCCATTCCCACAGGGCATACTGGACGGCCTGTGTCGATTGATGAGTGTTGCACTTTGGCTTTGGACAAAAAAGAACAGAGAGAGAATTCACAGAAACAAACAAACAGTCAGTGACTGAGAGGTCAGTCAAGAAAGTGTAATCGAACATGTAATCACTGAACGCAATGTAAACAAACACTTAGCCGCTAGGTAAACACACTTAGGCCAGATAACCGTAATTGATAAGTCAAGCATTCAGTAACCGTGAAACAAAGAACACACAACAAAACCAAGCAATCAGGAAACCACAGGACAGAAACACAGTAAACACACGGGGCCCCAGTCAATTTCCTTCGAGCTAAGGATCACTCAGCATTAAAGCAAAAAATTAATGGGCGGTCTCTCTTTGCCAGACGTTTATTGTCGTCCGTCGTTCTCTTGGCTGGATTAGGATTGCGGCATAAACACGCGCTCAAGGTGGATCACGCATCTGCAAAATTAGATAAATTCAGTTTCCCAATTTAGGAGCTTACCCAACTACCTTATCAGACCGAGTAATTGGTTGCTCAATACCGTATTGCCGCAATAGTTGGATTAGATTTGTGGCTACCCTGCTCAGCCTTCCAGTCTATCTCTCGGTCTGACCTGCTGGGGCATGGCACGCTGACAGGTCCGAATTGGACTAAATTTAAAGTGTCGGGTTCGCTTTCCCTGTTGAGAGAAAAGGGGGTGCCGACTTACGCCAAACTGTCGCAGAACTTAGGCTAATAAATCAGAAATCACAAAACACAGATCGAAGTGAAATTAACCAACCATCGTTGAACACAGTGATATCGTGGAAGATAGATTGATGAAGCTGAAACAGCACAGTCTGTCTGGGTAACATAAACTCTCTTCCCCGAGCTGTGATTCAAGCCAGGTTTTGCAGGAATCTTGTGGATGCTCATTAAAAGAGGGAAAATCCAATGTATTTGATAATTAATAAATCTAGTGCCGATGGTGTTAATGGCTAAGCGGGTGTCACAAATCTGTTCTGATTGCAGATACGATGTAGTATCTTGGCAAAATCAATCAGTTTCTAATCGGATCAGGAAATTCCACCTCTTATCGAGAGTCAATGAGAATTTCCCCTTTAAAACAGTAAGGTGATTCCATTGTTCCTCTCGAATGAGCGACGTATTCTGGTGCCTCTCCATCAGACCTGTTCTTTGTGTGGCTTTGGCATCACTGGGATGCGATACCGCCCCGAGGGCTTTGCGACAGCTGTGCTGATCGGGTCCGGGAAGTTTATTGTTAGTTTGTCTTGGGGAGTGTATTCCCTGGTTTTGTCTGGTTTCTCTTGTCAGCTTGTTTGGTCAATGGGTGTTTTCTGGTAAGTTTGCACAGGCTTTTTTCTGTGTTGTGTGTGGCCATACCGTGCGTGAGCATGGTGGTAGATGTTTTTCTACACTCTATCATCATAATCCTGACCTCCAAGCAGTCACTCCTTCACTGGACACCGCCACTGTCATCATTAGTCACTTACACTCACTCCAATACTTTTAACTAACCCCCTCACACTCGTCCCATCATGGTCTCCATAGACATCTCGCCTCAAAATGTCACCGTTACCCTGAGCCCAACACTCACTCCATGACGGTTACTTAGACCCACTCACACTCACCCCATCACCGTCGCCCTTCCCGCACAAATGCACACCCCCTCTGTCACCCTTTACAGACTAACACTCACTCCATCACAGTCACTCTGAACCCCTCAGAGACACTCCGTCATCATTATCCTGAATTCTTCAAACACACATCATCTTCACCCTCACCCCTCACACTTACTCCATCGTTGTCATCGTGAACCCCTGTTACTCACTCTCAGCCACTCTGGCCCCCTCACACTTACTCCGTTACCATCACACTGACCCCTTGAAACTCACCCTGTCACTATGAGACATTCACACTCACTGTTCCGTCACCCTGAAACCTCACGCTCACTCCGTCACATTCACCTTGACCAACTAACGAAAGAAGTTCCCTGACCCCCTCATACTCATGCTGTTCCTGTCAATCTGACCACCTCACACTCACTCCATCACTATCACTGTTACTTCCTCACACTCACTCCATCACCGTCACACTGACACCTTCACACACTCTACATCACCCGAACCATATCTACCTCAGTCGGTCAGTCACACTGATCGCTCACACTCACTGTATCACCGGCACTTTGACTCCCTCACTGTCCCTCCATTGCCATGAACTTGACCCGCTTACACTCATTCCAACAAAGATATTCTCATCCCCACATTAGTCTATCAATCATCCTGACAGGTCACAGTCACTTCTCCATTGTCAACCTGCCTCCCTCACACTCACTCCATCACATACCCATACCCTCTCATGCTCACTGCATCACGGTCAACCTGGATCACAGACAGTCATTCCATCACCGTCCCCAGAACCGTTCAGACACGCTCCATTATCATCACACTGACTCTGTTACATTTTCTCGCACACTGTCACATTGACACTATCACACTCTCCCCCATTCTGTCACTCTTACCCTGTCACCCTAGCTCCATCACTGCCACTGTGGTTCTCTCGCACTCACTCCGTCACTGTCACCATAATATTACGACATGGGGTAAGCTCTGCTGCTAGTGTAAATCAGACACACAGAAAACCTCACATGGCCTCATAAACTGTAAAGGTATGAGTCACAAAGAACTGCGAACTCCTAGCATTTAAAGAATAAATTATCAATTTGTTATTTGACTAATCGAAAAAAGAGAACCTAAACCACAATTATCTGCACTTGCACTGTACAGCAATATTCTGATCCGATAAAACCTCCCAATTAAGTTAACAAAAAAATTACAAATATCCCAAACATGCCAGCTGTCAATCTTCCCTTTTAATATTTTCTTCTGAAGATTTTTCTGTCTGGTCTTTTCTTCAGTCTTCTACCACACAGATTTCATCCAAAAATTAACGTTACAGGGCACACCTGAGTGCCGGTATTTTTGTTGTTGGTCTTCGCCGCTCTGACTTACTCTTTAAAATGCCCAGTATTTGTAGCAGAAAACATCGGATCGTTGTGTTCATGTGATGTCGTCGAAACAGCAAATTCAAATTCCATTTGATTTTGTGATATTGCGGTACAACGTATACTGATTGACCAAATTCGAGTGCCATAGTAACTCGGGTCAGGTATTTGTTTCACACACGAATGTTACGTTTTAAAAACGTCTTCAGCATACTTTATGCTTCATAAGTCTTTGCCAACTTTAACACTCTCTTAACGGTACAGTACACATCTACAACGTCTTACTCTCTCCCACTTAAGGCAAAATACACCACTAAAATGAAAAGATAGTTTCATTTTTTTTTCTATGTCTAAACCACATTGCAACGACAAACATAAGTCTTAAATCTAAGTTCATTTTAAAACTTTACCTATATATATGTATATATATGCACATAACATGGGATATATACCAATCTCATCGATGCTTTGTCAGTTAAATCTACAACTCATCTGATATGATATCCTTCCGACATTTCCGATTTGCAATATCAGTCTAGAACAACGAAATAGTCTCTTATTCCTGTCTTTGAAATGTTCCAAGAATGAAAGTGGACCATGATCCGTGTACACAACCGTTTCTGACACATTGTTTGTGACATTTATGCTAAAGTTTTGTCAGGCGAAAGTTAGAAATCACACAACACCAGGTTATAGTCCAACAGGTTTAATTAGAAGTACACTAGCTTTCGGAGCGACGCTCCTTCATCAGGTGATAGTTGAGAGCTCGATCGTAACACAGAATTTATAGCAAAAAATTGCAGTGTGATGTAAACTGAAATAATACGTTGAAAAATTGATTGTCTGTTAAGCCTTTCATCTGTTAGAA
>NC_057717.1:47531525-47553782 GCF_004010195.1 Chiloscyllium plagiosum | reverse complement strand
TAATGGTGCAGACAAAAACCTGATTAGGCTGAGGGTCAGGCAGAAGTGCTCAGTCCTGAAAGAATAATGTTCTTGCAACAGAAAGCCGTCACAATAAAATGTGTACATATTGACACGTACTGCGTAAAGGAGGTAGAGGGTATTCTTGAAGGTTATTATCAGAGATAGAAAGCACTGAAGAAACAGGTTTTATTAACAGGCCCACTGAATAAGTAATCAAATCCAGATGCTGTGGAATTTGATGTGCCTCAAAATATGTTGAATGTTGAGGAAATCCTTGAGGAATGTGATTGTTGAGTAAACCGTTTGTCTCATAAGCGAAGAACGCAGTTGAATGTTTTTTTATACAGCAGGACAAAGAAAAATGTAGGAATGAGATGGGAATGACTCATGATATTGTGCATGAGGTAGTCATGCGGAATACTGTTCTGATAAAGCAACACACTTATCGGTGAAATCCTTCCAAAGCCAACATGTGCAGCAAAATGTGAAGGCTATGCTCAATGAAGATATCATTGAACGGAGTCAGAGCGAGTTCAGATCGCTGATCGTCTTCGTTCTCAATCATAACGGGACTGAAAGATTTTGCGTGGATTACTGAAAGGTCAACGCCGTACCGAAATTGGACTGATACCGGAAAAGTTGATTCGTGGTCTGGAAGAGATAGTTGGACAAGCCAGTTGCATCACACATTTGGACTTACTGCGTGGTGATTGGCAGGTGCATTTTATCAGAGACAGAGAAAGACATTTCTAAGTTGTCACCCCAAATGGACTGCATCAATTCAAAGTGATGCACTTTAGAATGACGAACAATCCCGCCACATTCGAAAAACTATTGAACAAATTTGTCGCTGGGTTAACCAACTATGCAGTCCATTTGGACGATAAAATTATCTTTACTAATTCCTGAAAAGATCAAATGGTACAGTTGGCCGAGCCCGTTGAATCACTACGTTGAGCAAAACAAGTATTAAACTTAAAAAAAAAACAAAATTCGCGAAAGCAGAAGTGACGTACCTGTGATATAATATCGAAGATGGAAGTTTAACCACAAGGAACACATAGACGAAGTTCATCTAGCAATTTCCAAAAATTCGGAGGAAGAGATGCATCGATATTGGAAGTAAGCAGATTCTGTCGCAGGCTTGTGAAAAATCTCAGCAGTGTAGTGGCACCGTTAACCAATTTTCCGAAAAAGAACACAGCATTTTGTTGGACAGAACAGTGCCAAGATGCATTCGACCATTTCAAATCAATGTTAACCACCAAACTAGGTTTTGCTACACCGTACGTTTCAAATTCTTTTAAAATCGCCATCGACGCTAGTGCCAATGGAATTGGAGCTGCACTCTTCCAGGGAGATAAGAATGTGATTGAACTGCCAGTTGGTTACTTTACAAAGAAGATCAACACCCACCTAAGGAAATAATCCATGATAGAAAAGGAACTACTGAGATGGGTCCTGACCTTACAGCTAACCAGCTAACCCGAGAATGCAACTTTAAAAAAAAGGTTTTGTGATTTACACATGAAAGAAGTGAAACTATCACTGTATTCTAACAGATGAAAGGCTTAACAGAAAATCAATTTTTCAACGGATGATTTCAGTTTACATCACACTGAAAATTTTTGCTATAAATTCTGTGTTACGATCGAGCCCTCCACTATCACCTGATGAAGGAGCGTCGCTCCGAAAGCTAGTGAACATCTAATTAAACCTGTTGGACTATAACCTGGTGTTGTGTGATTTTTAACTTTCGCCTGACAAAACTTTAGCATAAATGTCACAAACAATGTGTCAGAAACGGTTGTGTACACGGATCATGGTCCACTTTCATTCTTGGAACATTTCAATGACAGGAATATGAGACTATTTCGTTGTTCTAGACTGATATTGCAAATCGTAAATGTCGGAAGGATATAATATCAGATGATTTGTAGATTTAACTGACAAAGTATCGATGAGATTGGTATATATCCCATGTTATGTGCATATATATACATATATATAGGTAAAATTTTAAAATGAACTTAGATTTAAGACTTATGTTTGTCGTTGCAATGTGGTTTAGACATAGAAAAAAATGAAACTATCTTTTCATTTTGGTGGTGTATTTGCCTTAAGTGGGAGAGAGTAAGAAGTTGTAGGTGTGTATTGTACCGTTAAGAGAGTGTTAAAGTTGGCAAGACTTATGAAGCATAAAGTATGGTGAAGACGTTTTTAAAACGTAACATTCGTGTGTGAAACAAATACCTGACCCGAGTTACTATGGCACACAACAAACTCGAATTTGTTCAATCAGTACACATTGTACCGCAATATCGCAAAATCAAATGGAATTTGAATTTGCTGTTTCGACGACATCACATGAACAAAACGATCCGATGTTTTCTGCTACAAATACTGGGCATTTTGAAGAGTTAGTCAGAGCGGCAAAGACCAACAAGAAAAATACCGGCACTCAGGTGTGCCCTGTAACGTTAATTTTTGGATGAAATCTGTGTGGTAGAAGACTGAAGAAAAGACAAGCCAGAAAAAATCTTCAGAAGAAAATATTAAAAGGGAGGATTGACAGCTGGCAGGTTTGGGAAATTTATAATTTTTTTGTTAACTTAATTGGGAGGTTTTATCGGATCAGTATATTGCTGTGCAGTGAAAGTGCAGATAATTGTGGTTTAGGTTCTCTTTTTTCGATTAGTCAAATATCAAATTGATAATTTATTCTTTAAATACGAGGATTTCGTAGTTCTTTGTTACTCATACCTTTACAGACTATGAGGCCATGTGAGGTTTTCTGTGTGTCTGATTTACACTATCAGCAGAGCTTACCCCATGTCGTAATATTATGGTGACAGTGACGGAGTGAGTGCGAGAGAACCACAGCGGCAGTGATGGAGCTAATGTGACAGGGTCAGAGTGACAGAATGGGGGAGAGTGTGATAGTGTCAATGTGACAGTGTGCGAGATAATGGAGTGTGTCTGAACGGTTCTGGGGACGGTGATGGAATGACTGTCTGTGATTCAGGTTGACCGTGATGCAGTGAGCATGAGAGGGTATGGGTATGTGATGGAGTGAGTGTGAGGGAGGCAGGTTGACAATGGAGAAGTGAGTGTGACCTGTCAGGGTGATTGATAGACTAATGTGGGGATGAGAATATCTTTGTTGGAATGAGTGTAAGCGGGTCAAGTTCATGGCAATGGAGGGACAGTGAGGGAGTCAGAGTGCCGGTGATACAGTGAGTGTGAGCGATCAGTGTGACTGACCGACTGAGGTAGATATGGTTCGGGTGATGTAGAGTGTGTGAAGGTGTCAGTGTGACGGTGATGGAGTGAATGTGAGGAAGTAACAGTAATAGTGATGGAGTGAGTGTGTGGTGGTCAGAGTGACAGACACAGCATGAGTATGAGAGGGTCAGGGAACTTCTTTCGTTAGTTGGTCGAGGTGAACGTGACGGAGTGAGTGTGAGGTTTCAGGGTGACGGAACAGTGAGTGTGAATGTCTCATAGTGACAGGGTGAGTTTCAAGGGGTCAGTGTGATGGTAACGGAGTCAGTGTGAGGGGGCCAGAGTGGCTGAGAGTGAGTAACAGGGGTTCAAGATGACAACGATGGAGTAAGTGTGAGGGGTGAGAGTGAAGATGATGTGTGTTTGATGGATTCAGGATAATGATGACGGAGTGACTCTGAGGGATTCAGAGTGACTGTGGTGGAGTGAGTGTTAGTCTGTAAAGGGTGACAGAGGGGGTGTGCATTTGTGCGGGAAGGGCGACGGTGATGGGGTGAGTGTGAGTGGGTCTAAGTAACCGTCATGGAGTAAGTGTTGGGCTCAGGGTAACGGTGACATTTTGAGGCGAGACGTCTATGGAGACCATGATGGGATGAGTGTGAGGGGGTTAGTTAAAAGTATTGGAGTGAGTGTAAGTGACTAATGATGACAGTGGCGGTGTCCAGTGAAGGAGTGACTGCATGGTGGTCAGGATAATGATGATAGAGTGTAGGAAAACATCTACCACCATGCTCACGCACGGTATGGCCACACACAACACAGAAAAAAGCCTGTCCAACTTATCAGAAAACACCCATTGACCAAACAAGCTGACAAGAGAAACCAGACATGACCAGGGAATACACTTCCCAAGACAAAGTAACAATAAACTTCCCGGACCCGATCAGCACAGCTGTCGCAAAGCCCTCGGGGCGGTATCGCATCCCAGTGATACCAAAGCCACACAAAGAACAGGTCTGATGGAGAGGCACCAGAATACGTCGCTCATTCGAGAGGAACAATGGAATCATCTTACTGTTTTAAAGGGGAAATTCTCATTGACTCTCGATAAGAGCTGGAATTTCCTGATCCGATTAGAAACTGATTGATTTTGCCAAGATACTACATCGTATCTGCAATCAGAACAGATTTGTGACACCCGCTTAGCCATTAACACCATCGGCACTAGATTTATTAATTATCAAATACATTGGATTTTCCCTCTTTTAATGAGCATCCACAAGATTCCTGCAAAACCTGGCTTGAATCACAGCTCGGGGAAGAGAGTTTATATTACCCAGACAGACTGTGCTGTTTCAGCTTCATCAATTTATCTTCCACGATATCACTGTGTTCAACGATGGTTGGTTAATTTCACTTCGATCTGTGTTTTGTGATTTCTGCTTTATTAGCCTAAGTTCTGCGACAGTTTGGCGTAAGTCGGCACCCCCTTTTCTCTCAACAGGGAAAGCGAACCCGACACTTTAAATTTAGTCCAATTCGGACCTGTCAGCGTGCCATGCCCGGCAGGTCAGACCGAGAGATAGACTGGAAGGCTGAGCAGGGTAGCCACAAATCTAATCCAACTATTGCGGCAATACGGTATTGAGCAACCAATTATTCGGTCTGATAAGGTAGTTGGGAAAGCTCCTAAATTGGTCAACTGAATTTATCTAATTTTGCAGATGCGTGATCCAACTTGAGCGCGTGTTTATGCCGCAATCCTAATCCAGCCAAGAGAACGACGGACGACAATAAAAGTCTGGCAAAGAGAGACCGCCCATTAAGTTTTTGCTTTAATGCTGAGTGATCCTTAGCTCGAGGGAAATTGACTGGGGCCCCGTGTGTTTACTGTGTTTCTGTCCTGTGGTTTCCTGATTGCTTGGTTTTGTTGTGTGTTCTTTGTTTTACGATGACTGAATGCTTGACTTGTCAATTACGGTTATCTGGCCTAAGTGTATTTACCTAGCGGCTAAGTGTTTGGTTACATTGCGGTCAGTAATTACATGTTCGATTACACTTTCTTGTCTGACCTGTCAGTCACTGACTGTTTGTTTGTTTCTGTGAACTCTTTCTCTGTTCTTTTTCGTCCAAAGCCAAAGTGCAACACTCATCAATCGACACAGGCCGTCCAGTATGCCATGTGGGAATGGAACTGCAGCCTCTGCCGGGAATTGCCAGCTGTGGGACCCGGCAATTCCCAACCACGTGGTGAGACCGGCCAAAGGCAAATGATGAACAAGCTGAAGCTGAGAACGCATGGTAAATAGGAGAATTGAAGACAAAGATAGGAGTTGAACTTGTTAGATTTGGTTCACCGACAGACACAATGCTGAAAAGACATGGCATAACCGTTACCTTATCCAGTATTTTATAAACCTTTCCACCTGGTCACAAGGAAATCGGCGATATGGGGTCCTTTAAATTAGATAAGATTGAATACTGGGCCGTGGCCATTGCGGGAGGGCACAGGAATCCCTCCAGGGATACAGTTTACATGTTTAAGTGTCTTGCAAGCTTTCGGGATATTGCCAAGCAGCATCAGCCCCGAAGGTAAAAGACTGTTGCAATAACCACCGGACGGCAGAGATCAATAAAACACCGGATACCAACCCTCCACCGTAATCCCCGCTGTACATGCAACTTCCTTCCCCCCTCAGATCCAGAACCGGAGCCACTGCTGAATGAAGTGGCTGTCATTTAGCAAGTCTGAATGAGAGAGGTCTGGGACTCTTCGGCGAGCATTTCATTAGCAGTGAACGAAACGTTTGCCTTGCAGATAAGGTGACCTGGATGTTCTCGAAATATGCTTAAGTTTTTAAGCAGCAGAACCTGACATGGCAAACGACGACCTGGGGGAAAGTTTGACTACACTCAGTAACTTGGAAAGGAATGGGCTATTCACCATGCCAAACAGATGGGGGCAAACGGACCGCCATAGAATCACCACAAGGCCTGCACAGAGACCAAAGTGATTTAGAAAGGGACAGCGTTGGAATTGTGGCAATTCGGGCCACTGTACTGTAAAATGTTGTTCAGCACCCAGGCAAGGTCACCCAGGTGCGTCCACCCTCCTCCTCCCCCCACAGTCGCGGCAGCTGTCCATCAGCCCACAGTGGCAGCCTCGACAGACTGCCTACACTATAAAAGATCCCTTCCCCCATGCCTCAGCAACAAACTTGGGCTGCCATGAGAGGACGGTTTTGCAGTCGGTCTCAATACGCCTCTCCAACTCTCCGTCTGAAAACCCGATGACGGATGTGAAGGGAATGGGAGGCTGAATCCTTTTCTGTTGTATTCCAGAACCACTCACTCGTTTGCATTTCCGTACACTGAACTTTTCGGAGTTCCACAGGGATTAAGGGATTGCCCATGTCAGAGCCATTCTCCCAACCCGTTATGTTCAGCATTAGACCTGCCAATGTCCCTGATGCTGTTATCATTTCTGCCTCTTGTCCAGTCACCCATCTGGAACGACAGAGCTTGTGAAACTTGAATGCCGACTGGAGATCTCCGACATTCCATGTTCTATGCTGCGGGCTGCGATTGCTCTCAACCTTGAACCTTCCGACCAGGCAAGTTCCTGCAACGCCTGGTCATGCTCCAATACACCTACCCACGACCATTGCCACACCCTCCTTTTGATGTTGCCAACGGTTCATTAATCCCACAATTTGACTTTCCTCCACTGCGTGATACTGACAGGTCGCTTTGTGTGTCATATTCACTGTACAGCTTCCGGCGTACATATGCTGGACGCTCAATCCTTTTCTGTTGTATTCCAGAACCACTCACTCGTTTGCATTTCTGTACACTGAACTTTTCGGAGTTCCACAGGGATTAAGGGAGTGCCCATGTCAGAGCCATTCTCCCAACCCGTTATGTTCAGCATTAGACCTGCCAATGTCCCTGATGCTGTTATCATTTCTGCCTCTTGTCCAGTCACCCATCTGGAACGGCAGAGCTTGTGAAACTTGAATGCCAACTGGAGATCTCCGACATTCCATGTTCTATGCTGCGGGCTGCGATTGCTCTCAGCCTTGAACCTTCCGACCAGGCAAGTTCCTGCAACGCCTGGTCATGCTCCAATACACCTACCCACGACCATTGCCACCCCCTCTTTTTGATGTTGCCAACGGTTCATTAATCCCACAATTTGACTTTCCTCCACTGCGTGATACTAACAGGTCGCTTTGTGTGTCATATTCACTGTACAGCTTCCGGCGTACATATGCTGGACGTGCGAATCATCATCGCGCCCTCACCAGCACATTATCACTCACTGGCCTGTAGGTTGTGGGTCCACAGCAAGTGGCAGCAGAGGTGCAACTTAATGAACAGAGTGCACTTCTCTGCAATGGCCCGACAGCAGTCCCACACAGTCGATCCATTGTCAAGATCTGTGGCCCCCGAAGGGTTTAGGCCTCATGATGACGCGACTGCGACAGCGACCCCTCCAATTCGCGCACCTCATTCAGGCCCCCGAACCCCGAGTAGAGGATGCCCAAATTGGGAAGAATGAGTTTTGTGTGCGCTGCGATCCTGCAACACTGCAGCCAACTTCCACCACGAATCCCCCAGGCACTGCCCTCTACTACGAAAACCGCCTATTGTTCGCTGAACTTCCAGCATCACTGTGGATACAGCACCCCAACGATGCAGGCCAAGTGAGGTCCGGCCCACCACACACTGGCACACTATAATAGGGTGCCATCCCACCGTCTTTACAGCAATACCCACTGTAGACAGCTTCAGTAATAGGACTCCCTCCTATAATAGGGTGTCCTAGGTCCTACGCCCTATCCATGTCATGCACCCATTCAACCCCTCCCAAAACCCGGAAGGCCAGTATAGTGGCGTTTTGTCCAGGATCTGAGGGATGTCAATGCAAATGCGATTCCCTGCTCCCCAGTGGTCCTAGAAATTAAGCCATACATTGGACACACAAAGTACAGGCCGGTGAGTGCTTGTGGGCAGGTGTGGGCGAGATGAGGATCCACGAGTGCAGCATATGGTGATGCTCGTTCCTGCGGGCCAGAAGCTGCACAGTGCAATTGACACAAAAGGCGACCTGTCAGTATTACACAGTGGAGGAAAGTCAAATTGTGGGATTAAGGAACCGTTGGCAACATCAAGAGGAGGGTGTGGAAAAGAGCATCCTGGCTTCTGCCACCTCTTGAGTAATCGACTTCTGCTCTGCCTTTTTCTCGATTAAGTTTTCCCCTTAGAATCAGTACCTTTTTGCTTTGACGTATGGCAGCTGTCAGTAGACATCTATCAGACATGCCCAGGGTTACATGGAGAGCCCTGCAGTTTATGCGGCTGCTGTATATCGCACCATCTACACTCGCCACCTGCCTTGCCACAATACCCTCCACCATGACGCGGACGATTTGTTAGTGGCCGTTACCTCCGTTGAACCATACATACAGGACACTATAGCATTGCTCTGTTGTGTCGGAACTGATGAACACAGAGTTTCAATGGAGAAAATGCAACTCTGATAATACAAGTGCAGTACTTGGGATACAAACTCTCACATGGACAGACGGCACTATTCATAGAACGAGTCATGGCCATGACATAGCTTCCTCCATCAGTCACAAGAACTCGGCTGCAGGTTTTCCTGCGAATGCTAAATTATTGCAGGATCTGGTTCCCAGACCATAATGCCATTGACGAGGCCCTACGGGAGTCATCTCCAAATTATCATGCAGCAAAGTGCACTGGACGCCACAGATGGAACCGGAATTCACCGACTTAAAACTGTGGTTAGCTTTTGCTCTTTCCCGAGGGGTCCCCGACTACACTCAGCTCTTCTACATCTCTGTCAATGAATCCGATGATTTGCATCCGGCATTTTAATGCAGCTCCATGGGGATATCCGGCGCCCTGTAGCTTTTTAATCTGTATATTTACCGCCTGATGTTAGGAGAAGGCCAGCATGTTCGAGAATTGCGGCAGCAGCCACGTTAACAATGGAAAATGCATCTCCAAGGTGCTGGATCAGCGATGCACTGCTTTGGTTCCCATTCGGTCTCCCCGCTGATAAATGCAGCAGCAACATAACATTTCACTGACATCCGGAGGTCATAGAGTCATAGAGACATAGAGGTGTATAACATTGAAACAGAACCGTCTGTCCAACCGCTCCATGCCGACCAGATATCCCAAACCAGTCCAGGCTCACCTGCCAACAACCGGCCCAAATCTCTCCAAACCCTTCCTATTCATATATCCATCCAAATGCCTTCTAAATGTTGCAATTTTACCAGCCTCCACCACTTCCTCTGGCAGCTCATTCCTTACACGTACTACCCTCTGTGTTAAAAAGTTGGCCTGTAGATTTCTTTTATATCTTTCCCCTCTCACCTTAAACATATGCCATCTAGTTCTGGATCCCAGGGAAAAACTGTCTATTTTTCCTATCCATGCCCCTCATAATTTTGTAAACCTCTATAAGGTCACCCTTCAACCTCCGACGCTCCAGTGAAAACAGCCCCAGCCTGTCCATTGTCTCCCTACAGTTCAAATCCTCCCACCCTGGCAACATTCTTGTAAATCTTCTCTGAAACCTTTCAAGTTTCACAACATCTTTTCGATTGGAAGGAGACCAGAATTGCACGCAATATCCCAACAGTGGCTTAAACATGTCGCTTTACTGACCAAAGCAATCTTGTCCCTACAGCATGTCCCTACGTCGAACCCAGGCACCCACCTCCCACTCACTCAAACGCCATTGCAGTCGACCATGACTGTTTAGACCTCATACAGCAGGTCGTCACCCCGCACGCTAACCTGTCTGAAACATCTTTAGACAACCGTGACCTCATACTCCTTAGCGATGGGTCCTACTTCAGACCCTCAGGCCACTGCAGACTGGCAGGGTATGTCGAATGCATCTCTTTCACAGTCATGAAATTAGCTGCGCTACCAGATGGCATATCCACACAGGCTGCAGAGCTGTTTGTGCTCACTTAGCATTGCATTTTTGCAACATGTTACACAGACAACATTTACACTGACTCCTCGTATTCCTTTGGAGTCGTTCACACCTTTGGCGCACTCTAGAAACAGAGAGGATTCAACACTTCAGAAGTGAGGCCACGGCAATATGCTGCACTAAACTTCAACTTTCTGGAAGCAGTCCTATTACACTTCACCCGAGCGATTATACAATATGCTGTCCGTACCTCTGCCACTGACCCTGTCACCTTCGGGAATGCCACAGCGTGCACAGCACCCGGGAGCCACACTGAGCCCCACCACTTACGTCCTGCAGGCCCCAGTATAGCAAAGGGCCCATATTCATTGAACTCATGCAGGCAGTGCGATCTGCCCAACAGGCTGCTTCACCGCAAGAAAAGGACAGTAGGGCCCACACTGGGGCCATGCAGTCAGCTTCCATATCGTTGCTTGTACACCCTGATGGGCACATCATTGGCTCAATAGCCCATCTGCACAAACTGGCCCGAGCAGCACACAGCGTTGGTCACACGGGCAAGAGAAGGATGATATACAGAATCTCGGTATGCACAGGGACTCGCTGCTGCTGCCCAAGTCCTGCTGTCACTGTGCCTCATTTGCTTGCAAAACAATGCAGGCACCTTTAAAACCACACGGACCAAGATCACATAAGATACAAGATTGACCTGACCAGACGCCTTGCCACTATCACTTTATACTATACGTATCCAGGCAAGCAACATGACCGGATTCAACGGTTATGGGGGCGACATGTGCCCACAGCTACCACTGACGCCAAAGCTCTCCAAGGACACAGCTCTTCTCCTGACACAAGAGGGTCTACTGACTTACGTCCAATCCCTCAGCAGAAGCTTTAATATATATCACAACAAGCTCAGAGACGCGTTGCGCACAAACCAACTATCGTCACTTCATCCATCCTGAAGGGTGGACGATGTCATCATAAAAAGCACTGGAAAAGGACTCTTTCCCTTTGTTGGAAAGTTCCGTACCTGTTGCTGCTGCCCGACCCAGATAGCTGCAATGCGGAAGGCCACTCACCGCAAAAAAAGAAACCAGAGAGAGCGAGGCCTCTCTCTGAATACCAAAGATGGATCCAGCTGCTCGCCGCAGTCATCATCATCGTCACCCTCAGCGTAACCTGTTTGACCATCACACTGTGGCTTGCCGGTGAACAGGCACAAGGGGCAAGATAGTTATAAATCTGTCACGACTTGCGGGTGAACACTTTACTGAGAATGGCCCATGGTTGCTGTCAGCGATTTAACCAGACCCGCTGCTCGATCTGCACTCGGTTCCCCATCCACTCTTAAGTGGAAATTCCCTTAGCTTCTTTCCCCTTTAACATTTCTGACATGAAGAAAGATGGCTGAAACCAGACAGGTCCCCGAGGTTACCACACTCAAAATACCAGCAGCAATGGTCAACAATGGAGATTATTGCTCAGCCTGGTGGCAATCTTTGGGGTACCACCTGGACAAACGTAATGGTGACTTTACCCGGCCTGCAACCTCTCGCATGAACTCGCATCCCTGACCATGCCTTACATCACCAAAGATGGCCAGAGGCAGTGTTCAACTGTTTAAGAAACAGTCAGCCATCCAGATGGGAGGCTGGCAGGAACTGGTGCACTGTCTCCCTGCACCAAAGTCGCCCAGCACGCTGATCTGCTGCAGAAGTCAGCATAGTAAACCTACAGGTCCTTCACGGGAACAGCCAGAATATCAGCTTCCTCACCATCTTGACAGGAACCCAGACCTGTCATCTCTGGACGTACAACGGCACCTATTCTATCCGTCGCCACAACGCCTAACGCTGGCGACCTTTGTCCTAGGCTATGACCTGCTATGTCGGGTACGTGGTACCATTCATCTATCACTCCCAGTCCTCTTCCTTCCCAAAGACCATGACCAGCAGCAAACATGCTCTCGCTGCCCTTGACACAGCTATCTATCTGCTGGCAACCAGCCCATGCAACCCTATAGTTGCACATGCAAGCCCACGTACTCGCCAACGCCTGGAAGAGATGGCGAATTCCACAGCTAATGTGATCGCCCAACTGAATGCCAAGGCTGTTGTTATTTGTACTGTGAACCTGCAAAACACGATGGCCTCAGACTACCTGCTCTCTACAAAACGGGGCACATGTGCCCTCATTGCTGCATTCCTGACCTCAGCGAAAACAAGAGTTCAGCAATATTTCCAGACTTTTCTTTGGGCTTCCAAACATTTCAAGGGTTCCATCTGACCAGGTAAATGCCGGATATACCAGATGACCAAGGTATATTGTAAAGAAAGGCTTTGAAGCATGGATGCTGTCATAATTGCTGATGTTCTCTCGCACTCCCTACAAGGGCGTCGAGTTTCTAGATTGCACAAAGTTTGCTTTTCTTGACGTCAGATTCGACTTGATTCAAATATCATAGGTGATTGAAATATTTTTGAAATAATTCTCAAGTCATTTACTGATGTATCCGATGGATTGAGTACACTGTCAAACAGATATACGGGACGTGGAAAAGACACTTCTGTCTTGTATTATGAAGCTGTAGGTGTACTGGAACTGAGCACGAGTGTGTGGTGTCCGCCTATCGTCTGAGATTCCAAACCGGAAGAGAATAAACGATTCTGTGCGGATTATGGAAAAGTCGAACTCGTATCCAATTCTTCGATTGATGGACTGCATCAAGACATTTGGACAGGCCTGTCACATCATCAGGTTGTACTTACTGCGTAGTAACTGGCACGTATATCTACTGATGACGGTGAAAGCAACGTCTGCATTTGCAACCCCAAATAGATTATATCAATTTAAAGTGATGCCCTTTCGAATGACGAACAACCTGCCACATTACAAATATTTATAAACAGACGTTTGACTGCGTTAATAAACTGTGCAGTCTATTTGTACGAGGTAGGGATATTTTGTAAGTCCTGGACAGACCATGAGGTTCACTTGTCAGAGATACTTACATGACGACAAGAAGCAAAACTGACCATAATCTTGAACAAAACTGAATTCGCGAAAGCAGAGTTGACAATCTTGGGGCATAACATTGGTCATGTAATGTTGACTCCACGGATCGCAAAGACAAAGGCCATTGAGGAACTTCCTCATTTAAACTCGAAGAAACAGATGCTTCCATTTTTAGCACTCAGCAGATTTTATTGGAAGCTTTTCTCCCCCCAATATTCAGCAGTGGAGTGGCACAGTTAACCGATTTGCTGGAGAAAAATACAAAGTTTCGTTGGATAGAACAATGCCAGGATGTTTTCGTCTATTTCAAAGCAATATTAACCATGAAACAAATTTTAGCTACAGCAAAACGTTCAAAAGCTTTAAAGTTTCCATCGATGGCAATGACATAGTATTGAAGCTGCACTGTTACATGATGATGGGAATGAACTGCCAGTTGGTTACTTTTCGAAGAAACTCAAAATCCACGATCGAAAAATAACTATTACATTTGGTATCTGGCCTCACAACATTTTAAAGTCGATGTCACAAACAATTTGGCAAAGTTGTGTACAGGGGGAACAACTCTATTTCATTTTTAGAACGCATTAAAGACAAGATTAGGACACTATTTCGTTGAAGTCTAATGTTACAGAATTTTCATTTACGTATTGTATATGTTTAACTGATAAAGTATAGGTGAGATATATCTATTTAATGTTATATATACGTAGGAGGAAGTTCATATGAACTTAGATTAAAGTCAAATTTTCGTCATGTTATCGTAGCTCAGGATTAGAACAAAAAGAAGTGAACTTTTCATTGTGATATTTCTTTTTTTTTCATAAGCGGGAAGGTATTTGGAGTGTACAGGGGTACTGCAACTTTAAGAGAGTAGAAAAGCTAGCAAAGACTTGGAGAAGCACAGAAACCCTGGAACAACGTAATTCAAGTCAAGTTTGAGTTTAGGAGTTTGGTAATATTAAAACCAGTGAAACAGACCAATGTTTTGGAGTATAATTTCCAGACATTTTGGAAACTTAGCCAGTAAAACATAGAGAGCTACCAAAAGATCAACAGATGTAAGTTGCCGGTAAGAGGTCTCTGAGAGTTCAGTGTCTGTAGAAGGCGTTCCCACAGTAAAAAAAATGTATCGAAACCGACCTGGAGAAAGAGTCTACAGAGGAAAACCTGCAGTGGAAATTCGGTAAAGCTGATTGGTTTTGAAGCGTAATTATTATTCTTCAATCGTAATCAGAATTCTTTTTAAAATCAGACCAGTATTGTAGAGAGGCAGGTAAAAGATCCTTTAAGAGAAAGGAATTGTAAATAGTCGTTAATTAATATTCGCTGTTAGATATTTTAAAAACTCCTAATTTTCACTTAGAGCTACCAAAAGATCAACAGATGTAAGTTGCTGGTAAGAGGTCTCTGAGAGTTAAGTGTCTGTAGAAGGCATTCCCACAGTAAAAAAATGTATCGGAACCGACCTGGAGAAAGAATCTACAGAGGAAAACCTGCAGTGGAAATTCGGTAAAGCTGATTGGTTTTGAAGCGTAATTATTATTCTTCAATCGTAATCAGAATTCTTTTTAAAATCAGACCAGTATTGTAGAGAGGCAGGTAAAAGATCCTTTAAGAGAAAGGAATTGTAAATAGTCGTTAATTAATATTCGCTGTTAGATATTTTAAAAACTCCTAATTTTCACTTTAATTATTGACTTATGTGATAGTTCTTGCCTCTCAAATGTTAATAGATTCTCCCATAGGGTGAATATTTGCTGTGTCGCTATTTTAAAGTAACAGAGGGGTTTCTCCCGTGTCGTAACAAATTGAATTGCAAAATTGCTACTTTTCAAATAAACTGGATACACCAGAGAAAATATTCTCCCATCTGAAAGGAATTATTGAGATTGGTACTGGCCTGACAACATTTTAACATGTGACGAACAATGTATCAGAGACAGTTGTGTACACGGCTCACAACCTTCCTATATTCTTCGTACGATTGAAATTCAAGAATGAGATGATTTCATCACATCTTATGCGAAAGAGTTGAATTTAACCATTTCGCATGCTGCAGGTCGTAAAAGTACGATACATTGTGGCAGATGGATTACAGCGGAATTGATGGATAAATTACAGATAAGATTGAAAATGTACCAATGATATGTATATATTCATATGCAGAAATTAAAAAGTAATTCAGCTTAATGTTCATGTATTTCATTATAATAAGGTAAGAAATTAGAAAAATAAAAGTAAAGCCATCTTTTCATTGTGATGGATCATTTTCTTCTTAGCAGGGAGGTGTTATAAAGTTCATGGCGTGTAATGCATCGTTCAGAGAGAGAGACCGTGGTTTTGCACTGAGAGCTGACAAATACGCGGTATTTGGCTAAGTAGCAGTCTCAGAGTGTACTTGAAAATTGAGAATGTGTAATATATGTCAGTTAGAGTGACGTGTGAGATGGTTCCTGTTTTGACAACAATTTAAATTGAAGAAATTATTTTGAATTATTCCACATGAATATAATATCCGATCGAGTCTGAAATTTTTGCTTTTGCCAACACCGAGCCAACGAGACGATCCTGTGTTGGGGATGCAATCATTCAGGCAGGTTGAAAATCAGACAATGTAACTGCCATCGAAGAGTAACTACCATCGACATGATAATTGCCTTTGAGAAAATCTGCGATTCAAAATACACTCTCCATCAAAGGTACCGTTTTCATATCAAACTATTTGCTGTAAAGTAAGGAAGAGTACCCAGGGAGACCTCCAGACGGAACAGAACAGTTAACAACGACGACAGCGGCTGAAGGGTTTTGAAATTAGGTACATGTCATTTTAATGAGTTTTTTGAAACTACGTTGGAACAGTACATCATTATAGAGTTAATAGGCAGATGGTGAGCAGTTCAGAGAAGGGGTGCTTCGACTTCTGAAAAGTTGCTGTTTCAAGTTCATTTTTAGAGTTTTCAATTTCGGAGTTCTCTGCTACTGAGGTGAGCAATCGAGTCGAGGTGAGATTTTCTGGGTATTTGATTGTACTTACAGACGGGCTCTCCCACCGTAGCGTGGTATTATGCATCAGCACATGAGATGAAATGTCATTTCCGACAGGAATATCATCCTGTAAAGGTTAGAAATTGGGAGAATGAGAATTCTTCCACTGCACAATAAAGTGCAGAACGCACTTAAAATAGCTTGTTCCAAGTTAAATAAAAATGAAGCCCGAGGAGATGAACAAGAGATGGAAGATTTCATGTGTTTTCATGGTAGTGGAAAGGGACACGAAAAATTACAGTGCTGATTGGAAAGAAGAACACTGGGAAAAGATGTTACATTGCCATAAGGTGGGACACATCAGATTAAAGTGCTGATCATTGAGGAATGGTGCTGTTGGAAAAGATGTCGTAAGAGAGGCTGAGACATTGGAATTATTTAAAGTCCAAAAGGAAGCCACAAGAAACGTCCATCAATGAAACCACAAGAAACCCCTAGAAAATTGGATGTCGAACAATGCCAAGATTGGAGTACTGCAAATGAAAGTTGGACAAACCACTTAAATCTCAAATTTGAACTTAATGTGCGGTAATATGGAGCTACCTTTAACAAAGAAATAGAAAGTCGGTTCTGCGTTTCTAGCACGTGATAGAATTCAATGAACACGCTTTGGAATGACGAAAGCATCAGGCACATTACATCGAGTCAAGCATTGAGCTGTGGTCGGATTAACAAATCATGGTGTTTGTCTGGATGATGAAGATATCGTAGCGAGTCATGCAAAGATCACATGGTAGAGTTGGTAGAGCTCGTTGAACGATTTATCGAAGCGAAACTGGCAATAAACGTAAAGAGCACAGAATTGGTGAATGCAGAGTGGACGTGCTTGAGATGTAACATTGATCATCGAACGTTAACCCAAAGGAAAGCGATGATGAAAGCCAGAGAAGAAGTTTCACGACCATCCTCGAAGGAAAGGAAAGGTCAACTTGTTGTATATTTTCTATACAACAAGTATACAAATACGTCAAGAGATGTAGCGGAATTCACATTAAATATAATTCTGAATCTGAGCGAGATAAACAAGGTAGTCGTTACAGGTGACTTTGTCTTTCAAAATGTTGACTGGAAATACAATCGTTCGAGTACTTTGAATGGGCCAGTTTTCTGCCCAATGTGTGCAGGATGGCTTCCTGACACGGTGTGTCGACAGACCAACAAGGGGCAAGGCCATATTGGATTTGGGACTGAGTAATAAACATGGCCAGGGGATGCATTTTGAGATGGGTCAGCACTATTGTTAATAGTGTCCACAATTCGATTACGTTTGCTTCAGCGATGGACAGGATTAATTATATCTTTAGACGAGAGTGGTTCTGAAAAAGCACAGCAGGTCAGGCAGCATCCGAGGAGTAGGTAAATCTAGGTTCCGGGCAAAAACCCTCTTATCAGTAATAGAGGCAGGAAGCCTCTAGGGTGGAGAGACGTAGTACTGTCCCTTTCCTCTGGGATTCAGTGTTTTTATAGTCTGCTCCCCGTTTAGAAGACTCCAGTAGCACACAGCGTGCGACATCCCATCCCCAACACCGCCCACCGGCCAACACCATTCCCTCCCCCTAACATCGGCCCCACCCCTCAACTCCGTCCAATAACGCCCCCTGCCCAGGGCAGCCAGACTCTAGTGTCACCAGCACCTCCACACCCATTATTTACTGCATCCGCTGCGCCTGATGTGGCCTCCTCTACATTGGGGAGACAGGCCGCCTACTTGTGGAACATTTCAGAGATCACCTCTAGGACACCCGCACCAACCAACCCAACCGCCCCGTGGCTGAACACTTTAACTCCCCCTCCCACTCCGCCAAGGATATGCAGGTCCTTGGCCTCCTCCATCGCCAGACCATGGCAACATGGCGCCTGGCGGAAGAGCGCCTCATCTTCTGCCTGGAAACCCTCCAGCCACATGGGATGTATGCGGATTTCTACAGCTTCCAAATTTCCCCTCCCCCCACCTTATCTTAGTCCCAACCCTCGGAATCAGCACCACCTTCCTGATCTGCAATCTTCTTCCCGACCTCTCCTCCCCCACCCCGCTCCGGCCTATTACCCTCACCGTAACCTCCTGCCACCTATCGCATTCACAAGCCTCCCCCCAAATCCCTCCTCCCTACCTTTTATCTTAGCTTGTTTGGCACACCTTCCTCATTTCTGAAGAAGGGCTTATGCCCGAAACGTCGATTCTCCTGCTCTTGAGATGCTGCCTGACTTTATGACAGAGACAGGGAGTGTTGTGTCCATCTGGAGAGATTACAGAAGTAGGAAGTGTTCTGATGCTGGAGACGAATTACAGGGATAGGGTAGTCTGTGGGGCTGATGACAGAAATAGGGAAGTTTGTGAGGCTAAAGTGTTGTCACATAAATAGGTAGAGTTTTGAGACTGGAGGGGGATTACAGATATAGGGAGATGTGTGATGCCGGAGGTGGATTACAGAGATTGAAACCTTTTCAGGCTGGAGGGGTCAACAGAGAAAGGGATTGTTGTGAGGATGGAAGGAGATTGCAAAGATGGGGGTATTGTGAGGCTGGGGGTGATTACAGAGATAGGGATGGTTGTCAGCCTGGAAGCGGATGACATAGACAGGAAGTTGTTTTGGCTGGCGTGACGTTACTCAGACTGGGAGATTTGAAAGGCTGAAGGTGGTTTACTGTGATGGGGAGGGTTGTGCTGTACGACAGTGATTACACAGACAGGTGAGTTGTGAAGCTGGCAGGAGATTACAGAGATAGAGTGGATTTTTATCCTGGAGGCAGATAATATAAATCGTGAGGGTGGTTAGCTTGGAGGCGGATTACAGAGATACGAACGTTTGTGAGACTGGAGAGGGATTACAATAACTGAGAAGGTAATGAGGCTGCATGATCTTTACTAAGACATAGAGGGTTGTGAGGCTAGAGTTGCATTTCAGAGGTAGGGAAAGTTGTGAATCTGGAGGGGCATTTCACATTTAGGGAGGTTTGTGTGGCCGGACGGGGATGACAGAGATAAGGAGGGTTCTTGGACTGATTGCGGATTTCAGAAATAGGGAGGTTTGTTGGGCTGGAGGATTATTACATAGACAAAAAGGGTTTTGAGACGTTCGGGGATTAAAGGGATAGGGAATGCTATGAGACTGGAGGGGGACTATAAAGATATAAGTGGTTGTGAGACTGTAGAGGGAGTACAGACATAGGGATGTTTGTGAGGCTGAATGGTGAATACAGGGATAAGTAAGTTTGTTTGGCTGGGGGCATCAGAGTGAGAGGGTTATGAAGATAATGGGTGTACGCAGACTGTGATCGTTATGAGGCTAGAAAGGAATTTTAGAGATAACGATTATTGTGAGGCAGCAGGTGGATTATTTAGATAGGGAGGGTTGAGAGGTTGGAGGGGATTACAGGGATAGTGAGGGAGGATTTTGCAGCTAGAAGAGAATTACAGGTATAAGGAGGGTAAGTGAAGCTGCAGGGGGATTACAGTGAAAGATGGTTAGTGAGGTTGGATGGGAATTACACAGACAGACAGGGTTGTAAGGTTGCAGGGGGATTACAGATATATGGAGTGTTGTGAGGTTGGAGCAGGATTTCACTGAAAGGCCTTTGTGAAACTGAACGGGAATTACAGAGATAGGCAGGGTTGTATGGCTGTAGGGAGATCACAGAAATAGGGAATGTTGTAAGGCTGTAGTGCGATTACAGAGATAGGGAGGGTTGTGGTGAAGGAACGGACTACAGACATAGGAAGGGTTATGAGACTGGAGAGGTATGACAGTGGGAGCGAAGATAAAGAAGTTGGAGGACATTTGCAAAGACAGGGAGAGTTCTGACCCTGGAGATGCATTTCAGCGATCGCAAGGGTTGTGAATCTGGAAGTGCATTACAGAGTGAGGAATGTTTGTTTGGTGGGACAGGGATTACAGATGTATGGAGGGTCGTGGGTATGGAGGAAGACGACACAGACTGAAAGGGTTGTGATTATGGAGGGGCACAAAAGAGATAGGGAGTTTTTGGAGAACAGTGGGATATTAGAGAAATAGTGAAGATTATTTGACTGGAGGTGTATTAGAGAGATACGGAGGGTTGCGAGGATGGATGGCATACACAAAGGCGTAGGTGCGATGCTGGAGAGAGATCGCAGAGATAGGGACGGTTTTGAGGCTGGAAGGGGAGTAAAAGGGTAGGAATGATTGTGAGACTGGACAGACATGACAGAAATAGGGGAGGTTGTGATGCTGGAATGCGGTTCACAGATGATGGTATGGTTTGTGATGCTGGACGGGGATTAAAGAGACGAGGAGAGTTGTGAATCTGGAGGCGCAATGCAAAGGCAGGGGGATTTCTGAGGCTGGGGTTGATTATAGAGATAGGCAGGGCTGTGAAGCTGGAGAGGCATTACACAGTTTGGGACGGTAGTGTGTTTGGAGGCAGATTAAATAAATAGGGAGAGTGTTCAGATGCAAGGAGATTACAACGTTCAGGAGAGTTGTGGGCTGGAGAGGTATTATATGGACAGAGAGTGTTATAAGACTGAAGATGGATTACAGAGATATGGAGCGTTGTCATGCTGGAGGTGAATTCGAGAGAATTACTGAGTTGGGGAAAAGTTGTGAGGCTGAAGGGTCATGATAAAACAGTGAGGTTTGTCAGGCTGCAGGATAATTACAGAGATAGTGAAAGTTCAGAAGCTGGAAGGGCATGACACAGTTACGTCGGGTTGCGAGGCTGGAGGGAGATTACAGAGAGAGGGAGGGTTGTGAGACGTGGGGAATTACAGATATAGCGAAGGTTGTGAAGCTGAAGCGGAACTACAGTGATAAGGACGGTTGTAAGGCTGGAGGATGAATAAGATGAAGGGAGGGCTGTGTGGCTGGAGGGAGATTTAAGAGATGGTGAATATTGTAATGCTGGGGGGTAAAACAGAAATAAGTAGCGTTCTGATGCTCGGGTATTAAAGAGATACGAAGGTCTGTGAGGTTGGAGGGAGATTATTGAGACAAAATGCAATTAATAAAATGACTGTGGGGTTCAAGTGATCTGTTGTTTCTGAAGGATATGAGAATAGTGGACTCCATTTTTGAACCCAGTGACCATGTATTTTGTCAATGTTGGGTGCTTGAGGAACACCCTATCAGAAGTAATGAGCTGGGGTCTTTACGTCAAACACTGCAACATATGAGAAAGGGGGTGAAATATCTGAACACTGTATTTTATAAGGCAGTCACTTTCCTATGACTAAGTAACTCGAATATAGACAGTGGTGAGGTACAGAAGGGTGTGGCTTGAATAAGGCAGCTAGAGGGATTCAGGAGGTAAATTTACAGTAGCCTTCGCCCATGCCCTTTACTGACAGGTTCACGTTTCTTGCTGTCTGTGTGGATCCAGGCTGGATAGGCCGACATACCACATTACCATGGGCGTGGCAACCAGTCAAGTGGAGAAAGAGAAATGTTGTTGTAATTGGGGAAGGTACAATTGGCGACATAGACACTGTGTTCTGTGATCTGGCTGGAGCGTCCAGAAGATTGTGTTGCATACCTGATGCTTGCGCATGAGACACCTCATCTGGATTGCAGAGGTACTTGTAGTGGGAGGGTAATGATTCAGTGGATGTTTTTTCACTTCGATACAAACGACATAGGAAACACGGCAGAGCTTCTGCTTATAGAGTTTGAGCAGCTCGGAGCCTAACTAAAAAGCAGAACCAAAAAATAATTATCTCTAGATTACTACCTGAGCCACGAGCGAATTGATAGGAGGATATTAAAGATGACCAGGTAAATGCCTGGCTTAGAGATTGGAGTGTGAGAAATGAGTTTGCATTAATGGGACATTGGCAACGGTACAGTGGAAAAAGAGATGGGGCAGTCTTCATCTGATGGGACGGTCTTCATCTGAACCATGATGTGGCAAAAGTTCTGGCAATCGCAGATCTAGTGTTGTAGACTATAATGGGGTTAGGGTTCGGTTGTCCGGGAAATTCGAGAACGCAGGTCAGAGCAGGA
>NC_057717.1:47522943-47530160 GCF_004010195.1 Chiloscyllium plagiosum | reverse complement strand
CCCCTTTATCATAACCGTATAGAGGGAATGAACAGACAGTGTTGCAAGGCACTTAACTGGGGCAGGGGAAATTATGCTGCTTTTCAATACATTATATGGATTATAATTTGGGAACGATTGTTCGACGGGAAATGCACAGCAGAAATTTGAAGTCTGTTTCAGGAGCAATTATTGCGAGCGTGGGATAATTTGTCGCACTGAGACCGACAAGTAATGTTGTGGTGAAGGAACGTTGGAGACAACAGAAGAGGACCTTCTCATCAGGAAGAAGAAAGAGGCTTACATAAGGTTGAGAAGCATGCAGGCACAGCTTTGGACAATTATACAGTAGGAAGGAAAGAACTCAAAATTGGACTGAGGAGATTAAGGTGGGTGCACGAAAACGCCTTTGCATGAAGGATTTTGGGCAACGCAAAAATGTTCTGCATTTGCGTTTGGGGGTCGTGGAGTGAACCTTTGCCCGAAGTCTGAAGACGTAGGCGACGCCCAAAATGAGTTTTTCTTTGCTTCAGTATTAAAAAGAGAGATGGGCCTTGTTCATATTGAGAACATCGTGAACCAGGTTAACAGGCTTGAACCGCTTGATATGATGCAAGTAGATGTGCTGGAAATTCTGTGAAGCATTAAGATAAATAACTCCCCAGGACCGGACCAGGTATAACCATGGTTACTACAGGAAATGAGTATTGAGATTGATCCGCCTCTAGCGATGATCTTTGCATTCACACCCTCCATGGGATTAGTATCGGATGATTGGAGTGAGGCAATTGTTGTTCCGCTGTTCAAGAGAGTGAACAGGGAAATCCTTGGGAATTACAGACCAGTCGTCTTATGTCTGTGGTACTTAAATTACTGGAAATTATTCAGAGAGATAGGATTTATCTTTATCTAGAAATAAAAAAAAACACAGTTCAATCAAAGATAATCAGTATGGCTTTGAGAGGGGCAGCTCTTGCATCATAAGACTTATTGGGTTTTTTAAGGACTTGACGAGACATGTAGATGATGTTTGAGCAATGGGTGTGGTGTATCAGGATGCCAGTAAAGCATTTAAGAAGATTCTCCAAGACAGACACATTCCAAAATGTAGGTGATATGGAATAAATGGAAACCTGGATGTCTGGATACAAATTTGGCTGTCCGAGAAAAGACAGGGAGTGTGTAGTGTATGGAAAGTATTTTGCCCGTAGATAAGTGACGAGTGGGGTTCCGCAGGCATCTGTTCTTGGGCCTCTGCTCTTTGTAGCTTTTATAAATGACATGGATGAAGAAGGGGAAGGTTGTGTTAGCAAGTTCGTGGATGACACAAATGTTGGTGTTGTCGTATATCGTGTTGAGGGTTGTTGTAGTCTACAATATGACAATGACATGATGCATAGCTCCGCTGAGAAGTGGCAGATGGAAAAGAACCTGGATAAATGCAAAGCGATTCATTTTGAAAGGTCGAATTTGAATGCAGAATGAACAGTTTAGGCCTATTCTCTCTGCAAATTAGAAGAATGAGGGGGAGCGCAAGTTGAGGTATTCAATGTAATAAAATGTATGGAAACATAGACGGGGACCGGACGCTTCCTTTAGTGGGGTATAGGCTTAGAATAATGGGTAGCAAATGGAAACCATTTGAGAAACTACGTCTCCCAAAAACTTGTGAATATGTGGAATTCGCGACCTCAAAGAAGCTGGGACAGTGGCACGGTGGCACAGTTGTTAGCACGGTTGCCTCACAGCGCCTGAGACCGGGTTCAATTCCCGCCGCAGACGACTGACTGTGTGGAGTTTGCACGTTTTCCCCGTGTCTGCGTGGATTTCCTCCGGGTGCTCCGGTTTCCTCCCACAGTCCAAGGATGTGCAGGTTAGGTGAATTGGCCATGCTAAATTGCCCGTCGTGTTAGGTATAGGGGTAAATGTAGGGGTATGGGTGGGTTGCGCTTCGGCGGGTCGGTGTGGACTTCTTGGGCCAAAGGGCCTGCTTCCACACTGTAATGTAATCTAATCTAATCTAAAGTGGCTGAATTTAAGGAAGACTTGGAAAGAGTTTTAATTAGTGGTGGGTTGAAAGCTTATAGAATGAAGTCAGGAAACTGGAGTTTAGGCGGTTATCAGCCATGACCGAATTGTGGAGCAAAAGGATGAATGGCCTAATTTTGTGCCAATGCTCTTATGGATTTGTGAACGAGCACTACCGACATTGACATAACAGACGTTTCTACTAACTTTATGCTTGGAACACCTCAAAATATTACAGAACGTGGAATACAACATGAAGCATGGAGTCAAAGAAATGTGCAACATGGAAACAGACTCAGCATTACAAATCCTCCATTTATACCTCCTGTCCGAAATTAATCCATTCCCCTATTCCAGCATTTGGCCCAAAATCTTTCAAACACTTCTTATTCACGTAACCAGTAAAAAAGACTTTTAAATGTTGTAATTGTGCCAGTTTCTACATCTCATCTGACAGCTTATTCCTCATGTGCACACGTTCTACGTGGAAAAAGGCGCGCCGTGGGAACCTTTTAAATCTTTCCCCTTTCATTTTAACCCTAAGCATTCTCGTTCTGAATTCGCCAAAACCAGGGAAAAGACCTTGTCACTTTTGTCTGTCCATGCCCCTCATGATTTTCTAAACATCCAAAAGGTCACCTTTCAGCCTCAGATGTTCCAGTAAAACAGCACCAGGCTATTTAGCGTTTGCCTACCGCTCAAACCTTGCTTCCCCAGCAACATTGTTTCAAGCATGTTCTGAACGTTATCAAGTTAACAACATTTCTCCTGTAGAAACGAATCCAGAATTGTACACAATATTCCAAAATTTGTCTAAACAATGTCTTGTACAGAACATCCTAACCTTCCTCCGCCTGTACAGAACGTAATAACCAATAAAGGAAAATATACCAAATGCCTTTTCATCATCCGATCGAAAGGTAACTCCGCTTTAAAGGAACTAAAAACCTCCACCCAAAGTTTTCTTTGTTCAGCAGCACTCGCCAGGATCTTGACATTAAATGTGTAAGTCCTGTTGTGATTTGACTTTACAATATGCAGCACATCACACGTTTCTAATTTAATCTCCATCTGCCACACCTTGGCCCATTGGTCAATCTGATCAAAATCCGGATGTACGCTGTGGTGACCTTCACCGTCCACTAAACCGCCAATTTTTTTGTCATAGATTCATAGAGTCTTAGAGATGTACACCATAGAAACAGACCCTTCGGTCGAACCTGTCCATACCGACCAGATATCTCAACCCAATCTAGTCCCGCCTGCCAGCACCCAGCCCATATCCCTCCAAATCCTTCCTATACATCTACCCATCCAAATGCCTCTGAAATGTTGCAATTGTACCAGCCTCCACCACATCCTCTGGCAGCTCATTACATACACGTACCACCCTCTGCGTGAAAAAGTTGCCCCTTAGATCTCTTTTATACATTTCCCCTCTCACCCCAAACCTATGCCCTTTAGTTCTGGACTCAACGAACCCAGGAAAAAAGAAATTGTCTATTTATCCTATCCATGCCCCTCATAATTTTGTAAACCTCTAGAAGTACACCCCTCAGCCTATGATGCTCAGGGAAAACAACCCCAGCCTATTCAGCCCCTCCTTGAATCTCAGACCTTCCAACCCTGGCAACATCCTTGTAAATCTTTTCTGAACCCTTTCAAGTTTCACAACATCTTTCCGATAGGAATGAGACAACAATTGCACGCAATACTCCAACAGTGGCCTAACCAATCTCCTGTAGAGCCGCAACATGACCTCGCAACCCCTGTACTCAATACGCTGACCAATAAAGGAAAGCATACCAAACGCCTTCTTCACTATCCTATCTACCTGCGACTCCACTTTCAAGAAGCTATGAACCGGCACTCCAAGGTCTCTTTGTTCAGCGACACTCCCTAGGACCTTACCATTTAGTGTAAAAGTCCTGCTAAGATTTGCTTTCCCAAAATGCAGCATCACGCATTGATCTGAATTAATCTCCACCTGCCACTTCTCAGCCCATTGGCCCATCTGGTCAAGATCCTGTTGTAATCTGTGGTAAACGACTTCACTGTCCACTACACCTCCAATTTTGGTGTCATCTGCAAACTTACTAACTGTACCTCTTATGTTCGTATCTAAATTATTAATGTAAATGACAAATAGTAGAGGGCCCAGCACCGATCATTGTGGCACTCCACAGGCCTCCAGTCACAGGCTTCCAGTCTGAAAAACAACCCTCCACCACCACCCTCTCTCTTCTACCTTTGAGCCAGTTCTTTATCCAAATGCTAGTTCTCCCTGTATTCCATGAGGTCTAACCTTGCTCATTCGTCTCCCATGTGGAACCTTGTCGAATGCCTTACTAAAGTCCATATAGATCACATTTACTGCTCTGCCCTCATCAATCTTCTTTGTTACTTCATCAAAAAACTCAATCAAGTTTGTGAAACATGATTTCCCACGCACAAACCAATGTTCGCTATCCTGAATCAGTCCTTGCCTTTCCAAACACATGTACATCCTGTCACTCAGGCTTCCCCACAACAAATTGCCCACCACCGAGGTCATGATCACTGGTCTATCGTTCACTGGCTTGTCCTTACCACCCTTCTTAAGAAGTGGTATCACGTTTGCCAACGTCCAGTCTTCCGGCCCCTCACTTGTGATTATCGATGACACAAATATCCCATCAAACGGCCCAGCAATCACTTCTCTAGCTTCCTTGATAGTTCTCGGGGGATTTATCCACCTTTAACCGTTTCAAGACATCCAGCACTTCCTCCTCTGTAATCTGGACATTTTGCAAGATGTTTCGATCTACTTCCCTACATTCTATATCTTCCATATCCTTTTCCACAGCAAATACTGATGCAAAATATTCATTTAGTATCTCCCCCATTTTCTGTGGCTCCACACAAAGGCCGCCTTACTGATCTTTGAAGGGCCCTATTCTATCCCTAGTTACCCTTTTGTCTTTAATATATTTGTGAAACCCCTTTGGATTCTCCATAATTCTACTAGCCAAAGCTATCCCATGTCCCCGTTTTACCCTCCTGATTTCCCTCTTAAGTGCACTCCTACTTTCTATATGCTTTTCTAAGGATTCACTCGATCTATCCTGCCTGCACCTGATATATGCTTCCTTCTTTTTCTTAACCAAACCCTCAATTTCTTTAGTCATCAAGCATTCCCTGTAGCTACCAGCCGTCCCTTTCACCCTGGCAGGAATATACTTTCTCTGGATTCTTGTTATCTCATTTGTGCAGGCTTCTCATTTTCCAGCCTTCTCTTTATCTGCGAACATCTGCCTCCAATCAGCTTTTGAAAGTTCTTGCCTAATACCATCAAAATTTGCCTTTCTCCAATTTAGAACTTCAACTTTTAGATCTGGTCTATCCGTTTCCATCACTATTTTAAAACAAATAGAATTATGGTCACTGGCCCCAAAGTGCTCCTCCACCGACACCTCAGTCACCTGCCCTACCTTATTTCCCAAGAGAAGGTCAAGTTTTGCACCTTCACAATAGGTACATCCACAAGCTGAATCAGAAAATTGTCTTGTACACACTTAAGAAATTCCTCTCCATCTAAAAATTAACACTATGGCAGTCCCAGTCGATGTTTGGAAAGTTACAATTCCCCACCATAACCACCCTATTATTCTTACAGATAGCTGAAAACTTGCTAATTATACCCCCTATGTTCACATCCAAATCCTTTATGCAGATGACAAAAAGCAGTGGACCCAGCACCATTCCCTGAGGAACACCATTCGCCACAAGCCTCGAGCCTGAAAAAAAAGCCCTGCACAACCACTCTTTGTTCATTATCCAGAGTGTACATCCACATATCCAATAAGAAAATTTCCTTGTACACACCGAACGTATTCCACTCTCTCAACACCGTAGCTGTCCCAGTCAATGCTTGGAAATGTCAATACCATTGCCACTACCAATCTATTATTCTGACAGATAACTGAGATCACCTCACAAATTTGCTTCCCGATTTCTTACTGATTATTGGGGGATCTAAAGGACAATCCCAACAAGGTGATTTTCCCCTTTCTTATTTCTCAGTTCTACTCAAATAGCTTTACTGGACATACTCCCTTGAATATCCTCTCTCAGTACAGATATAAAGTTAACCCTCCTCAAAAGCACCACTCCACCTCTTTGCTTGACCGCCTTTCTATCCTTCATTTAGCATTAATTCGCTCAAACAAGCTTGACATAGGTCAGTCCCATATTCTGAACCATACCCTAAGTTCGTCTGCATTACCTGTCAAGCTTCTTACACTGTAATAAACACAAATTCCTTTATAACTCTGACTTAATTTTCTGCTTTGCATTTGTCTGTCTTGACTATTTGATGTACATCTTTTTCCCCCAAATGTACTGCCCTCAGACCTATATCTTTCCCCAATATCTCACCAACTATAGTTATAAATACTCTTGAGTGGCTCTGTCAAGTATATTGGACCCCATCTGAATCAGTGCAATCCACCCATCTTACACAGACTAGTTTTACCCCAGAAACAATTCCCATGATCCGAAAGTGTGTAAGGTGTACCATTCTCTCCTACACCACATCCTTAGCCACACTTCCATCAGCCCTATCATCCTATTAATATTCTAACTAGAAGGTGGCACCGAGAGTAATCTAGAAATTACTTCCGTTGAGGACCTATATTTTAACTTCTTAACTAATTTGGTGTATTTTCACTTTTAATCCTTTTTACTTCCTTTTCCATTGGTTCCAATGCGTACAACCACCTCCATTTGGTCCATCTCCCTTTGAGAATATGCTGCACCCTCTACGAGACATCCTTTACCAGAAACGCAGGAGGCAACACACCATTCTGATATCTAGCTGCGGGCCACAGAAAAATCTGTCTGTGCATCTGACTATAGAGACAATTATCGTTCCCATGTAACCTTGCTTACCTCTCGTTATAGTTGAGTCTGTCTCAGAAACCAGACCGCCAGTGCTACATTTCCCTGAAAATCCACCATGCCCATCATTTTCCAAAACACCATCCGTGTTTCGCAAAGGATAGCCGCACATCCTAGCTGTCTAAAGCTTCGTAACCCATGACCTGACCATCTGTTATGATGTGATATGAAGGCTCATTTAGGGCGCTTGAAAGTTGCAGATGAGCCTGGAAGGATATCAAGAAAGAGTTCAGAAGAGACAGGAGGGGGCATGAGAAGTGGTTGGCAGATCA
>NC_057717.1:47502318-47522443 GCF_004010195.1 Chiloscyllium plagiosum | reverse complement strand
CACTGCGGGCAAGTGGAATACGTAAAGCTTCAGTGTTGGTCGTTAAGGGAAGTCACCGTGGGGAAAAAATGTGGAATACGTAAAGCCTCAGTGTTGGTCGTTAACGGAAGTCACCGTGGGAAAAAAATGTGCAAAAGAAGCTAAAACGTTCGAACTGGTGGTAGTAGAAAAGGAATCCACAAGTAAAGCCTAGGATCTGCAGGACAATGAACAGCCAAGGCAGGGGCTGGGTATGGAGTTAGTCCCAGATCTCTTCAAAGAATTCGACTCTGTGGATATGGATTACTCAGGAAGAACAGGGGAGAAGGACATACTGTTACAATGTTTAGAGATAAAGGATCTAACGTGTCACTAATCGGAAAAGATGAACCAAGTTAACTCAAGTTACCCGACAGATGGTAATTTGTGTGATAGATGGACAGACGTTTACGTTCCCCTATGTAAGATAAGGTTGGGGTGCCAACTCAGGACTCTGGAAGCAACAGTGCGAGTGATTGACAATGTATCAGATTCAGGAATCCAGTTTGTTCTTGGGAATGATTTTGCAGGTTCCAAGTGAAGAGTAATGACCCTTAGTTTGGAAAAGCCCAAGGAAGAAGAGGAAGCTGAGTAGTTGAAATAAAAATATCCTTTTTTTTCCCCAGACTGTGTTGGAACGAAATCCCATTCCCATAAGTCAAAGTACGAAGCAAACATTAAACTGAAAGATGAAGAAGTTGAGGTTCAGATAACGGACACTTTGTTTTACGTAATGGTGCAGACAAAAACCTGATTAGGCTGAGGGTCAGGCAGAGGTGCTCAGTCCTGAAAGAATAATGCTCTTGCAACAGAAAGCCGTCACAATTAAATGTGTACATATTGACACGTACTGCATAAAGGAGATAGAGGATATTCTTGAAGGTTATTATCAGAGATAGAAAGCACTGGAGAAACAGGTGTTATTAACAGACCCACTGAATAAGTAATCAAATCCAGATGCTGTGGAATTTGATGTGCCTCAAAATATGTTGAATGTTGAGGAAGTCCTTGAGGAATGTGGTTGTTGAGTAAACCGTTTGTCTCATAAGCAAAGAACGCAGTTGAATGTTTTTTATACGGCAGGACAAAGAAAAAATGTAGGAATGAGATGGGGATGACTCATGATATTGTGCATGAGGTAGTCATGCGGGATACTGATCTAATAAAGCAACACACTTCTCGGTGAAATCCTTCCAAAGCCAACATGTGCAGCAAAATGTGGAGGCTATGCTCAATGAAGATATCATTGAACGGAGTCAGAGCGAGTGCAGATCGCTGATCGTCTTCGTTCTCAATCATAACGGGACTGAAAGATTTTGCGTGGATTACTGGAAGGTCAACGCCGTACTGAAATTGGACTGATACCGGAAAACTTGATTCGAGGTCTGTAAGAGATAGTTGGACAAGCCAGTTGCATCACACATTTGGACTTACTGCGTGGTGATTGGCAGGTGCATTTTATCAGAGACAGCGAAAGACATTTCTAAGTTGTCACCCCAAATGGACTGCATCAATTTAAAGTGATGCACTTTAGAATGACGAACAATCCCGCCACATTCGAAAAACTATTGAACAAATTTGTCGCTGGGTTAACCAACTATGCAGTCCATTTGGACGATAAAATTCTCTTTAGTAATTCCTGAAAAGGTCAAACGGTACAGTTGGCCGAGCCCGTTGAACGACTACGTTGAGCAAAACAACTATTAAACTTTAAAAACACACAATTCGCGAAAGCAGAAGTGACGTACCTGTGATATAATATCGAACATGGAAGTTTAACCACAAGGAACACAAAGACGAAGGTCATCTAGGATTTTCCAAAACCAACCTCGGAGGAAGAGATGCATCGATATTGAAAGTAAGCAGATTCTGTCGGAGGCTTGTTAAAAATCTCAGCAGTGTAGTGGCACCGTTAACCAATTTTCCGAAAAAGAACACAGCATTTTGTTGGACAGAACAGTGCGAAGAGGCATTCGACCATTTCAAATCAATGTTAACCACCAAACCAGGTTTTCCTACACCGTACGTTTCAAATCCTTTTAAAATCGCCATCGATGCTAGTGTCATTGGAATTGGAGCTGCACTCTTCCAGAGAGATAAGAATGGGATTGAACTGCCAGTTGGTTACTTTACAATGAAGATCAACACCCACCAAAGGAAATAATCCATGATAGAAAAGGAACTATTGAGATGGGTCCTGACCTTACAGCTAACCAGCTAACCCGAGAATGCAACTTAAAAAAAATGGTTTTGTGATTTACACATGAAAGAAGTGAAACTATCACTGTATTCTAACAGATGAAAGGCTTAACAGACAATCGATTTTTCAACGTATGATTTCAGTTTACATCACACTGCAAATTTCTGCTATAAATTCTGTGTTACGATCGAGCCCTCCATATCAACTGATGAAGGAGCGTCGCTCAGAAAGCTAGTGTACTTATAATTAAACCTGTTGGACTATAACCTGGTGTTTTGTGATTTTTAACTTTCGCCTTACAAAACTTTAGCATAAATGTCACAAACAATGTGTCAGAAACGGTTGTGTACACGGATCATAGTCCACTTCCATTATTGGAACATTTCAAAGGCAGGAATATGAGACTATTTCGTTGGAGACTATTTCATTGTTCTAGACTGATATTGCAAATCGTAAATGTCGGAAGGATATAATATCAGATGAGTTGTAGATTTAACTGATAAAGTATCGATGAGATTGGTATATATCACATGTTATGTGCATATATATATAATAATTTTAAAATGAACTTTATATATATATATTCATTTTAAAATTAAAATGAATATATATATATGTAAAATTTTAAAATGTACTTAGATTTAAGACTTATGTTTGTCGTTGCAATGTGGTTTAGACATAGAAAAAAAATGAAACTATCTTTTCATTTTGGTGGTGTTTTTGCCTTAAGTCGGAGAGAGTAAGAAGTTGTAGGTGTGTACTGTACCGTTAAGAGAGTGTTAAAGTTGGCAAAGACTTATGAAGCACAAAGTATGCTGAAGATGTTTTTAAAATGTAACATTCGTGTGTGAAACAAATAGCTGACCCGAGTTACTATGGCACACAAGAAACTCGAATTTGGTCAATCAGTATACATTGTACCGCAATATCACAAAATCATATGGAATTTGAATTTGCTGTTTCGACGACATCACATGAACAAAACGATCCGATGTTTTCTGCTACAAATACTGGGCATTTTGAAGAGTTAGTCAGAGCGGCAAAGACCAACAACAAAAATACCGGCACTCAGGTGTGCCCTGTAACGTTAATTTTTGTATGAAATCTTCAGAAGACTTAAGAAAAGACAAGCCAGAAAAATCTTCAGAAGAAAATATAAAAAGGAAAGATCGACAGCTGGCAGGTTTGGGAAATTTGTAATTTTTTTGTTACCTCAATTGGGAGGTTTTATCGGATCAGTATATTGCTGTACATTGAAAGTGCAGATAATTGTGGTTTATGTTCTCTTTTTTCGATTAGTCAAATAATAAATTGATAATTTATTCTTTAAATGCTAGGATTTCGTCGTTCTTTATTACTCATACCTTTACAGACTATGAGGCCAGGTGAGGTTTTCTGTGTGTCTGATTTACACTCGCAGCAGAGCTTACCCCATGTCGTAATATTATGGTGACAGTGACGGAGTGAGTGCGAGAGAACCACAGTGGCAGTGATGGAGCTAGTGTGACAGGGTCAGAGTGACAGAATGGGGGAGAGTGTGATAGTGTCAATGTGACAGTGTGCGAGAACATGCAACAGAGTCAGTGTGATGGTAATGGAGTGTGTCTGAACGGTTCTGGGGACGGTGATGGAATGACTGTCTGTGATTCAGGTTGACGGTGAATCAGTGAGCATGAGGGAGTATGGGTATGTGATGGAGTGAGTGTGAGGGAGGCAAGTTTACAATGGAGAAGTGAGTGTGACCTGTCAGGGTGATTGATAGACTAAGTTTGGGGATGAGAATACCTTTGTTGGAGTGAGTGTAAGCGGGTCAAGTTCATGGCAATGGAGGGACAGTGAGGGAATCAGAGTGCCGGTGATACAGTGAATGTGAGCGATCAGTGTGACTGACCGACTGAGGATGATATGGTTCGGGTGATGTAGAGTGTGTGAAGGTGCCAGTGTGACGGTGATGGAGTGAGTGTGAGGTGATCTGGGTAACATAGAAGGAGTGAGTGTGAGGAAGTAACAGTGATAGTGATGGAGTGAGTGTGAGGTTGTCAGAGTGACAGAAACAGCGTGAGTGTGAGGGGCTCAGAGAACTTCTTTCGTTAGTTGGTCGAGGTGAACGTGACGGAGTGAGTGTGAGGTTTCAGGGTGACGGAACAGTGAGTGTGAATGTCTCATAGTGACAGGCTGAGTTTCAAGGGGTCCATATGATGGTAACGGAGTAAGTGTGAGGGGGTCAGAGTGGCTGAGAGTGAGTAAGAGGGGTTCAAGATGACAATGATGGAGTAAGTGTGAGGGGTGAGGGTGAAGATGATGTGTGTTTGATGGATTCAGGATAATGATGACGAAGTGACTCTGAGGAGTTCAAAGTGACTGTGATGGAGTGAGTGTTACTCTGTAAAGGGTGACAGAGGGGTGAATGCATTTGTGGGGGAAGGGCGGCAGTGATGGGGTGAGTGTGAGTGGGTCTAAGTACCCGTCATGGAGTGAGTGTTGGGCTCAGGGTAACGGTGACATTTTGAGGCGAGAGGTCTATGGTGACCGTGATGGGATGAGTGTGAGGGGGCTAGTTAAACGTATTGGAGTGAGTGTCAGAGACTAATGATGACAGTGGGGTTGTGCAGGGCGACGGTGAAGGAGTGACTGCATGGAGGTCAGCATAATGATGATAGAGTGTCGGAAAAATCTACCACCATGCTCACGCACAGTATGGCCACACACAACACAGGAGAAAGCCTTTCCAAACTTACCAGAAAAAACCCAGAATGCTCAACATTGACCAAACAAGCTGACAAGAGAAACCAGACATGACCATGGTCTCTCTCAGACCAGGGAATACACTTCCCAAGACAAACTAACAATAAACTTCCCGGACCCGATCAGCACAGCTATCCCAAAGCCCTCGGGACGGTATCGCATCCCAGTGATACCAAAGCCACACAAAGAACAGGTCTGATGGAGAGGTACCAGAATACGTCGCTCATTGGAGAGGAACATGGAAGCAACTTACTGTTTTAAAGGCGAAATTCTCATTGACTCTCGATAAGAGCTGGAATTTCCTGATCCCATTAGAAACTGATTGATTTTACCAAGATCCTACATCGTATCTGCAATCAGAACAGACTTGTGACACCATCGGCACTAAATTTATAAATGATCAAATACATTGGATTTTCCTTCTTTAATGAGCATCATTGCACAAGATTCCTGTAAAACCTGGCTTGAATCACAGCTCGGGGAAGAGAGTTTATGTTACCCAGACAGACTGTGCTGTTTTAGCTTGATCAATTTATCTTCCACGATATCACTGTGTTCAACAATGGTTGGTTAATTTCACTTCGATCTGTGTTTTGTGATTTCTGCTTTATTAGCCTAAGTTCTGCGACATTTTGGCGTAAGTCGGCACCCCCTTTTCTCTCAACAGGGAAAGCGAACCCGACACTTTAAATTTAGCCCAACTCGGACCTGTCTGCGTGCCATGCCCCAGCAGGTCAGACAGAGAGAAAGACTGGAAGGCTGAGCAGAGGAGCCACAAATCTAATCCAACGATTGCGGCAATACGGTATTGAGCAACCAATTACTCGGTCTGATAAGGTAGCTGTATAAGCTCCTAAATTGGTCAACTGAATTTATCTAATTTTGCAGATGCGTGATCCAACTTGAGCCAGGGTTAATGCCACAATCCCAATCCAGCCAAGAGAACGACGGATGGCAATGGAAGTCTGGCAAAGAGAGACCGCCGATGAATTTTTTGCTTTAATGCTGAGTGATCCTTCGCTCGAAGGAAATTGACTGGGGCCCCTTGTGTTCACTGTGTTTCGGTTCTGTGGTTTCCTGATTGCTTGGTTTTGTTGTGTGTTCTTTGTTTTACGGTTACTGAATGCTTGACTTGTCAATTACGGTTATCTAGCCGAAGTGTGTTTATCTAGCGGCTAAGTGTCTGTTTACATTGCGGTGAGTGATTACATGCTCGATTACACTTTCTTGTCTGACCTGTCAGTCACTTACTGTTTGTTTGTTTCTGTGAACTCTCTCTCTGTTCTTTTTCGTCGAAAGCCAAAGTGCAACACTCATCAATCGACACAGGCCGTCCAGTATGCCATGTGGGAATGGAAATCCAGCCTCTGCCGGGAATTGCCAGCTGTGGGAGCTGGCCAACCCCAAACACGTGGTCAGACCGGCCCAAGGCAAATGA
Organism: Chiloscyllium plagiosum; assembly: GCF_004010195.1. NCBI lineage: Eukaryota > Metazoa > Chordata > Chondrichthyes > Orectolobiformes > Hemiscylliidae > Chiloscyllium > Chiloscyllium plagiosum. The sequence continues at coordinate 47,516,042 of NC_057717.1, read as the reverse complement.
TGAACAAGCTGAAGCTGAGAACGCATTGTAAATAGGAGAACTTGAAGACAAAGATAGGAGTTGAACTTGTTACATTTGGTTCACCGGCAGACACCATACTGAAAAGACATGGCACAGCCGTTACCTTATTCCGTATTTTGGAAACCACCTGGTCCCAACGAAATCGGCGATATGGGGTCCTTTAAATTAGATAAGATTGAATACTGGGCCGTGGCCATTGCGGGAGGGCACAGGGATCCCTCCAAGGGCACAGTTTACATGTTTCAGTGTCTTGCAAACTTTCGGGATATTGCCAAGCAGCATCAGCCCCGAAGATACAAGACTGTTGCAATAACCACCGGACGGCAGCAATCAATAAAACACCGGATACCAACCCTCCACCGTAATCCCCGCTGTACATGCAAGTTCCTTCCCCCCTCAGATCCTGAACCGGGCCCACTGCTGAATGAAGTGGCTGTCATTTAGGAAGTCTGAATGAGAGACATCTGGGACTCCTCGGCGAGCATTTCATTAGTAGTGAACGAAACGTTTGCCTTGCAGATAAGGTGACCTGGATGTTCTCTACATACGCTCAAGCTTTTAAGCGGCATATCCTTACATGGCAAACAACGATCTGGGGGAAAGTTTGACCACACTCAGTAACTTGGAAAGGAATGGGCTATTCACCATGCCAAGCAGATGGGGGCATTACCCGAATCGCGCAAACGGACTGCCATAGAGTCACCACAAGGCTTGCACAGAGACCAAAGGGATTTCGAAAGGGACAGCGTTGGAGCTGTGGGAATTCGGGCCACTGTACTGTAAAATGTTGTTCAGCACCCAGGCAAGGTCGCCCAGGTGCGTCCACCCTCCTCCTCTCCCCACAGTCGCGGCAGCTGCCCATCAGCCCACAGTGGCAGCCTCGACAGATTGCCTACACTATGAAAGTTCCCTTCCCCCATGCCTCAGCAACTAACTTGGGCTGCCATGAGAGGAAGGTTTTGCAGTCGGTCTCAATACGCCTCTCCAACTCTCCGTCTGAAAACCCGATGACGGATGTGGTGGGAGTTGGAGGCTAATTCCTTTTCTGTTGCATTCCAGGACCACCCACTGGTCTGCATTTCCCGACACGGAACTTTTCCCGAGTTCTGCAGGGATTTGGGAGTGCCCATGTCAGAGCCACTCTCCCAACCCGTTATATTCAATATTAGACCTGCCAATGTCCCTGATGTTGTCAGTATCTCCGCCTCTTGTCCAGTCACCCATCTGGAACGGCAGAGCTTGTGAAAATTGAATGCCAATCTCCATTGTTCCCTCGAGCTTCTCACACTGGAGATCCCCGACATTCCATGTTCTATGCTGCGGGCAGCGATTGCCCTCAGCCTTGAACCCTCCAACAAGGCAAGTTTCTGCAACGCCTGGTCATGCTCCAATATACCTACCCACGCTCATTGCCACCACCTCCTTTTGATGTTGCCAACGGTTCATTAATCCCACAATTTGACTTTCCTCCACTGCGTGATACTGACAGGTCGCTTTGTGTGTCAAATTCACTGTACAGCTTCCAGCGTGCAGGAACCAGTATGACCATATGCTGCACGCCGGATCATCATCGCGCCCTCACCAGCCCATTATCACTCACTGGCCTGTAGGTTGTGGGTCCACAGCAAGTGGCAGCAAAGGTGCAACTTAATGAACAGAGTGCACTTCTCTGCAATGGCCCGACAGCAGTCCCACATAGTCGATCCGTTGTCAAGACCTGTGGCCCCCGAAGGGTTTCGGCCTCATGATGACGCGATTACGACAGCGACCCTCCAATTCGCGCACCTCATTCAGGCTCCCGAACTCCTCATAGAGGATGCCCAAATTGGAAGGATGAGTTTTGTGTGCGCTGCGATCCTGCAACACTGCAGCCAACTTCCACCTCGAATACCCCAGGCACTGCCCTCACCTATGAAAACAGCTTATTGCTAGCTGAACTTCCAGCATCACTGTGGATACAGCACCACAACGATGCAGGCCAAGTGAGGTACGCCCCACCACACACTGGCACACTAAAATAGGGTGCCTTCCCGCCGTCGTTACAGCAATACCCACTGTAGACAACTTCAGTAAAAGGGCTCAAGCCGATTATTGACTCCCTCCTATAATAGGGTGTCCTAGGTCCTACACCCTATCCATGTCATGCACCCATTCAACCCCTCCCAAAACCAGGAAGGCCAGTTTCGTGACGTTTTGTCCAGGATCTGAGGGATGTCAATCCAAATGTGATTCCCTGCTCCCCGGTGGTCCTAGAAACGAACGCCATACATTGAACCTACAAAGTACAGGCCGGTGAGTGTTAGTGGGCAGGTGTGGGCAAGATGAGGGTCCACGAGTGCAGCATATGGTGATGCTCGTTCCTCCGGCCCAGAAGCTGCACAGTGAAATTGACACACAAGGCGACCTGTCAGTATTACGCAGTGGAGGAAAGTCAAATTGTGGGATTAAGGAACCGTTGGCAACATCAAAAGGAGGGTGTGGAAAAGAGCATCCTGGTTTCTGCCACTTCTTGAGTAATCGACTTCTGCTCTGCCTTTTACTCGATTAAGTTGTCCCCTTAGAATCAGTATCTTTTTCCTTTGACATATGGCAGTTGTCAGTACACATCGACCAGACATGCCCAGGGTTGTTTGGAGAGCCCTGCAGTTTATGCGGCTGCAGTTTATCGCACCATCTACACTCGTCACCTTGCCACAGTACCCTCCACTATGACGCGGACTATTTGTTAGTGGCCGTTACCTCCATCGAACCGTATATACAGGACACTATAGCATTGCTCTGTTGTGTCAGAAAAGATGAACACACGTTTCAATGGAGAAAATACAACTCTGATAATAAAGTGCAGTACTTGGGATACAAACCCTCACATGGACAGACGGCACTATCCAAAGAACGAGTCACGGCCATTACATAGCTTCCTCCACCAGTCACAAGAATTCGGCTGCACGTTTTCCTGCGAATGGTAAATTATTGCAGGGTCTGGTTCCCAGACCATAATGCCATTGACGAGGCCCTCCGGAAGGCATCTCCAAATTTTCATTCAGCAAAGTGCACTGGACGCCACAGATGGAAACGGAATTCACCGACTTAAAACTGTGGTTAGTCTTTGCTCTTTCCCTGGGGGTTCCCGAGTACACTCAGCCCTTCTACATCTCTGTCAATGAATCCGATGATCTGCATCCGGCATTTTAATGTAGCTCCATGGGGCTATCCGGCGCACTGTAGCTTTTTCCTTTGTATATTTACCGCCTGATGTTAGGAGAAGGCCAGCATGTTCGAGAATTGTGGCAGCAGCCACGTTAACAATAGAAAAAGCCAGCTCCATCGTGCTGGATCCGCGAGGCACTGCTTTGGTTCCCCATTCGGTCTCCCTGCTGCTAAATGCAGCAGCAACCTAACGTTTTACTGACATCCGGAGCTCATCGAGTCATAGAGACATAGAGGTGTACAGCATTGAAACAGAACCGTCTGTCCAACTGTTCCATGCCGAACAGTTATCCCAAACTAGTCTCGGCCCACCTCCCAACACCCGGTCCATATCCCTCCAAACCCTTTCTATTCCTATACCCATCCAAATGCCTTTTAAATGTTGCAACTTTTCCATCCTGCAGTACTTCCTCTGGCAGCTCATTCCTTACACGTACAACCCTCTGTGTTAAAAAGTTGGCCTGTAGGTCTCTTTTATATCTTTCCCCTCTCACCTTAAACATATGCCATCTAGTTCTGGATCCCAGGAAAAACTGTCTATTTTTCCTATCCATGCCCCTCATAATTTTGTAATCCTCTATAAGGTCACCCTTCAACCTCCGACGCTCCAGTGAAAACAGCCTCAGCCTGTCCATTGTCTCCCTGCAGCTCAAATCTTCCCACCCTGGCCACATCCTTGTAAATCTTCTCTGAAACCTTTCAATTTTTACAACATCTTTTCGATTGGAAGGAGACCAGAATTGCACGCAATATTCCAACACTGGCTTAACCATGTCGCTTTACTGACCAAAGCCATCTTGTCCCGATAGCGTGCCCCTGCGTCGAACCCAGTCACCCACCTCCCACTCACTCAAACGCCATTGCTGTCGACCATGACAGTTTCGACCTCATACAGCAGATCGTCTACCAGCATGCTAACCTGTCTGAAACACCTTTAGACAACAGTGACCTCATGCTCCTTAGCGATGGGTCCTACTTCAGGCCCTCAGACCACTCCAGACTGGCAGGGAATGTCGTATGCATCTCTTTCACAATCATGAAATCAGCTGCGCTACCAGATGGCATATCCATACAGGCTGCAGAGCTGTTTGTGCTCACTTGGCATTGCATCTTTTCAACATGTCACAAAGAAAACATTTACACTGACTCCTCGTATGCCTTTGGAGTCGTTCACACCTTTGGCGCACTCTCGAAACAGAGAGTATGCAACACTTCAGAAATGAGGCCACGGCAATACACTGCACTAAACTTCAACCTTCTGGAAGCAGTCCTATTACACTTCACCCGAGCGATTATACAATGCGCTGTCCATACCTTAGCCACTGGCCCTGTCACCTTCGGGAATGCCTCAGCTGGCACAGCAGTCGGGAGCCACAGTGAGCCCCAACACTTACGTCCTGCAGGCCCCAATATAGCAAAAGGCCCATATTCATTGAACTCATGCAGGCAGTGCGATCTGCCCAACAGGCGGCTTCACCGCAAGAAAAGGACAGTTGGGCCCACACTGGGGCCATGCAGTCAGCTTCCATATAGTTGCTTGTACACTCTGATGGGCACTTCTTAGGCTCAATAGCCCACTTGCACAAACTGGCCCGAGCAGCACATGGCGTTGGTCACACGGGCAAGAGAAGGATGATAGAAAGAATCTTGGTATGCACAGGGACTCGCTGCTGCTGCCCCAAGTCCTGCTGTCACAGCGACTCATTTGCTTGCAAAACAATGCAGGAAAGCCTGTTGCCAGGTATGACCCCTTACCAGTTGCTGAGAAGGTTTTCAGCCACTTGCAGATTGTCTTTGCTCACATGCATCAAAATCAAGTTATCAACTGCATCCTTATCATCTCCACGTTCTCTAAATGGGTGGAAGCATTCCCCACAAAAAAAAGGATGATATACAGACTTTGGTAAAATGCATCTTAAGGGATGTCACCCCCAGATTCAGTGTCCCCGGTAGCATAGAGACAGACAGGGAGTCTCACTTCCGTCTCACAGCTGGTCCTACCGAGGCACGAGTGATACCATGGTGAAATCACATCCGCTAACAACGCCAGTTATTATGCGTGGTCGAACGGACGAATAGCACCTTTAAAACAATAACGCACCAAGATCACATAAGCTACAAGATTGACCTGACCAGACGCCTTGCCACTAACACTTTACACTATACGTATCCAGGCAAGCAACATGATCGGATTCATGGGTTATGGGGTGACATGTGCCCTCAGCTACCACTGACGCCAAAGCTCTCCAAGGACACAGCTCTTCTCCTGACACAAGAGGGTCTACTGATTTACGTGCAATCCCTCAGCAGAAGCTTTAATATATATCACAACAAGCTCAGAGACGCGTTGCGCACAAACCAACTAATGCCACTTCATCCAACCTCAAGGGCGGACGATGTCATCATAAAAAGCACTGGAAAAGGACTCTCTCCCTTTGTTGGAAAGTCCCGAACCTGATGCTGCTGCCCGACCCAGATAGCTGCAATGCGGAAGGCCACTCGCTGCAAAAAAAGGAACCAGAGAGAGCGAAGCCTCTCTCTGAACGCCAAAGATGGATCCAGCTGCTCGCCGCAGTCATCATCATCGTCACCCTCAGCATGACCTGTTTGACCATCACACTGTGGCTTGCCGGTGAACAGGGACAAGGGACAAGATAGTTATAAATCTGCCACGACTTGCGGGTGAACACTTTACTGAGAATGGCCCATGGTTGCTCTCAGCGCGTTTAACCAGACCCGCCGCTCGATCTGCACTCGGTTCCCCATCCACTCTCAAGCGGAAATTCCCTTAGCTTCTTTCCCGTTTAACATTTCTGACATGAAGAAAGATGGCTGAAACCAGACAGGTCCTCGAGGTTACCACACTCAAAATACCAGCAGCAATGGTCAACAATGGAGATTATTGCTCAGCCTGGTGGCAGTCTTTGGGGTACCACCTGGACAAACGTAATGGTGGCTTTACCCGGCCTGCAACCTCTCGCATGAACTCGCATCCCAGACCATGCCTGACATCACCAAAGATGGCCAGAGGCAGTGTTCAACTGTTTAAGAAACAGTCAGCCATCCAGATAGGAGGCTGGCAGGAACTGATGCACTGTTTCCCTGCACCAAAGTCGCCCAGCACGCTGATCGTTTTTTTTTAGATTAGATTAGATTAGATTACATTACAGTGTGGAAACAGGCCCTTCGGCCCAACAAGTCCACACCGACCCGCCGAAGCGAAGCCCACCCATACCCCTATATTTACACCTTACCTAACACTACGGGCAATTTAGCATGGCCAATTCACCTGACCTGCGCATCTTTTGGACTGTGGGAGGAAACCGGAGCACCCGGAGGAAACCCACGCAGACACGGGGAGAACGTGCAAACTCCACACAGTCAGTCGCCTGAGGCGGGAATTGAACCCGGGTCTCAGGCGCTGTGAGGCAGCAGTGCTAACCACTGTGCCACCGTGCCGCCCACACCGTGCTGCAGAAGTCAGCATAGTAAACCTACAGGTCCTTCACGAGAACAGCCAGAATATCAGCTTCCTCACCATCTTGACAGGGACCCAGACCTGTCATCTCTGGACGTACAACGGCACCTATTCTATCCGTGGCCACAACGCCTAACGCTGGCGGCCTTTGTCCTAGACTAGGAGCTGCTATGTTGGGTACGTGGTACCATTCATCTATCACTCCCAGTCCTCTTCCTTCCCAAAGACCATGAACAGCAGCAAACATGCTCTCGCTGCCCTTGACACAGCTCTCTATCTGCTGGCAATCAGCCCATGCAACCCTGTAATTGCACATGCAAGCCAACGTACTCGCCAACGCCTGGAAGAGATGGCGAATTCCACAGCTAATGTGATCGCCCAACTGAATGCCGAGGCTGTTGTTATTTGTACTGTGAACCTGCAAAACACGATGGCCTCAGACTACCTGCTCTCTGCAAAACGGGGCACATGTGCCCTCATTGCTGCTGACAGTTTTTTTCTGCATTCCTGACCCCAGCGAAAACAAGGGTGTAGCAATATTTCCAGACTTTTCTTTAGACTTCCAAACATTTGAAGGGTTCCATCTGACCAGGTAAATGCCAGATATACCAGATGACCAAGGTATATTGTAAAAAAAGGCTTTGAAGCATGGATGCTGTCATAGTTGCTGATGTTCTCTCGCACTCCCTGCATGGGCGTCGAGTTTCTAGGTTGCACAAAGTTTGTTTTTATTTGACGTCAGATTCAACTTGATTCAAATATCAGAGGTGATTGAAATATTTTTGAAATAATCTCAAGTCATTTACAGATGTATCCGATGGATTGAGTACACTTTCAAACAGATATACGGGACGTGAAAAAGACACTTCTGTCTTGTATTATGAAACTGTAGGTGTACTGGAACTGAGGACGAGTGTGTGGTGTCCGCCGATCATCTCAGATTCCAAACGGAAGAGAATAAACGATTCTGTGCGGATTATGGAAAAGTCAAACTCGTATCCAATTCTTCGATTGAAGGACTGCATGAAGAAATTTGGACAGGCCTGTCACATCATCAGGTTTGACTTACTGCGTAGTAACTGGCACCTATATCGACTGATGACGGTGAAAGCAACGTCTGCATTTGCAACCCCAAATAGACTATATCAATTTAAAGTGATGCCCTTTCGAATGACGAACAACCTGCCACATTACAAATATTCATAAACAGACGTTTGACTGCGTTAATAAACTGTGCAGTCTATTTGTACGATGTAGGGACCTTTTGTATGTCCTGGACAGACCATGAGGTTCACTTGTCAGCAATACTTACATGGCGACAAGAAGCAAAACTGAGAATAATCTTGAACAAAACTGAATTCGCGAAAGCAGAGATGACATTCTTGGGGCATAACATTCGTCTTGTAATGTTGAATCCACGGATCGCAAAGACAAAGGCCATTGAGGAATTTCCTCATTTAAACTCGAAGAAACAGATGCTTCCATTTTTAGCACTCAGCAGATTTTATTGGAAGCTTTTCTCCCCCCAATCTTCAGCAGTGTAGTGGCACCGTTAACCGATTTGCTGGAGAAAAATACAAAGTTTCGTTGGATAGAACAATGCCAGGATGTTTTCGTCTATTTCAAAGCAATATTAAACATGAAACAAATTTTAGCTACAGCAAACCTTTCAAAAGCTTTAAAGTTTCCATCGATGGCAATGACATAGTATTGAAGCTGCACTGCTACATGATGATGGGAATGAACTGCCAGTTGGTTACTTTTCGAAGAAACTCAACATCCACGCGAGGTAATACTCCACGATCTAAAAATAACTATTACATTTGGTATTTGGCCTCACAACATTTTAAAGTCGATGTCACAAACAATTTGACAAAGTTGCCTACAGCGAGAACAACTCTATTTCATTTTTAGAACGCATTAAAGACAAGATTAGGACACTATTTCGTTGAAGTCTAATGTTACAGAATGTTTATTTACGTATTGTATATGTTTAACTGATAAAGTACAGGTGAGATATATCTATTCAATGTTATATATACGTGGGAGGAAGTTCATATGAACTTAGATTAAAGTCAAATATTCGTCATGTTATTGTAGCTCAGGATTAGAAAAAAAACGAAGTGAACTTTTCATTGTATTATTTCTTTTTTTCATAAGCGGGAAGGTATTTTGAGTGTACAGGGGTACTGCATCTTTAAGAGAGTAGAAAAGCTAGCAAAGACTTGGAGAAGCACAGAAACCCTGGAACAACGTAATTCAAGTCAAGTTTGAGTTTAGGATTTTGGTAATATTAAAACCAGTGAAACAGACTAATGTTTTGGAGTATAATTTCCAGACATTATACTGCATCTTTCAGAGAGGGTGAACGCGGTTTTGCACTGAGAGCTGACAAATACGCGGTATTTGGCTAAGTAGCAGTCTCAGAGTGTACTTGAAAATTCAGAATGTGTGATGTATGTCAGTTAGAGTGACGTGTGAGATGGTTACTGTTTTGACAACGATTTGAATTGAAGAAATTATTTTGAATTATTCCACATGAATATAATATCCAATCGAATTTGAATTTTTTGCTTTTGCCAACACCGATCCAACGAGACGATCCTGTGTTGGGGATACAATCATTCAAGTATTTTGAAAATCAGACAGTGTAACTGCCATCGAAGAGTAACTACCATCGACACGATAATTGCCTTTGAGAAAATCTGCGATTCAAAAACACTCTCCAGCAAAGGTACCGTTTAGGTATCAAACTATTCGCTGTATAGGAAGGAAGAGTACCCAGGGAGACCTCCAGACGGAACAGAACAGTTAACAATGACGACAGCGGCAGCAGAGTTCTGAAATTACGTAAATGTCATTTTAATGAATTTTTAAAAATTACGTTGTAACAGTACATCGTTATGGAGTCAATAGGCAGATGGTGAGCAGTTCAGAGAAGGGGTGCTTCGACTTCTGAAAAGTTGCTGTTTCATGTTTATTTTTAGAGTTTTCAATTTCGGAATTCTCTGCTTCTGAGGTGAGCAATCGAGTCGAGGTGAGATTTTCTGGGTATTTGATTGCACTTACAGACGGGCTCTCCCACCGTAGCATGGTAGTATGCATCAGCACATGAGATGAAATGTCATTTCCGACAGGAATATCATACTGTAAAGGTTAGAACTCGGGAGAATGAGAATTCTTCCACTGCACAATAAAGTGCAGAACGCACTTAAAATGGCTTGCTCCAAGTTAAATAAAAATGAAGCCCGAGGAGTTGAACAAGAGATGGAAGATTTCATGTGTTTTCATGGTAGTGGAAAGGGACACGCAAAATTATAGTGCTGATTGGAAAGAAGAACACTGGGAAAAGATGTTACATTGCCATAAGGTGGGACACATCAGATTAAAGTGCTGATCATTGAGGAATGGTGCTGTTGGAAAAGATGTCGTAAGAGAGGCTAAGACATTGGAATTATTTAAAGTCCTAAAGGAAGCCACAAGAAACGTCCATCAATGAAACCACAAGAAACCCCAAGAAAATTGGATGTCGACCAATGCCAAGATTGGAGTACTGTATAATGAAAGTTGGACAAACCACTGAAATCTCAAATTTGGACTTAATGTGCGGTAATATGGAGCTACCTTTAACAAAGAAATAGAAAGTCGGTTCTGCGTTTCTAGCACGTGACAGAATTCAATGTACACGCTTTGGAATGACGAAACCATCAGGCACATTACATCGAGTCAAGCATTGAGCTGTGGTTGGATTAACAAATCATGGTGTTTGTCTGGATGATGAAGTTATCGTAGCGAGTCATGCAAAGATCACATGGTAGAGTTGGTCGAGCTCGTTGAACGATTTATTGAAGCAAAACTGGCAATAAACGTGAAGAGCACAGAATTGGTGAATGCAGAGTGGACGTGCTTGGGATGTAACATTGGTCATCGAACGTTAACCCGACGGAAAGCGATAATGAAAGCCAGAGAAGAAGTTTCACGACCATCCTCGAAGGAAAGGAAAGGTCAACTTGTTGCATATTTTCTATCGGCCTACAAATACGTCAAGAGATGTAGCGGAATTCACATTAAATATAATTCTGAATCTGAGCGAGATAAACAAGGTAGTCGTTACAGGTGACTTTATCTTTCAAAATGTTGACTGGAAATACAATCGTTCGAGTACTTTGAATGGGCCAGTTTTCTGTCCAATGTGTGCAGGATGGCTTCCTGACACGGTGTGTAGACAAACCAACAAGGGCAAGGCCATATTGGATTTGGTACTGAGTAATAAACATGGCCAGGGGATGCATTTAGAGATGGGTCAGCACTACTTTTAATAGTGTCCACAATTCGATTATGTTTGCTTCAGTGATGGACAGGATTAGTTGTATCTTTAGATGAGAGTGGTTCTGGAAAAGCACAGCAGGTCAGGCAGCATCCGAGGAGTAGGTAAATCTACGTTCCGGGCAAAAACCCTCCTATCAGTAATAGAGGCAGGAAGCCTCTAGGGTGGAGAGACGTAGTAATGTCCCTTTCCTCTGTGATTCAGTGTTATTACAGTCTGCTCCCCGTTCAGAAGACTCCAGTAGCACACAGCGTGCGACATCCCATCCACAACACCGCCCACCGGCCAACACCGTTCCCTCCCCCTGACATCGGCCCGCCCCTCAACTCCGTCCAACAACGCCCCCTGCCCAGGGCAGCCGGACTGTAGTGTCGCCAGCACCTCCACACCCATCATTTACTGCATCCGCTGCGCCTGATGTGGCCTCCTCTACATTGGGGAGATAGGCCGCCTACTTGTGGAACATTTCAGAGAACACCTCTGCGACACCTGCACCAACCAACCCAACCACCCCGTGGCTGAACACTTTACCTCCTCCTCCCACTCCGTCAAGGATATGCAGGTCCTTGGCCTCCTCCATCGCCAGACCATGGCAGCACGACGCCTGGAGGAAGAGCGTCTCATCTTCCGCCTGGGAACCCTCCAGCCACATGGGATGTATGCGAATTTCTACAGCTTCCAAATTTCCCCTCTCCCCACCTTATCTTAGTCCCAACCCTCGGAATCAGCACCGCCTTCTTGATCTGCAATCTTCTTCCCGACCTCTCTGCCCCCACCCCGCTCCGGCCTATCAGCCTCACCGTAACCTCCTGCTACCTATGGCATTCACAAGCCTCTGCCCAAGTCCCTCCTCCCTACTTTTTATGTTAACTTGCTTGGCACACCTTCCTCATTCCTGAAGAAGGGCTTATGCCCGAAACGTCGATTCTCCTGCTCTTTAGATGCTGCCTGACTTTATTACAGAGACAGGAGTGTTCTGTACATCTAGAGAGATTACAGATGTAGGAAGTGTTCTGATGCTGGAGACGAATTACAGGGATAGGGTAGGCTGTGGGGTAGATGACAGAAATAGGGAAGTTTGTGAGGCTAAAGTGTTATTACATAAATACGTAGAGTTTTGAGACAGGAGGAGGATTACAGATATAGGGAGAGGTGTGATGCCGGAGGTGGATTACAGAGATTGGTAACCTTTTCAGGCTGTAGGGGTCAACAGAGATAGGGATTGTTGTGAGGATGGAAGGCGATTGCAAAGATGGGGGTTGTGAGCCCTGGGGGTTATTACAGAGATAGGGATGGTGGTCAGCCTGGAAGCGGATGACATCGACAGGAAGTTGTTTTGGCTGGCGTGACATTACTCAGACTGGGGGATTTGAGAGGCTGAAGGTGGCTTACTGTGATAGGGAGGGTTGTGCTTTACGACAGCGATTACACAGACAGGTGAGTTGTGAAGCTGGTGGGAGATTACAGAGATAGGGAGGATTTTTATCCTGGAGGCGGATAATATAAATAGTGAGGGTGGTTAGCTTGGAGGCCGATTACAGAGATACGAACGTTTGTAAGACTGGAGAGGGATTACAATAACTGAGAAGTTAATGAGGCTGCATGATCATTACTAAGACAGGGAGGGTTGTGAGGCTAGAGTTGCATTTCAGAGGTAGGGAAGGTTGTGAATCTGGAGGGGCATTTCACATTTAGGGAGGTTTGTGTGGCCGGACTTGGACGACAGAGATAAGGAGGCATCTTGGAATGATTGCGGATTTCAGAAATAGGGAGGTTTGTGGGACTTGAGGATTATTACATAGATAAAAAGGGTTGTGAGACGTTCGGGGATTAAAGGGATAGGGAATGCTATGAGACTGGAGGGGGACTATAAAGATATAGGTGGTTGTGAGGCTGTAGAGGGAGTACAGAAATAGGGATGTTTGTGAGGCTGAATGGTGAATACAGGGGTAAGTAAGTTTGTTTGGCTGGGGGCATCAGAGAGAGAGGGTTATGGAGATAGTGGGTGCACGCAGATAGTGATCGTAATGAAGCAAGAGAGGAATTTTAGAGATAATGATTATTGTGAGGCAGCAGGTGGATTATTTAGATAGGGAGTGTTGAGAGGTTGGAGGGGATTACAGGGATAGTGAGGGAGGATTTTGCAGCTAGAAGAGAGTTACAGGTATAAGGAGGGTAAGTGAAGCTGCAGGGGGATTACAGTGAAAGAGGTTGGATGGGAATTACACAGACTTTAGTGAGGTTGGATGGGAATTACACAGACAGGCAGGGTTGTAAGGTTGCAGGGGATTACGGATATAGGGAGTGTTGTGAGGTTGGAGCAGGATTTCACTGAAAGGTCTTTGTGAAACTGAACGGGAATTACAGAGATAGGCAGGGTTATATGGCTGGAGGGAGATCACAGAAATAGGGAATGTTGTAAGGCTGTAGTGAGATTACAGAGATAGGGAGGGTTGTGTGAAGGAAGCGACTACAGACACAGGGACGGTTATGGAACTGGAGAGGTATGACAGTGGGAGCGAAGGTGAAGAAGTTGGAGGACATTTGCAAAGACAGGGAGAGTTCTGACGCTGGAGATGCATTTCAGAGATCGCAAGGGTTGTGAATCTGGAAGTGCATTACAGAGTGAGGAATGTTTGTTTGGTGGGACAGGGATTACAGACGTATGGAGGGTCGTGGGTATGGAGGAAG
>NC_057717.1:47492092-47501537 GCF_004010195.1 Chiloscyllium plagiosum | reverse complement strand
GTGGGGTTCAAGTGATCTGTTGTTTCTGAAGGATATGAGAATGGTGGACTCCATTTTTGAACCCAGTTACCATGTATTTCGTAAATGTTGGGTGCATGAGGAACACCCTATCAGAGGTAATGAGCTGGAGTCTTTACGTAAAACATTGCAACATATGAGAAAGGGGGTGAAATATCTGAACACTGTATTTTATAAGGCAGTCACTTTCCTATGACTAAGTAACTCGAATATAGACAGTGGTGAGGGACAGAAGAGTGTGGCTTGCATAAGGCATCTAGAGGGATTAAGGAGGTAGATTTACAGTAGCCTTCGCCCCTGTCCTTTACTGACAGGTTCAATTTCTTGCTGTCTGTGTGGAGACTGCAGGCTGGATAGGCCGACCAACCACAATACCATGGAAGTGGCAACCATTCAAGTGGAGGAAGAGAAATGTTGTTGTAATTGGGGAAGGTACGATTGGAGGAATAGACACTGTGTTCTGTGATCTGGCTGGAGCGTTCAGAAGATTAGATTAGATTACTTACAGTATGGAAATAGGCCCTTCGGCCCAACAAGTCCAAACTGCCACGCCGAAGCGCAAGCTACCCCTACCCCTGCATTTACCCCTTCCCTAACACTACGGACAAATTAGCATGGCCAATTAACCTGACCTGCATATCTTTGGACTGTGGGAGGAAACAGGAGCACCCGGAGGAAACCCACGCAGACACGGGGTGACGTGCAAACTCCACACAGTCAGTCGCCTGATGCGGGAATTGAACCCGGGTCTCTGGCGCTGTGAGGCAGCAGTGCTAACCACTGTGTTGCGTACCTGATGCTTGCACATGAGACATCTCATCTGGATTGCAGAGGTATTTGTAGTGGGAGGGTAATGATTCAGTGGATGTTTTTTCACTTCGATACAAACGACTTCGGAAACACGGCAGAGCTTCTGCTTAACGAGTTTGAGCAGCTAGGAGCTTAACTAAAAAGCAGAACCTAAAAATAATTATCTCTAGATTACTACCTGAGCCACGAGCGAATTGACACGAGGACATCAAAGATGACCAGGTAAATGCCTGGCTTAGAGATTGGTGTGGGAGAAATGAGTTTGCACTAATGGGACATTGGCAACGGTACAGTGGAAAAAGAGATGGACAGTCTTCATCTGATGGGACGGTCTTCATCTGAACCGCGATGTGGCAAAAGTTCTGGCAATTGCAGACCTCGTGTTGTAGACTATAATGGGGTTGGGGTTCGGTTGTCCGGGAAATTCGAGAACGCAGATAAAAGCAGGAGTAAAGCTTGCAGCTTAACGATGTGGCGGATGGTTACCAAACATTAAAGTTGAGGGACAGAACAGGTGAATTGCTTTATGCCATAAGGAATTTGTCACAAGAGTAGGGTAAATTACTAATTAAAATGCAAGAGTGAGGTGTGCAGAAGGATTTAGGAGGTAGAGTTTTATCTCAATGCATGAAGGCTGCAAAACTAAATTGAGTTATTGCTGCAAATAAAATTAAATGTTATGATTTGCGAGAGACTTTGGATGTAAGTTTGGTCGCTGAGCTGAAAGGTGAATTTCCAGACGTTGCATTCTAGTTAACATCTTCGGTGAACTTATGCGAAGCAATGCTGAAAATTCCTGTTTTCTATTTATATGTTTGGATTTCTATGGGAAACAGAGCTACAAATCAGTGGAGGGGTAAATGTTGAACGGGGAGAAACAGAATCCAGAGCGTCTGTCCGGAACGATTCAGAGTTAATGGAGTAAAGCGATGTGTTAAAGTGTGTCTGTTTCAATGCAAGGTATGTCAGGAATAAGAGTGATATACTTAGAACATGGATCAGTACTTGGAACTACTGTGATGTAACCATAAGGGACACAAGGATTTCACAGCGGAAGTGATGGTTGCTGAATGTTCCAGGACCAAGATATTATAAAAAGAATAAGTAGTGGGTAACAGCGGACAGGGAGTAGCACTGCCAATTGGCAAGTGCATCACAGCTTCAGTAAAGGACACTGTTGAAGAAGGTTTATCCACTGATTTAGTATGGGTGGAAATCAGTAACAGGAAAAGAACAGTCACTTTATTGTGTATTTTCTCAGACCCCCCATGGCAAAAAATAAATAGAGGAACAGATTGGACAGCAGATCACGGAAAGGGGCAGGTGCCACTGAGTTATTGTTATGGGTGACTTCAACTTACCAAATATTGATTAGAATCTTCTTAGTGCAGATGATCTGAATGGAGCCGATTTCATCAGGTGTGTACAGGATGGATCCTGACTCGATATGCTGATACGGCAACGAGGAGTGAGGCCATATTGGATTTGTTGTTCGGGAACGAACTGGCCAGGTGTCAGATCTCTCCGTCGAAGAGCATGATGGTGGCAGTAATCACAGTTGCCTCTCCTTTACCATAACCGTATAGAGGGAAAGGAACAGACAGTACTGCAAGGCACTTCATTTGGGCAGGGGAAATTATGCTGCTTTTCAATACATTGTATGGATTATAATTTGGGAACGATTGTTCTACGGGAAATGCACAGCAGAAATTTGAAGTCTGTTTCAGGAGCACTTGTTGCGAGCGTGGGATAATTTTGTCGCACTGAGACAGACAATTAACGTTGTGGTGAAGGAACGTTGGAGACAACAGAAGTGGAGCTTCTCATTGCGAAGAAGAAAGAGGCTTACATAAGGTTGAGAAGCATGCAGGCACAGCTTTGGACGATTAGACAGTAGGAAGGAAAGAACTCAAAAGTGGACTGAGGAGACTAGGTGGGTGCACGAAAATGCCTTTGCATGAAGGATTTTGGGCAACGCAAAACTGTTCTGCATTTGCATGAGGAATAAAGGAATGATTAGAGAGAGGGTACGTCCGTTTGGGGGTCGTGGAGTGAATTTTTGCCCGAAGTCTGAAGACGTAGGCGACGCCTAAAATGAGTTTTTCTTTGCTTCAGTATTAAAACGAGAGATGGGCCTTGTTCATATTGAGAACACTGTTTTTTAAGGACTTGACGAGACAGGTAGATGATGGTTGAGCAATGGGTGTGGTATATCAGGATGCCAGTAAAGCATTTAAGAAGATTCTCCACGACAGACACATTCCGAAATGTAGGTGATGTAGAATAAATGGAAACCTGGATGTTTGAATACAAATTTGGCTGTCCGAGAAAAGACAGGGAGTGTGTAGTGTATGGAAAGTATTTTGCCCGGAGGTAAGTGACGAGTGGCGTCCCGAAGGAATCTGTTCTTGGGCCTCTACTCATTGTAGCTTTTATAAATGACGTGGATGAAGAAGGGGAAGGTTGTGTTAGTACGTTTGTGGATGACACACATGTTGGTGTTGTCGTATATCGTGTCGAGGGTTGTTGTAGTCTACAATATGACACTGACATGATTCATAGCTGCGCTGAGAAGTGGCAGATGGAAAAGAACCTGGATAAATGCAAAGCAATTCATTTTGTAAGGTCGAATTTGAATGTAGAATGAACAGTTTAGGCCTATTCTCTATGCAATTTAGAAGAATGAGAGGGAGCTCAAGTTGAGGTATTCAATGCAATAAAATGTATGGAAACATAGACGGGGACTGGACGCTTCCATTAGTGGGGTATAGGCTTAGAATAATGGGTAGCAAATGTAAACCAATTGAGAAACTACGTCTCCCAAAAGCTTGTGAATATGTGGAATTCACGACCTCAAAAAAGCTGGGTCAGTGGCTGAATTTAAGGAAGACTTGGAGAGAGTTTTAATTGGTGATGGGTTGAAAGCTTATAGAATGAAGTCAGGAAACTGGAGTTTAGGCGCTTATCAGCCATGACCGAATTGTGGAGCAGACTCAAAAGGGTGAATGGCCCAATTCTGCACCGATGCTCTTATGGATTTTTGAACGAGCACTATCGACATTGACATAACAGACGTTTCTACTAACTTTATGCTTGGAACACCTCAAAATATTACAGAACGTGGAATACTACATGAAGCACGGAGTCAGAGAAATGTGCAACATGGAAACAGACTCATCACTATAAATCCTCCATTTATACCTCCTGTCCGAAATTAATCCACTCCCCTATTCCAGCATTTGGCCCAAAATCTTTCAAACACTTCTTATTCACGTAACCAGTAAAAAAGTCTTTTAAATGTTGTAATTGTGCCAGTTTCTACCATCTCATCTGACAGCTTATTCCTCACATGCAGACGTTCTACGTGGAAAAAAGGCACGCCTTAGGAACCTTTCAAATCTTTACCCTCACATTTGAACCCTAAGCATTCTCGTTCTGGATTCGCCAAAACCAGGGAAAAGACCTTGTCACTTTTGTCTGTCCATGCCCCTCATGATTTTCTAAACGTTCAGAAGGTCACCTCTCAGCCTCAGATTTTCCAGTAAAATAGCACCAGGCTATTCAGCGTTTGCCTATAATTCAAACCTTGCATCCACAACGAAATTGTTTCAAGAATTTTCTGAACGCTATCAAGTTAACTACATTTCTCCTGTAGGAACGAAACCAGAATTGAACACAATATTCCAAAATTTGCCTAAACAATGTCTTGTACAGAACATCGTATCCTCCCTCCGCCTGTACAGAACGTAATGACCAATAAAGGAAATTATACCAAATACTTTTTTCATCATCCGATCGAAAAGCAACTCCACTTTCAAGGAACTAAGAACCTCCAACCCAAGTTCTCTTTGTTCAGCAGCACTCGCCAGGATCTTGACATTAAATGTGTAAGTCCTGTGTGATTTGCCTTTACAAAATGCAGCACGTCACACGTTTCTAAATTAATCTCCATCCGCCACGCCTCGGGCGATTGGTCAATCTGATCAAAATCCGGATGTACTCTGTGGTGACCTTCACCGTCCACTACACCGCCAATTTTGTTGTCATAGAGTCATAGAGTCTTAGAGATGTACAGCATAGAAACAGACCCTTCTGTCCAACCCGTCCATGCCGACCAGATATCTCAACCCGATCTAGTCCCGCCTGCCAGCACCCGGCCCATATCCCTCCAAACCCTTCCTTTACATCTACCCATCCAAATGCTTCTGAAATGTTGAAATTGTACCAGCCTCCACAACTTCCTCTGGCAGCTTATTCCATACACGTACCACCCTCTGCGTGAAAACGTTGCCCCTTAGGTCTCTTTTATATCTTCCCCCTCTCACCCCAAACCTATGCCCTCTAGTTCTGGATTCCCCGACCCCAGGGAAAAGACATTGTCTATTTATTCTATCCATACCCCTCATAATGTTGCAAACCTCTAGAAGTTCACCCCGCAGCCTCCGACGCTCCAGGGAAAACAGGCCCAGCCTGTCCAGCCCCTCCTTGTAGCTCAGATCCTCCAACCCTGACAACATCCTTGTAAATCCTTTCTGAACTCTTTCAAGTTTGACAACATCTTTCCGATAGGAATGAGACAACAATTGCACGCAATACTCCAACAGTGGCCTAAACAATCTCCTGTACAGCCGCAACATGACCTCCCAACCCCTGTACTCAATACGCTGACCAATAAAGGAAAGCATACCAAACGCCTTCTTCACTATCCTATCTACCTGCGACTCCACTTTCAAGGAGTTATGAACCTGCACTCCAAGGTCTCTTTTTTTCAGCAACACTACCTAGGACCTTACCATTAAGTGTAAAAATCCTGATAAGATTTGCTTTCCCAAAATGCAGCACCTCGCATTTATCTGAATTAAACTCCATCTGCCACTTCTCAGCCAATTGGCCCATCTGGTCAAGAGCCTGTTGTAATCTGAGATAACCCACTTCACTGTCCACTACACCTCCAATTTTGGTGTCATCTGTAAACTTACTAACTGTACCTCTTATGTTCGTATCCAAATCATTAATGTAAATGACAAAAAGTAGAGGGCCCAGCAGCGATCCTTGTGGCACTCCACTGGTCACAGGCCTCCAGTCTGAAAAACAAACCTCCACCACCACCCTCTTCTTCTCCTTTGAGCCAGTTCTTTATCCAAATGGCTAATTCTCCCTGTATTCCATGAGATCTAACCTTGCTAATCAGTCTCCCATGGGGAACCTTGTCGAATGCCTTACCAAAGTCCATATAGATCACATCTACTGCTCTGCCCTCATCAATCTTCTTTGTTACTTCATCAAAAAACTCAATCAAGTTTGTGAGACATGATTTCCCACGCACAAACCCATGTTCACTATCCCGAATCAGTCCGTGCTTTTCCAAACACAAGTACATCCTGTCCCTCAGGATTCCACCCAATAAATTGCCCAACACCGAGGTCATGCTCACTGGTCTATAGGTCCCTGGCTTGTCCTTCCCACCCTTCTTAAAAAGTGGCATCACGTTTGCCAACCTCCAGTCTTCCAGCACCTCGCCTTTGACTATCGATGACACAAATATTCCAGCAAACGGCCCAGCAAACACTTCTCTAGCTTCCCACAGAGTTCTCTGGTACACCTGATCAGGTGCTGGGGATTTATCCACCTTTAACCGTTTCAAGATATCCAGCACTTCCTCCTCTGTAATCTGGACATTTTGCAAGAAGTCACGAGCTATTTCTCTACATTCTATATCTTCCATATCATTTTCCACAGCAAATACTGATGCAGAATATTCATTTAGTATATCCCCCGTTTTCTGTGGCTCAACAGAAAGGCAGCCTTGCTGATCTTTGAGGGGCCCTATTCTCTCCCTAGTTACCCTTTTGTCCTTAATATATTTGTAAAGCCCCTTTGGATTCTGCTTAATTCTACTCGCCAAAGCTATCCCATGTCCCCGTTTTGCCCTCCTGATTTTTCTCTTAAGTGCACTCCTACTTTCTGTATGCTCTTCTAAGGATTCACTCGATCTATCCTGCCTGTACCTGATATATGGTTCCTAAATTTCTTAACCAAATCCTCAATTTCTTTAGTCATCATGCATTTCCTGTAGTTACCAGCCTTCCCTTTCACCCTGGCAGGAATGTACTTTCTCTGGATTCTTGTTATCTCATTTCTGAAGGCTTCCCATTTTCAAGCCGTCTCTTTACCTGCGAACATCTGCCTCCAATCAGCTTTTGAAAGTTCTTGGCGAATACCGTCAAAATTGGCCTTTCTACAATTTAGAACTTCAACTTTTCGACATGGTCTATCCTTTTCCATCACTATTTTAAAACGAATAGAATTATGGTCACTGGCCCCAAAGTGCTCCTCCACCGACACCTCAGTCACCTGACCTGCCTTATTTCCCAAGAGAAGGTCAAGTTTTGCACCTTCATAATAGGTACATCCACAAACTGAATCAGAAAATTGACTTGTACACACTTAAGAAATTCCTTTCCATTTAACCTTTAACACTATGGCAGTCCCAGTCAATGTTCGGAAAGTTAAAATTCCCCACCATAACCATCCTATTATTCTTACAGATAGCTGAAAACTTACTGATTATACCCCCTATGTTCACATCCAAATCCTTTCTGCAGATGACCAAAAACAGTAGACTCAGCACCATTCCCTGAGGAACACCATTCGCCACAAGCCTCAAGCCTGAAAAAAGCCCTGCACAACCACTCTTTGTTCATTATCCAGAGTGTACATCCACATATCCAATAAGAGCATTTCCTTGTACACACCGAACGTATTCCACTCTCTCAACACCGTAGCAGTCCCAGTCAATGCTTGGAAATGTCAAACCCATTGCCACTACCAATCTATTATTCTGACAGATAACTGAGATCACCTCACAAATTTGCTTCTCGATTTCTTACTGATTATTGGGGGATCTAAAGGACAATCCCAACAAGGTGATTTTCCCCTTTCTTATTTCTCAGTTCTACTCAAATAGCTTCACTGGGCATACTCCCTTGAATATCCTCTCTCAGTACAGATATAAAGGTAACCCTCCTCAAAAGCACCACTCCACCTCTTTGCTTGACCGCCTTTCTATCCTTCAGACAGCATTTATTCCCTCAAACAAGATTGACATAGATCAGTCCCATATTCTGAACCATACCCTAAGTTCATTTGCATTACCTGTCAGGCTTCTTACACTGTAATAAACGTAAATCATTTATAACTCTTTCTTCATTTTCTGCTTTGCATTTGTCTGTCTTGACTATTTGATGGACACCTTTTTTCCCCAAATGTACTCCCCTCAGACCTATCTCTTTCCCCAATATCTCACCAACTATAGGTATAAATACTCTTGAGTGGCTCCTCAAGTATATTGGACCCCATCTGAATCCGTGCAATCCACCCATTTTACACAGGCTAGTTTTACCCCAGAAACAATTCCCATGATCCGAAAGTGTGTAAAGTGTACCATTCTCTCCTGCACCACATCCTTCGCCACACTTCCATCAGCTCTATCCTCCTATTCATACCCTAACTAGAAGGTGGCACCGGGAGTAATCCAGAAATTACTTCCGTTGAGGATCTACATTTTAACTTCTTTCATGATCTGGTTTATTTTCACTTTTAATCCTTTTTACTTCCTCTTCCGTTGGTTCCAATGCGTACAACCACCTCCATTTGATCCATCTCCCTTTGAGAATATGCTGCACCCTCTTCGAGACATCCTTTACCAGACACGCAGGAGGCAACACACCATTCTGATGTCGAACTGCAGGCCACAGAAAAATCAGTCTGTGCATCTGACTATAGACACAATGATCGATCCCATGTAACCTTGCTTACCTCTCGTTATAGCTGAGCCTTTCTCAGAAACTAGTCCGCCTGTGCTACATTTCCCAGAATATCCACCATGCCCATCATTTTCCTACACACCATACGTATTTCGTATAGGATAGCCGCACATCCTATTTGTCTACCCTTCTAAAGCTTCGTAGAGGACACCCATGATCTGACTATCTGTTATGATGAGGTATGAAGCTCATTTAGGGCGCTTGAAAGTTGCAGATGAGCAAGGAAGGATATTAAGAAAGAGTTCAGAAGAGACAGGAGGGGGCATGAGAAGTGTTTGGCAAATCAGATCAGGGAAAACCCTCAGGCTTTCTGTAGGTACGTATTCACGTTATACAAAGACAATGTTGGCGAAGAGAATACTGATATACAGACTTCTCGACCACATGGCACTGAGGTTCACAAAGAGGTGGTGTTAGCAATTCTGGAATGTGTGAAATCAGATAAGTCCTGTGGGCCTGATGGGATTCATCCTAGATTAGTCTGGGAAGCTAGGGAAGAGATTGCAGAGCCTTTGGCTTGGATCCTTGTGTCGTCATTTTCTCCAGGAATTCTGTCAAAAGCCTGGAGAATAGCAAATATTCCCTTGTGGAAGTAGTGAAGGAGAGACAACCCTGGAAATTATAGACCATGGACCTTTCCTTCCCATGTAGTTAAAATATTGGAAAGCGTTATAAGACATAGAATTGATAAAAATCTGGAAAGATATCAGCTGATTCGGGATAGTCAACACAGTTTTGTTAAGGTAATCGTGCCTCACAAAATTACTGAGTTCTTTGAGAACGTGACCAAA
>NC_057717.1:47490139-47491592 GCF_004010195.1 Chiloscyllium plagiosum | reverse complement strand
GATTAGCAAAGTTAGATCTCACGGAATACAGGGGGAACTAACCATTTGGATATAGAACTGGATCAAAGTAGAAGACAGGGTGTGGTGGTGGAGAGTTGTTTTACAGCCTGAATGCCTGTGACCAGTGGAGTGCCACAAACATCGGTGTGGGGACCTCTACCTTTTGCCATTTACATAAATTATTCAGATGCGAGCATAAGAGGTACAGTTAGTAAGTTTCCAGTTGACAATAAAATTGGAGGTGTAGTGGACAGCGAGGAGGGTTACCTCAGATTGCAACAGGATCTTGGCCAGATGGGCCGATGGGCAGAGAAGTGACAGATGGAATTCAATTCTGATAAATACGAACTGCTGCATTTTGGGAAAGAAAATCTTAGCAGGACTTATATACTTAATGATAAGGTCCCAGGATGTGTTGCTGAACAAAGAGACATTGGAGAGCAGGGTCATAGCTCCTTGAAAGTGGAGTCGCAGGTAGGTAGGATGGTGAAGAAGGAGTTTATAATGTTTTCTTTTATTGGTCAGAGTATTGAGTACAGAATTTGGGAGGTCATGTTGGGGCTGCAAGGGACATTCATTCGGCCACTTTTGGAATATTGCATTCATTTCTGGTATCGTTCCAATCGGAAAGATGTTGTGAAACGTGAAAGCGTTCAGAAAAGATTCACGAGGATGTTGATGGTTTGGAAGATCTGAGCTGTTGAGAGAGGCTGAACAGGATGGGGCTGTTTTCCCTGGACCGTCGGAGGCTGAGAGGTGACCTAGTAGAGGTTTGCAATATTATTAGAGGCATGGATATGATAAGTCGAAAAAGTATTTTCCCTCGTGTCAGGGAGTCCAGAACGAGAGGGCGTAGGTTTCGGGCGAGAGCGGAAAGGTATAAAAGAGTCCGAAGGTGCATTATTTTCACACAGAGTGTTGTATGTGTATGCAATGAGCTTCCACAGGATGAAATGGAGGCTGGTACAATTGCAACATATAAGACGAATTTGATGGGTATATGAATAAGAAGGGTTGTGAATGACGTGGGCCGGATGCTGGCAGAAGGGTCGAGATTCGGTTGGGATTTCTGGACGCCATGGATGGCTTGGACCGAAGCGTCTGTTTCCCTGCTCTACCTCTCTATGACTCTATAACTGCTTTAATCACAGGATCTTTAATCAGACTTCTTATCCTTTCGGTTCGCTGGTGTTTCCAAGCTCACCTTTCCCCTCTCTGTCAGCTCGTTTGGAAATTTTCGGCTCTCGAGAGTATGGGCTTCCCACTGGGGAGAATTCAGGATTTTGAAGTACAGCTGGCTGTTCTTGCTTCCCGTAGTCGGTGCCTCGATGATGACTTCGAACAGTGCGCCTTCAGTATGGTTTGAGTCCACTGATATGGTAGGGCATGTATTGGATTTATCAGGTGAGTACTTGGTTAGACATATTTTCTGGTCGTTTTGTGAGCCCGTGAA
>NC_057717.1:47483421-47489580 GCF_004010195.1 Chiloscyllium plagiosum | reverse complement strand
CCAACAAAATTGACACAGAAAAATAGATGTCTGGTTTTCTGTTTGGCAAATTTTGGGATGCTATGAGTTCCATACTCAGGCCACAGTCGATTGTATTACTTAAATGAGGCCGTAGAATGTATATTAGCCAGATTGTCAAAAAATAGTAAAGCAAATGGAATAGTGGGTTGCAATAAGGACGTAAGAAATTTTAAAACGAAAATGGATAGATTAGCTGAATGGGCAATAATTTGTCAGATAAATGTTAATTTAAGAAACATGAAGTTATCCATTTTTGGTCGGAATAATAGAAAGACAACTTGTCATCTAAATGGGGAAAGTCTTCAGAGTGTTTTAGAACAGACCGCTTTGACTCCCTCATACATATCATATAAAACTCCTACGGAGGCACAGCAAGGTAATGAGAAAGGCAAATGCTGTTAAGGTGATTATTTCGTAGAGAATACAATGCATAGATAGGGAAATGTTGCTGCAAAAATGCAGCAAAGCTGATGTACTCTGTTCATTTTGTGTGCCCTGACATCAGTTACCTTGATGCAGTTCAGAAGATTATCACTCCATTCCGCCCCCAAAAGAAGAGTTAACTTTAGGATGAGATGTTGACAAATTTAGGTGTGCACTGGCTGGAATTTAGAAGAATGAGAGGAGATCAACTTCCATTATGGAAGATGCTAAAGGCGATTGACAATGTAAATATGGATTGGATATTCCATCATTTGCAACAATCTAGAACAAGAGATCATAGACCTTGGATACGGCAAAGCTCGCTTAAGAGAGGGCTGAGGAGAACTCAGTCCTCTCAAAGGGAGGTGAATCTGTGTCACCCACTTCCCCAGATGGATGTTCGGACAATGAGTAATTTAAGGGTTATTGAGAGCAGCAGAAAACCGAAAATGAGGCCGTCATGACAGTTGCTGTGATCGTATTAAATGGTGGAGCAGGATCGAGTGACTGAAGTACTGACTGACATACTTCATTCTTATGTTTTCATGTATCTTTCAGCACAAAGAATGTGGTACACAGGAACAAACGAGCGCTAGTTGTCAAAGAGGAAGCCGAAGTACAGGATGTAATCAGTTTCGATCAGTTTGACAGAATGCATTCAGTGGAGTCATAGGGTAACGAGTGTTGTGTCCTTCACTATTTACAGTCCATATCAATGATCCAGAGGAATGGGATAGATGTATGGCAACAAATTTTGGCGATGGCGTTAACTAAGCAGGAAATTAATTTGTCAAGAGAAGATGGAGTCTGGACATGGACATAAATAGGTAAGCAATTGTTTGGCAGGTGGAATATTACATGACTGAATGTGAACCTGTAAATTCTTTCCAGGAAGAAGGCACAATAATGCATTTTATGAACCAGACAGATGTGATAGGATTTAGTGAAACCGTGTTTACTGGAAGGTTCATTCTGATCTGTTCAGGCAAAGCAAAAGCACGTGTTTCTTTATGACTTTGAAGGTCTGTTCTTTGATATTCGAAGTGATTCCATTGCGATCAGCATACACCGGATATCGTAACGTAGCTGGTCATTGATGACATATTTGAAGGACTACAGTGTAATGAACAGTGTATCAAGGGGATGGCCTTTATCTGAGAGACAACATGGGACACATCGAGAAGTGAACAACAACCCGACACCCATCATTTCAATGTTGCTGTTATTCGCAAAGCTTGCACTCGTTACACAAGGTAGCCAAAGCAAGAGAAAGATACAGAGGGACAGGTAGATTTATATTAAAGATTGATTCAATTAATCAATCTGACCTTCATGCCCAACATGTAAGAATTTCAATTTTTCCAGGATGTTTATCCTAAACTTGCAATACATGGGATATGAGTCAAAGGGAGGCAAGGGATTGAGGGCGATTTATCGTATTTGATCAGAAATTCTCTAGATGATCCAAGACAGAAGGTGGTCGTTGATAGGAAATGTTCATCCGGGAGTTCAGCTTCTTGTGGTATTCCGCTTTTTGTCATTTTTATAAATAAGCTGCATGAGGGCAAAGAGGGATGGTTTAGTAAATTTGCGAATGAAGCTAAGCTTGATGGAGTTCTGGACAGTGTTGAAGCATACTGCAGTTTACAGAGGGACACAGATAAGCTGCCGACCCGGACTGAGAATTGGAAAATGGAGTTTAATGCAGAAACTTGTGAGATGATTAACTTTTGACGGAACAACAGTAATAAAGAGTACTGGGCTATGGTAAGATTCTTGGTAGTGCAGATGAGCAGAGCGATCTCAGTGTCAAAATGCAAATATTTCGCAAAGTTACCACCCTGGTTAATAGAGTTAGTAAGAAGACACGCGGTGTGTTAGGTTCTAAGGTGGTGGGGTTAACTTTCAGAGCCACGAGGCAATGTTGCAGTGGTACAAAACTATAGTGGGGCTACACTTGGGCTATTGTGTACAATTCTGTTCACTGCATACGTGAAAGATTTGAAATCTTTTGAGAGGGATCATACGTGATTTACTAGGAATGGAAGGAAGGTCATATTAGGAAAGACTGAGGGAAGAAGTTTGAGAGTTGACTTAATTGAGACACATAAGATAATCAGGGATTAGATAGGATGGAAAATGATAAATGCTTTCTTCGGATGGTGAAGGCAAGCACTCGGGTGACATGGCTCGAAATTGAGGGGTCTTAGATGCGGGATAGATGTCAGAAGTAGTTTCTTTACTCAGAGAGTAGTAGTAATAAGAAATGCACTGCTGGTAACAGTTGTAGATTCGCCAACTTCATGGACTCAAAAGATTTATGAGGCATGAGGTGCTCCTGACAAATCCGTACTGATTGCTTTTCCATGCAGTCATAAATCCTATCCCTCAAAATTCATTCCAAGAATTTGCTTCCCAAACACGTAGAACTGACTGGTCTACCAGGGATTTACCTATTCCCTTTCTTGAAAAGATGATCAAAATTGGCCTCTCTCCAATCCTTCGGTACGATTCCCGTGGAGAATGATGAAGCAAAGATCTTCGTCAGCGAATTTAGCAACCCCCTTTCTCGCTCCTCGGAGCAAACAGGGATAAATCTAACCTGCCATGAAGACTTATCAATCTTAATGTTTGACAACATTTAATGCACACCAACGAACTCAATCTTGATCTTTTGAAGCCTGCTTCTCCGCTCCTCAAAGTTCTCATTCATAACAAGGATCCTTTCCGTAGTGAAAACCAAATTTAAGAAAAACTCTTTTCGGCTTTCCACTATCTTCTCAGACACCACTCACAATTCCCTAATCTATCCATGATTGGCCCTAACCTTTGCTTGACAATTCTCTTATTCCTCATATATGAGTAAAGTGCCTTTGGGTTCTTCGTAATCTGTCCTAACACGCCTTTCTCGTGCCCCCTTCTGGCTCTTGGCAGTGCGTTTCTAAGCTCATCCCTAGAAAGCCTGTAATCCTTTAAAGCTTTACTCGACCCTTGCTTCGTCACCTTGGTCTACCTAAAACTCAGTATTGTAAATGTAAAGACACCCATGCTTGCACAATTGTATCAAAATTGTTTACTTTGTACTTCATTACTTCAGCAGTATCTGCCAAACTTGAATTTATCTTCCTTACTGCCCATTGGACGACAAAATGTTAATGTCGAGAAAGTATTGCTGGAAAAGCACGGCAGTTCTGGAAGCATCTGAGTAGCAGCAGAATCGACGTTTGAGAGAATAGCACTTCATTAGGAATGAGTCTGTGAGCCGAGGGGGTGTTGAAATAAATATGAAGTGGTGGGGAAGGGGAAGGTAACTGCAAGTGCGATATGTGGATGGAGGTGGGGGAATGGTGATAGTTCGGAGAGCAGAGTGAAGTGGATAGGATGGAGGTGGGGGAATGGTGATAGTTCGGAGAGCAGAGTGAAGTGGATAGGTGCGGAGGAAAGTGAACTGGTAGGACAAGGCATGAGGGAAATTCCGAGTTGGAAGTGGGATAAGGTGGAGTGAGGGGAATTGAGGAAACTGGGGAAATCCAGATTGGTGCCGAACGATGAGTGAGAAATCCAGTATTACATTTCTTGCAGAGTGTGGCTGGTTCGCTGAATTCGAAGTCAAATAGAAGATGCGAGAGTGTGGTGCAGGAAAAGCACAGCAGGTCATGCAGCATTCGCGGAGCATGAAAATCGACGTTTGGGCAATAGCCCTTCATCAGGAATGACACTTGGAATCCGAGGGGGTTGAGAGATAAATTCGGGGGATGTGGGGTTGGTGGTTAGGTGGTTTCGCGCATTGACCTCTACACCACTGAAGGCAAGCGCCAACATGAACACTTCCTATTGCCACCTTGACAATGTTCTCACCACCCTTCACCAAACTACCATCTCCCAGACTGGAGAAAACCTCACCACCTCAGGCGATCTCCCATCCACAGCCAGCCAGCAGAGCTTCATCTTCTCCATGGTCATCCAGTCCGTATCCACCTCTATCCGTCATGATGAAGGCCTCCAGGTCCCCCGTTTCTTCCTCTTCCGGCGTCCCCACTATTACCCCTCTACTGACACTCTGTTCTTTGTGTGAACATGTCCACGCCCTCAATAATTTAATCTTTGAATCCTCCAACTTCCCCCAGAAGAAACGCGTATCCATGGGCCTCAGCGATGCCTCTCTATTTGTCAGTTACTTGGAACAGTCCATCTCCTACTGTTACACTGACACCATTCCTCACCATTTTTCGGCTATATGCATGACTGTATTGGTGCCACCTCGTCCATACACGAGGAGGTCGAACAGTTAATGAAATTCACTACCAACTTCCATCCCGACCTTAAGTTCACCTGGACCATTTCAGACACCGACCTCCCCTTCCTGTACCTCTCCATCTCCATTAACGGTGAATGACTCAACACAGATATCTTGTACTGACACCCACAACTAGTTGGACTGCACCACCTCCCATCCTGACTCCTGTAAAAATGCTAACACTTATTCCCAAATCGTCAGCTTCCACTGCATCAGCTCCCAGGAGGACCAGTTCCACCACAGAACAAACCAAATGGCCTCCTTTTTCAGAGATTGCAATTTCCCCTCCCAAGTTGTAGATGATGCCTTCCAACGCATCTCTTCCACTCCCCACAACTCTGCCCTCGAAACCCGGCCCTTCAAGACAACATTGCCTGGTCCTCACCTTCCACGCCAACAAGCTCCGTATACATTGCGTCATTCTCCGCCATACCTGCTATCTAAAAACAGACTCCACCACCAGAGATAAATTTCCAGCCCAACCTCAATCAGTTTTCCATAAAGGTGATTACTTCCGCTATTCTCTTGTCATGTCCACGACCCCACCATCACACCCTTCCTTCTAGGGACATTCCTCTACCACTGCTGGACTTGCAAAACGTGCGCCCACTCATCCATCCTCACCTCCATCCAAGGCATCAACGAGCCTTTCACATCCATCAGAGTTTTATGCGCACTTTTGCTCGTGCCATCCATGTATTCTTTGCTCTTGATGTGGTGTCCGCTTTATTGAAGATACAGGGAATCTAATTACACAGCGCTTCAGAGAACATATCCGGGACAGCCACACCAAACAAACCCTACGGCCCCCTGGACGAACGCTTCAACTGCCCCTCCCACACAGCCAAGAACGTGCGGTTTCTTTCCCTGTTCCATTAAAACACGATAACCAAGCGATGCCACGAACGAAGAACGTCTCAACTTCCGCCTTGGGACCCTGCAAACAAACGGTATCAATGTGGACTTCACCAGTTTCCTCATTTCCCCTCACCCCACCTTGTTCCAGTTGCAACCTTCCAACTCAACAACATCCTCATGTTCTGTCCTGCCTGTCCATCTTCCTTCCTATTTATCCACTCCAACTTCCTCTCCGATCTATTATCATTACTCCACCTACCTATCACACTCTCAGAACTTTCTGCCATCCCCCATTTATCTCTCAGTCCCGTTGGCTCACAAGTCTTATTACAAGTGAATGGGTCTTGCTCAAAATGTCGATTATCCTGTTCCTCGGATACTGCTTGGTCTGCTGTGCCTTTCCAGCACCACACTCCAGACTCTGATCCCCAGCATCTGCAGTCCTCATTTTCTACGTGTGAAGTAGAAGCTGACTGTTCTCACATTGTTTTGCAGTCACATAAACAATGAAGCGTCGGAAAGAAGAACTTCAACTTTAAAATTCGAGGGAGAACAGTGAG
>NC_057717.1:47459075-47483232 GCF_004010195.1 Chiloscyllium plagiosum | reverse complement strand
CATCATGTCTGCTAACCAGACCACTAAGTCATAAAGGCGACAAGTTAATTGGGCATGACACTGAACGTGTGATGAGAAGTGGATCATTCATGAAACTCGCACTGTTCGAGAAAAATAAGACAGCCTGTCTTCCCCGAGGCAGAGATGGGGGGTTAGGTGCGAATGTATAACATTGATAAGCCATAGAAACTTTTCTTTTCTGTAGGTTTCACAGAGTCAGCTGGAGGTAGAATCACCTTGATTTCTGCAAATTGGAATATGCCGAAAGGTGATGCAAGTGCAATAAAATAAGAATAGAGAAACTTTTCTCTCAGCAAAAGTGAGGACTGCAGATAATGGAAATCAGAGTCTTGATTAGAGTGGTGCTAGGAAAGTGCAGCAGGTCAGGTAGAATCCGAGGAGCAGGAAAATCGACTTGATGTAAGGCTTTTGGCCGAAACGTCGATTTTCCTGCTCCTCGGAAGGTGCCTGACCTGCTGTGCTTTTCCAGCAACACTCTAATCTTGACTCCGATGTCCAGCGTCTGCAGTCCCCACTTTCGCTATGTTGACCGGAGCAGTCTGCAGTGAGGACAGCTGTTGGAAAACATGAGGAGAGGCTGATTGGTTAGGATTGCTTTCATTGAGGTTAAGACGGATGATTGGGGAATTTCACCGAGACTTATAAAATTCTAGCATCAATAGAAGGGAGGATGATCCCGATGGCCTGTGTGCGTCTCGAGAACAAGGGGTCACCAGCTGAGGCAACATAACTTCATCCATTGAATAGCGAAACTGTGAAAGTCATTACCACACGACGTAGGTGATACCCAAACATTTAATATATTCAAAAGAGGATATCTACAACACCCAGGGCGATTGGGATTGAAGATAATGAGGACAAAGCTGAATTAGGCTGTTGAGTTGGAATGTTCGCCCATGATCGTGAAAAATGATGGAGCAGACTCAAAAGGCTGAATGTCCCCTTTCTGCTTCAACGTTTCCATGTTTTTGTACCCAATGCAGTATTAGTTCCAGGGTCTGTTGTCAGAGTTTGCTCAACAGACCACGTCCGAGCGACAGGGGAAATGGACACTCACAATTATGCTCGTGGCGACTTACAAACATTTTGCAAAGATCTTAAAGAAACAATTAAGTACTTTCCGTCTGTCAGTGCACAAAGTAAACATAGAACTGATGCTTCCTCAGGTGAGGAAATTGAGAATGGCAGGCGGAAAACTAAGATGAGGATGAATTACCTTTACAAAAGGGTTGCAAAACTGTGTAATTCATAGCAATAGATGGTGGGGGATAGTGGAATAGTGAGTTATAGAAGGGGGAGTTCGACAGGATTGCAATTAGCAGTTATTTGAAGGGGTACAAAGTGCTCTGAGGTAGATGAATCATCGACAAGCAGTCCCCACGTATACATAAAGAGTGACTTTTTGACAAGACATATCTTTGCAATTACCTCAGCTACGAATCGTTCAGGGCTTAATTCGCCTCCTCATTTCGTTGATCTCCTACTCCTCCATCAATGCGGGTGCATATCCATCCCAGAATCACTCAACCCTGAGCTGGGGCAGCCCTCATTGCTGTCGGCTGATCCATGGTTTCATTCCGGCAGCAGAGAATTCACGGGAACAGAGGAGTTTCTGGTCCCATTTCCTGGGAGGTTCTGAAGATAGAGACAATCGGATAAAAAGACTGCAGTTGGCCCAAAACAAATAGTAATAGGCATTCCGATACGGGCTTGCCTGACATCATTTTCAATTCAATCATGGTGTGCTGGCATAACAGATAATGCCCAGCACATATCTCCTGACCCTAATCACCACAGCATTAGAGCAAAGGACTGTCATGATTTGGCACCAGCGACACAGAACTCCCGGCCACTGTTGTTCCCAATCGGTATGGTATGTGTTTATGGGAAACAGAGGGTGGCACCAAACCCACTCTCCCCACCTCTGCAGCTTCTCGTCATTCCATTGGTGAGTGTGGAGGCTGCAGTGTGGATCGTAGACGGTACTCAATGCTGCGACTGTGATTTGGTGGAGTGAGTGTCCAATAGGGCTGTACTGATATTGATCACGCATGGGGTATTGGGAAGACAAGGTGAGTATTTTGTGGAAGGTTTAAAATGTCGGTTCACTGAGTCCACATTATTCTCAACTCTAACCCCATTAAACAGCCGTTGGCCTGCAGTTCCATTTACGATCGCATTACACTTCTTACTCCAACTGTGTGCTAAATCCTCAGCTATTCGAGCAATTTTATTTGTGATGACTCTTTCCTCACGTACTATTCCGTTGCGTTTTCCAACTGTTGCTGTATGCCATATCTCAAAATCAGACAATTCTGCTCTTGAATTTGCTCTATTAAAGTGTCTACACGAATTGCCAGACAATGGCATTCCACAGTCGAGAGTGATGTGCTAGAATAGCACAGCAGGTCAGGCAGCATCCAAGGAGCAGGAGAGTCGACATTTTGGGCAAAGGCTCTTTATCAGGAATGAAGCTCTGAGCCGAGGGTGCCGTGTGTTAAATGGGAGGGGGTGGGGCTTGGGGGAAATGAGCTGAGAGTGTGAAAGGTAGATGGAGGTGGCAGTAATGGTGAACGTCAGAGAGGAGGTTGATGTTGTCCCAATGAGACAGGCAGTGAGTGTTAACATGAAGGAGCCTTGGACGACAAGAGAAGTGGTGCTCTCGTTAAGAAGAAGAAAGAAGCTTATTAAAGTTTGTGTAAGCAAGCATCTGACACACCTTTAGTGGATTCCAGGCGAGTTGGGAAAGAGCTCAAAAGGGAACTGAAGTGAGCTTGGTGGAGTACGAGAAAGCATTGGTGGGAAGGTTAAGGAAAACCCAAAACGTTTTGCACTTAATTGAGGAATAAGCGAATGATCAAAGAGAGCGTAGAGTTGATCAGCATTATTGGAAGAACATTGTGCTATGAGTCTGAATGGGTGGAGAGGACGTAAATGAGGTTTTTGTATCTGTATGCTGTAGTGAAAGGGTCCTTTTTTGGCAGAGATAATAACGTGGTCCACAGCAATAGTCTTGAACATACTGATATCAAGAGTATGAATGTATTGGTAATTCTGGGAAACACCAAGACAGTTAAGTCAGCAGGGCTGGACATGATATATCCAAGGTACCGAAAGAGAACAAGGAATGACATTGATGCACCTCTGGCGCTGATTTCTCCACCCTTCCTCTGCACGGGATTGGACTTTTCTGGAGTGGAACAGGAATAGTACCAGGTGATTGTAGGAGGTAAACGCTGTTCCTCCTTTCAAGAAATGGCAAAGGGAAATGCCTGGGAATTACAAACCCATCGTTCTGACGACTGTGGTAAGCAGCGTACTGCAAAGTGTTCTGAGAGGCAGGATTCATAAATATTTGGAAAATATAATTTGAATAAAGATAGTCAGCATAGTTTTGTGACGCGCATGTCATGCCTCACAAGACTTGAGTTCTTTGAAGCTTTGACGTGGCAAATTGATGAATAACGATCAGTGAAAATGGTGTATATGGATTTCAATCAGACATTTGATAAGAGTCCTCACCGTAAGCTCATTCGGAAAGTTTGGATATGTGATAAGGGAAATTTAGGTGTCTAGATACAGAATTGACTAGCTGAAAGAAGACATCGAGTGGGAGTGAATAGAAAGTATTCTCTCTGGCAATCGATGACCAGTGAAGACCTGCAATGATCTGTTCCAGGATCTGCTCTTCATAGTTTCCATAGATGACTGAGATGAAGAAGTATAAAGGTGGATAAGTAAGTTTACCGATGACACCAATGCCGCTGCTGTTGTAGATCATGTCGACAGATGTTGCAGGGTACATCTCATTGACTGGATGCAGATCTGGGCTGAGAAATGATAGATCGAGTACGTTTGTGAAGTGATTCATTTTGCATGGACAAACGTGAATGCTGAATGCAGGGTTATTGAAAGGATTCTTGGCAATGTGGAGGAAGTGTGAAACCTTGGCGTCTACGTGCATAGCTCCCTCAAAGATTCCAGCAAAGTTAATAAGGTCATTCAGAAGGCGTGTCGTGTTTTGGCTTTCATGAATGGGGTATTGAGTTTAAGAGTCGCAAGGTATTGCTGCAAATCTATAAAACCCCGGTTAGACCACACTTGGAATATTGCATCCAGTTCTGGTCGTCGCAGAGTATAATTAAACGGATGCTCGCTAGATTGGAGTGCTTGTTTTGTGTCGAGAGGCTGATTGGAGACTTTTCACACTGGACAGAACGAGCGAGTTGACGATATATCGTACAAGGTAAAGATGCATAGATGGAGGAGATAGCCAGAGACTTTTACCCAGGACAGAAATGGCTGTCATGCCGGGTTATGATTTTATAGTGATTGAAGGAATGTACAGGGGAGATGTTGGAGGTAGGTTCTTGACGCAGATTGGGATGATTGCGTGGAATGCACTGCTATCGGTGGTTGTCGAGTCAGCCACGAGGGGCATTTTAGCGAATGCTGGACAAGCACTTTGAAGGTGGTAAATTGAGTGGTGTGACGGTGAGATTGATCTCAGGTTAAACAAAATGCTCGGGACAACATGTTGGGCAGAAGAGCCTTTAATCTGCTGTACTGTTCTCCGAATATGTTCTATACAAGGTTACAGGTATACAGGAGGTCAACATTCAGCAAATTAATAAAAGCAGGGAAAAAGCTGCTTATGAACCTTTTGCAGGTATGTGTAAGCCTCTGACGAAAGAGGTTGCAACAGAGGATTGCCAGAGAGTGGGCAGTCCTTGGTCACATTGGCTGCCTTTCTACGGCAATGAGAAGTTCAGATGGAGTCTGTGATTGAATGGTTAGCGTTCGCGATGGCCTGGGCTGTGAACTCAACCTTTTTGTAATTTCGAACGGTGCTTGGTAGAGTAGTCGCTGTACTCGGTTATTATGCAACGAGATACAACATTTTCCATGCTGCATCAGTAAGATTTTATGAGGGTTCTCATGGAGATATTGCATTTTTCAAGCCACCTGAGGAAGAAGAAATGTTGTGCCATCTTAAATCTGCTGTACAAGTTCAAAAGCACCTTTCTGGATGGGAAACTCTGCAACTCCAAGAATAAAACGTAGGGAAATATAAGTTTTGCTTAATGCCCTTTCCACATTCCTCGATATCTTCAATGATCTGTGCATATATACCTCCAACTCCCTCCGCTGCTGCCTTCCTGTAGATTTGTAACACACTATTTTATAATATCTCTCAATGACCTACGGACAACGCATATCAGGTCACTCTGCTGCGTTTTGAAAAGTATCATTCCGCCACTCTGACCAATTACCTCAAATTGTCAACGTCCCTTTGGAACCCCACACAATGCTATTGAGAGGTTAGAATTCTTCTGAGTTTCATGAGATCCCATTCCTCTGCCCCCGATTTTTACAGTATCCTTTCCGCCAGACAAAGTTGCAGCTATGAATGCCATTGACAGTTTATGCCCGTATCCCTTTCAGATGGCGACTTCAGACGACACCAACCTCATGTTGTTTAAGATCTTAACTGCAACTGCTATGCAGTTGCCCATTCCCACGACACGTTCAAATCACACTGAAGTTTGTCTGAATTGTCCCAACCAGCTTTCTGTATTTGACAAACTGTGACATATAAATAATTTGTATAGACAGTGAATGGCTGAGGTATAAGCAAAAACCACTGCAGTACCAAACTGATCGCTCGCTACTCTTCGTTAAAAATGGATGTACGCCTACTCTGTGTTTCTTGAACACTGAGAGGTTCTCTATTACTGTCAGTACATTTAAGATAGATAGATAAGATGAGGTAATATAAGGTAACGTAACGTATGATAAGGTCATGTAATGTAAAATAAGTTAAGATAGATAGACAAACGACTGGATACAGTGGCGACAAGTTCAGACGAGAGACAGGGGATCCTGTCGTGACTAACGCCCCCTAAACACGACCCCCGAGGTTTGTCTACCATTTGACTGCAGAGAAATGTAACAAATGCACAGCTTCTAAAGAACCTCTCAGAGCAAAGCAATCTCAGACAGTAGAATTGGTGTCACGTTCGCAACCTTTCAAATCCTATAACCATTGATGCACCGTCGCATCAGTGTGTACCTTTTATTGGATGAACAGCTGAAATTCACTCCAAGTTCTGCAATCTAACACTTCAGTATAGCATCTTATGCTCCACTTTAAAATCAGTTCCAGTCCTGAGGAGATATTCACAGCCATGAAGCGCTCTGACACATCACATCCCTACTACAACCTAGTGTTATAACAGTGAGAGTTTGACAGAGGTTCAATACTCTGGTCGTGAATGAGTTCATAGTACACTGTAGTTTGTGTGATCCCCTACTCAGTTCTGATCGTGGGAACTTTTGCTTTAAATAATTGAGCGATTATTCTAAAGGGCATATCACCACATTCTTCAGTTGTCCTCTGAACTTCACGGAGATTCCAGTGTTTGTGCAGCAACTTACCAGATGGAGAATGAATTTCACTTCTAGTTAATACAAAGGGCACTGAAGTCAAGTACTGGGTGAAAATGTGTTGCTGAAAAAGCACAGCAGGTCAGGCAGCATCCTGAAGAAGAGCTTGTGCCCGAAACGTCGATTCTCCTGTTCCTTGGATGCTGTCTGACCTGCTGCGCTTTTCCAGCAATACATTTTCAGCTCTGATCTCCAGCATCTGCAGTCCTCACTTTCTCCACTGAAGTCAAATAACCTAGATTAACATTCGCTCACGCTTTGAAGTCACCGTAAACTGGATGAAATTTTCGGAAATACCAAAGAGTAAAATTTTGATTTCCCTCTGCTCTGCACCTCAGTGTCTTTGAGCCCTACATTTTGCTGTAAGCCCCAAGTGTCCAGAGCGCGCTGGTTCGTTCTAACATTTGTCTGATGATGAAATTGTTGAGTGGCAAATTGGGGACAACTTGGAAAAAGAATATTCGAAAGCAGGAAATGACTCAAATGCGGCTCATTATCATAAATGAGCATAAAATAAATTCTAGACAAACGAAACACAAAATAATTCAGAAAATAATAGATTTTGAGACTCATAAAACGCCAGGTGATGTATTCAAAAATGCTCAGCGAAGCCACTACTCCAAAATCCACAGTTCGTGTTTTTCTTTAGTACAGTATTTAGTGTTCACCTTCTGACAACAAACAGCCAGTAATTGTTTGGAGGGGAATACGGTGATGATCCAGGCAGATCAGTCAATTGCTGCATAAAGCGGAACAGGAAGTTGTACAGCAGCAGTCATGAGGGTGGTGAAATATAGCTGAACGATGAATTTGCCTGAACACTGGAACACTATTCACACATGGATGGTAAACACAGATTCTTGAGATTCACTCACTGACACACTGCCCATGAATCTTGCTCAATACCAGAAACCATGAAGAAGAGGTAGCACAAGGGGATGTGGCCTTGCATTTCGTACTTGGTGAGGTAATATTTTAGTTGTTATCAGAATCTTAACTCAATTAATCTTCATCATTCCCATGAGGTAATCACTGTAGTAATACCCTACTTAACAGCCTAAATAGAGGGTCTTGAAATGTAAAATAAAACCTCATAAACAACTGATATCTGCAATCCCGGAGTGGACTGTTCCCAACATGCCTGAAATGGCACCCGAATCCACCATGCCATGAATAGGGAACAACAACAATAAGCCATTGACACACTTCCACCTTGAGCTGAGCTGTCACCCTCTGACAGGAGGTCACCACTTCTCAGGCATGCAACAAAAGATCACTTCATACCAAACGACACTAAAAGCTGCCTATCCTGCCCTTCAGATACACCGAAGTGGATGCTCCGCACCCTCTGTCCAATACAAGTGCTGAGATATTGCCCGATTTGGTGTCATCACCCGGTCTGAAATCAACAAACAGAAGAAAACTATTCCCCAGATACCAAACTCAAATCAATCCCTGGTGTCAGCATTGCTTCTTGAATCAACATGGAAATGTTAAAGCCGCAGCAATGGTAGTAGGAGAAGTACTTCGACCGTTCGCTCTTGTTCCACCATGCAATTGGATCATAGTTCTTCCTTCAGGTCAAGCTCAAGATCTCCGGTTGCACTCACATACCGTTTGGTCACTTTGTCCCAAGATCTATTTCAAACTTCTGCTCGGAAATATTACATACTTTCTCATCGTCTGCTCTCTGTAGCAGAAAACTGGATAATTGCACCCCACCCCCACCCAACACAGGGTGTGAAGACATTTCTCCATGTCGTAGTGACAATGTGTCGTTAGACCGTGGCCCTCAATGGAGGTTTATCTCTTCTACCCACCATCTCCCTCTCTCGCCTTCTGCAGAAAGGTCAGAGCAAGCAGTACTTCTTGCTATTAACTTCCATGATCCTATTCAAATTCCGTGCGCTCTTACGTCTTCTCCCGTCACTCTCATTCTCCTAAACTCCCAAAGAATACAGCTCGAAACAATCAAATATATTTTCATGTCTCTGACCTGCCGTCCCAAGAATCATGCTTTTCTGAAATCTCTTCATAGCCCAAGCGTCCTTACACAGGTAAACAGTTTCAACAACATCCTTGTACAATTACAGCAGGACATTCCTTCATCAGTACTCGAATCACATCACCATGACAGTCACCATACCATTCGCCTTCTTTAACGTTTGCATGGCTTACTGTCAGTGACGTTTGTCGGAGAATACGCAAGTCTCGTAGCACCTCCACTCGCAGCCAATGTATCTCTGTTCAGATGGTAATCCGCCTCGTTTTGCTCCCAAAGGGGATAACTTCCCATTTTGCAAATCACAATGTATTAGTCATGTACTTGCTCAACAGTCCAACTGGTCAAATCACGCTGCCAAATTTCTACCTCACTGAACCATGATCGTTCACTCCCTCTCTCTGATTTGTGGTTCGGCATATAAGTCATTATTTACTTTTGTAAACAGCTAGGTTTCAAACATTGATTCCTGTTATAACGCGTTTAGCACTGATTGGCACTCAAAAATGATCCGTTAAATGCTACTCTTTGTTTCCATTCTGCTTGTCAGCTCCCTATCCATCTCAGTGGACGACCCCAATCTCATTATTACACATCCTATCTCCCAAAGCCCTTCATATACCCCAAATGTAAACTCTCCTACTTCTAGCATGCTGCCTGTCCTGCTGTGCTTTTCCAGCACCGCACATTTTGACCCTGATCTACTACAGCTGCAGACCTCATTTCATCTCATGCAACAGTAGGGATACAATTCTATTCCAGAATCGAGAGAGGAAAGTGCCAGCATTGGCAGGGCCAAAAGAGGAAGTGATCGATGAGATTAGTGCTTGAACAGGAGCATGATTTGGTTTTGGGATTGACTGTGTCCATAAATAGGATTGCGTGTATTATACTGACATGGATGAAGTGTTGACCACCCGACAGGCCACAAGGATAGTGGTTAAAGGGTCATTCACAATGCGGTCTGACCTGCTGTCCTTTGCCAGCGCCATATTTTTCGACTCTGGTTTCGCGTGTCAGTGAGTGTAAGCGCAGCGTGTGAGTGCATGTCGAAGGATGTATACTGGAGTGTGGATTGAACAGATCGAAGTCTAGGAATAAATGTTGATGCTGG
Source organism: Chiloscyllium plagiosum (assembly GCF_004010195.1). NCBI lineage: Eukaryota > Metazoa > Chordata > Chondrichthyes > Orectolobiformes > Hemiscylliidae > Chiloscyllium > Chiloscyllium plagiosum. The sequence goes on along the minus strand of NC_057717.1, from coordinate 47,473,648 downwards.
ATAATGTTCAGTATCTCATCATTTCATCAGTTTAACAACAAGATCAAGAGGCAAGATCACCACAATCTTCAACTACTCTCTGAATTTAGCCTGGGTCACAGCGTAAACTCCAGTATTTGTGCAGCAACTCAGGAGCTGTAGCATGAAGCCTATTTCTTCAATATATGCAGGTATATAATACACTGCACCCAGATCACCGATTCGCTCAAGTAAAGACGTCACCATAAACACTGCCCACAATAGCATGAAATTCCCTGAAATAACAAACAAAAAAATGATAGATTTCCTTCGACTCTCCATCTCAACATCTCTTGATCTTTCCCTATTTGAGTGAGCCCGGAGTCTTCTTCGGGCTTTGCTGCTCACCAATATGTGTCTGACAGTGAACATATTGAGCAGGAGAATCAGCAAAAATGGAAGACCGGGTGTGAGAATGTAGTGAGTAACTTCAGTTGCGGCCCATAACTCTAAATTAGCATCACTCAGATCGATACCACAAAACACTGGGTCATTCAAAAGACGATACACCTTTGAGATACATAAAGAACCAGGTTGTGTTCTTTAAACAACTCAGCACAGTCACCATGGTGAGAATCGCACCTGCAGTTTTAACACAACAATATTTAGTTTTCAGCTTTGGTAAACAAATGGCTACAAATCGATCGAAGGTGAATGCAACTGTGAACCAAACAGAACAGTCAGTGACAGCATAAAGGAGGGCAGCATGAATGTTACACACATCCATATAGCGCAGGAAAATGAATTGTTCTGAATAAAGAATAGGAATATGTCTCAATATTAGATCAAGAATTACAACCAGTAAATCTGCCACTGCCATGGCCACGAGGTAGCGAGTGATGCATCTCGACAAGCCACAGTTTCCAAGGGAAAGAATCACAATCGTCACGCCGATAACTGTTGTAAAAGAAACACAATATTACACACTAGAATGCATGAGGAATCTAACTTACTCCTCCAGCATGTATGTGTTTCGTCAACATATTCTCTCTCCACCATGAATGGAGAATAGTAGCAATGTTCAATAAATACAAAGTGCCATCATCTAACTAATCAAGGCTATTTCAACTATGTATTCGAAATCTGTATCATCTACTGAATAGACGGGCAAAGTCAGAAAGCAATTAGGATTATCATTGCAGCTTGAGGAATCCAACATGCTGACATTGCGCAACAGTAGCATTCTGGGAACCGTCACTGAAAGTGTGCGAGAGTGCATTTTTGATTAGGTGAAAGCACACGGTGTGTCTTTGTCCTCAGTTAACTCTGTTCTCATTCTGTGAATATGGATGTTGATATGGAAACACAAAGCAATGTACTTACTCTTCGTGTCAAATATCCTGAGCTCTCCTTCCCTTCTGTTCACACAATGACGCATGTATTGATTCTGTCTTTGCCTTTCTCTTTCTCCCTTTCTTTAATTTAGATTTGCTGTCACGTCCATACTCGTTAAATGTTTCCATTGACAAATGCAATGCACACATGCGCACCACACACTCACAGACACACACACACACACACACAAACAGTGTGTAAAATTTGAAAGGAAAGACCAGTTTCCTATGCCCACTCTTTCTGTTGAATTGGTTTGTGTAATCTCAAAGTGAGCTCTCATTTCCAAGTAATTCGACTGATTAGCAAAGAGTACGAGGTGAATTGTTCCATTCCAAAATGACTCCAAATTATCACTTCCATGCCACAGTACACAGAACATGTTGATGGAATAGTGTGCTCACGTTCTGCCGATTGAAACAGGTCTCAATGGGAGTGAATAGCGAGTCCGCTCCAGAGCTTAAATAGATCAAATTCTTTATTCGTAACTGATACCTCGTCAAAGCTCTTCTGTTATATGACAACTCATCATTCTGTACTGGTAAGGCAAAATGTCCTCGTCATGTGCAACTGGTCGAAAGTTCATACTTTTTGATAACCGGAATTGCAAACAAACATAGCTCATCTGGCTTTCTGTTCGTCTGCGACTACTTCAGTTGCTACATACTTAGCTTACCCGTTTCCAAAGCAGACAACGTCATTTAAAAATATTAATATCAGTTTTATCGTATTTTCAGTTACAAAGCACAAAGGTTACGAGATGGTCCTCACCAAGAGAATAGACACGGGATCTGAATACTTAGGAGGGACACTGATGGCAGCGAGAATGGGATAGTAAATCTTTTCGACATCTTGAAAAACTCCTTTTATTTCAAACTCCTCTACGAAAAAAGATACAGCACCAATCAAGTCCATGACCAATCCTTCGACCGTTGCAAAATCGGGTTCTGTCTCAGTCTGAGAGATCCAGTGAAGTGATCCCCATATTTATGGCAGTCAGGCAGAAACCCCAGGGATATTATGAGCGAATTCTGTAACTCACATTAATTAAATATACTGAATGCACACATTTACTGGACCATCCTTAATAGAATTGTTTACCATCACAGAACGACTATGTTCAGGTAACCACTTTCGATCCAAGTGCATGTGCACTCGCAGAAACCTCACAGGGTGAGTCAACGACATTGTCTCACTGCATAGAGACTTCATGTGGAGTATTATGGTTTAAAATGGGTACGCATTGACAGTGCAAAAAATTCTTCCATACTTACAGCGAATTCACAGGAAGTTAGAGCACAGAGTGTGCGCACAAAGACTTCACAGACGGAGGCTGATTCCGTTTGTACTTACATTGGCTGCATTGCCCATGGAACATCTTGAAGGAATTGACTGGGTACTTCAAAAACGATTCATCTTTACTTTCGCTCAGTATGTACTGTCCCAACAACAAGATGTACTGTCATAAAGTACTGTGACACAGAAAAGCACCTTCGGCCAATCTGCTCTGTATAGGTCACAAACAAATTATCAACGCATCCACCTGCATTATCGCCCTGATCTTGCATGCCTTGGCTTTGCAAGCTCATATTTGAAATCATGTCAATGTTGGCAGGATTGTTGCCTCTACCACCCTTCCCACAGTGGCAATACCTCACTAAAACATGTAGTTACAGAAGAGACCAGTCATCCCATTTTGTCGGCGCTGAGCCATCATCAACACGACTCCTTCTTTCATGCACTCGGCCCACACCCTTGAAATTTATGACATATCAAATCAAGTACATTCATAAAGGCTGTGATTTTTCAAACCCTCAAATAGGCCGTGCACTTTGTACCCATAGAATTGAAGGGATATTCTCGTATCTCCTCTATCCGTCGCCCGTCTTTCAAATGAATAAAATGTGCCCTTGTTATTGAGACTACAACTGAGGGATACAGCTGTTCCATATTCAACGTATCGAATCCTCCAAGACTTTATACCCATTTGTCAGTGCCCAATTAACATCCTTTGCTGTGGAGAAATCAAACTTAGATAATCCCGTCTCTCTGCAGAGATAAACTGCCACTTCCTCGACAACATCCCATTGAATCTCCTCGACATCTTCTCGAAAGCAATCACACATTTGCTACATTGTCAAGATCAGAGCCTCATGCAGTACTCCATATGCCGTCCCGTCAAATTCCTGTTTGGGACCAACAGTAAGAGAAACTGATCAGGACAGGCCAGATTAGTAAAAGATCTTGCGATTAAACTTCAGTCTGGCTCCGCTGTCCACACTCACTCCTCCTGCCTGTCCACCGTTGCCAAAGCATACACCAGGACAGCGATGGAACAATCTGGAATTGCCCGCATGAGTGCGTCAGCAACAAGAATTAAGAGGCTTGACACCATCCAGGACAAAGCAGCCTTCCAGATTCTCCCACACAATCCACATGTGAACCATGCACTCTGAAACTTATCCCGGCATGACCAAATCAAAGTTACCCCAATGTTTCATGGCTGAAATGCAAAACTTTCATAATAGATCTTGAAGACTTTCCAGAGACAAGCCAATGCGCAACAATATGTAGAAGGTCAAGGGTAACAGAGACATGCGAAGACCAACACTTGCAGTTTTCCTTCAAACATTTAACCCAACCATTATGGGATTTTGACACATTTGCCCCAATGACACTTTCTTCAAGTTCGGTCATTCTTCTCTAATGATACTGTGGGTCTGTCTACAGAATGAAGGCTGCACAACGTGGTAGACTGATACCCTAGACATGTTTTCATTCATTTCAGGCAGATTTAAAGGTAAATTTACTTACCGAGAGTTTAATGAATCCATTAATTTCTTTACCGCAGACCGATGATCAGACTGAGATGGAGGTTTTTTTTTTAGTCAGGAGCGCGACCAAAGTTTACAGGTGAAAACAGAACAGAGAAGTTAGAATTCTGGCCCGTATGTAAAACCATAAAACAGTCAAGAAGTATCACACTGTTTCAAAGCAGGAAGCATGTTCTCAATGATAAAGAACATTCAGAATCTAAGGCGAGGTCATAATCGAAATATACCTGTAGGACTAAAATGAGGAGAAATGCCTTCCCCCAACGAATGACGAGAGGCAGTTGAGACCTTTGCCACAGAATGTGCATAGGTAATGCTTCGAATGTTTTTGGGCGCAGTATACAGTTCAAAAGGGAGCTAATGTGGCTGCTATGGATGAAAGCATCATAAAATATTGGAAGGTGTTTCCCAGTCGGTTTCAAATGATTAGGAAGATTACTACCCCTAGCAGTTCTGTTAATCTTATATCCAAAGATAATTAGTATGTTTGGACAATCGTGACTTTGTCTTATGAATATATCAAAGGGAACATAATTGCGATAATTTGCAAACGATATTGTAATGAATACACAAAAGATTACGTTTAGCAGTAGCGAACACATTTTGGAAAGTTTGAGAATAATTAAGTCCCCTGTGAAGGATGGAATTTAATCCTTGATTTTCTGGAGAGCCAGGGAGGAGATTGCAGATCATATGGTTTTCATCACTATGTTATGTACAGGAATAGGAAAAAGAAGACTGGAGGATAGCAAGTGTTCTCCCATTGTTCAAGAAGTGGAGTGGGCAACCTTCGTAATTACAGATCTAGGAGCCTTACGTCAATTGTTCGTAAAGTTTGCCAGGAATATGATTTATAATCACCGAGAAAGGAAACGTTTGATTAGGATACTAAACAAAGTGCTGTGAAGCGTAAGTCATGCCTCACAAACCTTATTGAATTCTTTGAGATAACCAAAGAGGTGAAACAGAATGACTTAATGTACGTGGATTTCAGTAAGGCCTTTGATAAATTTCCCTACGGTAGGCTCTTGCACATAATGCAGAGGCAGGGGATTAAGAGTGATTCAGCGGTTTCTATCAGAATTTGGCTGGCTGAAAGAAAACAGAGGGTAGTGGTTAATGGGAAATTTTCATCCTGTTATTCAATTACCAGAGGTATATCGCAAGGATCTTTATTTAGGCCAGTGATGTTTATCATTTTTATAAATAACCTGGATGAGGGCGTAGAAGGATTTGAGATTAAATCTGCCCCAAACACTAAGGTAGTCAGATCTGTGGATACTGTTACACGATGTCGCAGGTTACAGAGGGAAATTGAAAATCTGCAGAGCTTGGCTGAGCTGTGGCAAATGGAGTTTAATGCTGACAAGTGTCAGGTGATTCACTTTGGAAGAAACAATGGGTACAAATATTACTGGTCGCATGGTGAGGTTATGGGTTGGGTAGATGAACAGAGTTCGCGGTGTCCATGTATACGATTTCCTGAATATTTCGACCCATTTTGATAAGGTTGTTAATAAAGCATGCGGTGTGTTAGCTATTATTTTCCAGGAATTCAGTATCGGGACCATGAGGCAATGCTACAGCTGTTCAAAAAATACTCTACTGCAGCCGCACTTGTATTATTGCACAAAGTTTTGGACACCTAATTATAGAAAGAATACGAAGCTTTGGAGAACATTTAGAGGACATTTAGTTGGATTTTGCCTTGTATTGAAGGCTGCCATGTGAAGAAATCCTGAGGGACTTGAAGTTCATTTTGCTCGAGTGTAGAATGTGAAAGGTGACTAAATTGGGATATGCAAGGTATGTAGAATGATAGAAAGGGTGGACAGTGACACCCTTTTACGCCAGATGTTGATGGCTAGCGTGAGAGGATATAGCTTTAAATTGAGGGCTGATAGATATTGGATAGATGTCAGTGGCCGTTTCTTTGTTCAGTGTAGTAAGAGCGTAAAACACACTTCCTGCATCAATAGTAATTTCGCCAACCTTAAAGCATTAAAATGGTCATTGGATCGATATATGGATGCAAATGGTTTGTATTTGATAGATCGGCATATGTTTCAGTGGTCGGCTGACAGGTCTGCACTGCTTTGTGATTTGGAGATGCTGGTGCTGGACTGGGGTGGACAAAATTAAAAATCACACAGCACCAGGTGATAGTCCAACATGTTTATTTGGAAGGACGAGCTTTCAGAGCACTGCTCCTTGATCAGATGGTTGTGGAGAATAACATTGTAAGAATCAATTCTTATAGTAAAAGTTTACACTGATTTGTCACTAATTAGTGAAATTATATGTTGAAAGGCATGTGTTGTTTGTTCAGTCCAATATATTTTAAAATGGCCATGTTGGTTTCAGTTCTTTCACAGGTAAATCGCAAAATCTTTTTAAAAGTTAGATTCACAAGTGAACTTTAACAATTGGTATCACGCTGGCCAATATAATGCATTGAAAGTGTGAGTTGCCCTTTGTCAGGCTGTCTGTGCCACAGGGGTCAGACTGTTTCTAAGGAAAAAATAACGGATTTATTGAACCTTACAATGATTCATGGAGTTTTTGAGCAAAGTAAAAAATAATTCTGCAAGTATGGGCGGCACGGTGGCACAGTGGTTAGCACTGCTGCCTCACTGCGCCAGAGATCCGGGTTCAATTCCCGACTCAGACGACTGACTGTGTGGACTTGGCACATTCTCCCCGTGTCTGCGTGGGTTTCCACCGGGTGCTCCGGTTTCCTCCCACAGTCACAAAGATGTGCGGGTTAGGTGAATTGGCCATGCTAAATTGCCCGTAGTGTTAGATTAAAAGGGGTGTATGTGTGGGTTGCGCTTCGGCGGGGGGGTGAGGACTTGTTGGGCCGAAGGGCCTGTTTCCACACTGTAATCTAATCTAATCTACACCCACAAAAGTATATGGATATGTGTGCAGGGGGAACAGGTGTGTTTGCGAGTGTCTGTGAGAGAGTGTGTTGATGTGAGGGTTGAGTGTAAAGGGGTATACGATTGTGAGATGGAGAGTGTGGGTGTGCATGAGTGAGCGTGTGAGACAGGGTATGCAGGAATGTATGGGTCTGTACGAGAGTGCGTTTGTCTGCAGATGTTTGTGTGTGTTTTGTGTGTGTGTATCTGTGTCAACAGTGCAATGGGGTCACCTGCCGTGTGATATGCAGCCAAGGTCCCGTTTGAGGCCATCACCATTGGTACCTCCATGACTAAAGTTCAATTGAAAATGTAACTTTTAAAAACGTTTTCCGAATTACACATGAAAGAACTGAAACCACGTGGTCATTTTAAAAACTGACAGACTTAAACAATCCAGGTATTTTTCACAATATAATTTCATTTACATCACACTGCAAACTTCGGTTTAAATTTTGTGTCCTTCGATCATATTTTCCACAACCACCTAATGAAGGAGCAGTACTCCGAAAGCTAGTGCGTCCAAATAAACCTGCTGAGCTATAACCTGTTGTTGGGTGATGTTTTAACTTTGTACTGCATTGTAATGTTCTATATTCTATGTTCTATGCTGTTGTTTGCATAGAGACAATTGGATGAGTATGGTAACAGAAAATTACATGTTGGACTGTTTAAAGTTCTGCCATTCCATGCCATTCCGTTGGAAAAGTCTCACACAAGACATTAACACGCATTGTAATTTTCCAGGCGAAACGGCATGCTGACAGTTAAGTGGGTTCACCCATTTAAGTCAGAAATGAGGAGGAATATATTCTCTCGGGGGCGAGGGAGGGGAAGCGAATCTGTTGATTTCTTTGCCACTGAGGGATGTCGAGCTTTAGATAGATATATTTCCAATCTGGAAGGGAACCAAGGATTATGGAGAAGACCAAGTAAATGACTTTGCGAATCTGACCTTGACCAACGCATGGAAAGAATTCTAAGAGGCCAACAGAGGGTCAAAGCAGGAAGGATGTTCCTGATGACAGACGGAATCTGGAGTAAGGATGAGGTCACAATCTTAGGAGACAGGTATATGCTGAGTTTTTAACTAGGCAGAATGGTAGACCTGTGGAATTATTTCAACTGAACGCGTTGGAGTTGAATACTTTCAGGGTTGCGGTTGTTGGTTTGCTCACTAAGAGTTGTCATGGAGACGTTTCATCACGATGCTAGGTAACTTAATCAGAGCGACTTTCCTGAGCCGTTGTTATTTTAATCGGCTAGATATTTACTTTCTACGGTCGGATAAGGTGCTTGGTGCGATTTCCGGTTTTGATCGACAGTGGTTTTTGTATGGGGTCTTTTTCTACATTCTTGCCGATGGCATTCTATATTGAAAACCAGGTCTCAAGTAATTCCTTGATGTGCAATGCGTTAGCTAGCTTGCTCTAAAACGATTACATTATTCCAGTCAAATTGACGGTCTTCCTTGACTCTTCCTTGTACTGAGATGAGGGAACATTGGTCGTGTAGTTTTGCACCTACTTGCGGTTGATGTGTCCAGATTGCTGTGTTTCTTTTTGCCAGTTTGTCGTATGTACTGTTTAACGCGATCATTTCATGAAATATTTATATTTTGCTCATCTGCATGTTGCGGGAATGGTATCTTTTGACCTTGTGATTAGTTTCGATACTGTGGTTGTGGGTTGACGTTTTACGATGGCTCCCAATGGTCATCGTTGTCTGGTTGTCATTTCCGATCTGTTCTTGACATGTCATTGGTCCGTTGACCAATGTGCTGGAACATGCAGTGTCGTTCTCGTGCTGTCTTTCTGATAGGTATCAGCAGACAAAACTGTTGGTGTATCCGTTGTTTCTGACAACCGTATGCATGTATTCTTCCTCATGTTTGAGTGGGACTGGTGTCTTGCAGTGCATTATAGCTCAATAAAATAGGTTCCTGACACATCTCTGTGTGTGGACGTTGGGGTGGTTGTTGGTGTAATGAAACATTTGTTCCATATGGGTAGCCTTCCTATATGCTTCGGTAAGAATTTCACCGGTGGACACTTGTTCCACCATGATTGTCGTGATCCTTTTCTCCGATGATTTTGAAACTCGTGAATATTCTGTTGATCAGAAGGCACATAAGAAGAATACCCACACAGACCAAATTGTTATGCACAACAGCAATCTTTCCAACGTGCACAAGCAGATCTGTGTCAGGACACAATACAAAAGAAAGAGAGCATTATCAACACACCAGACTACGCAAAAATGAGGAAGAACCCTCCACGAGGTCTTCAGAAACTACAGACACCCAAGACCTTGTCCGTCAAAACCTGTCAGGCAGATAAGACAAAGAGAGCACTGTACACTCGAATGTAGTTGTCACTTTGTCTTACAACAAGAACATATCACAAATGACAACCAAACTCCCACGACAACTACAAATCATGATATCACACTAGCCCATAACCAACCTACACCATCTACTCACATAGATGAAAAATGACAAACACAAAACACGCAAACCAAAGTAACATGCAAAATCCCGTGGAACAAGTGACATAAATATTTCATTGGACAGACCAGAAAAAAATAACAATCCAGATCCATGCACACAATCTACCAGCAAAACTGTACAACCAACTTTTCTTCATCTGAGTACATTCAGGCAAGGTGGGTGGGGTGCATCAATTCAAATTGGACCCCTAGCCATCGGAGGGCAAGCTCAGCAGCGACAGGCATAGGATTTCCTTCAGTTGTTCAAACCAGAGTGCCATCAGAAATCATGTAGCAATAGATCCGACATACAAACTGCAGCAGAGCGAAACCGGCAACGTAAGGTCCCAAAAAGGATCATATCAATATCAAGCAGAGGAGAACAACAACGCTTCACAACAGTCGCACTGATGATATGACATAACATGGTGATCAAACGTCTGTATGACAACGCACCAGCTCAGCGAGTAAAGCAACTGCTGCATCCACAACGTGATCTATAAATCTTCGTGAAAACCTTGAATGTTTTTGGCAGGATTTGTAAAAGTTCTAAATGGACATGCTGCGGCGAAGCTTGGGAGAAAGCAACATAAATAGCAGAATTAGTTTATCAATCAACGTAAAATTCTAGGGAAGATGTTCAGCTGAAGAAGTAACACGAATTGCAAAATCTGCTCCAACAGCTCACACTCACTTCCAACCAAGGACACAAAGGATATTTACACATTCATCAAATTACCACTGCACTTCCACAAATGTCATTTATCGCATCCTTTGCTCCCGATGCTGTCTCCTTCACAATGTAGTGTCTGGCCGCCTTCTCGCAGAGTGCTTTTGGGAACAATTCTGTGACACCCGCATCAATCAATCAACCCTACCGTACCCGAACATTTCAAATCCCCCTTCCACTCTGCTGAGGGCATGCAGACCCTGGACCTACTACACAGCCACTCCCTCACCACCCGACGATCTTCCACCTCGGAATCCTTAAATTCCATGGCATCAATGTGGAATTCACCGGTTTGCTCACTCCCCCTCCATCCAACTTACTCCAATTCCAAACTTCCAACTCAGCACCCATCCTCATCACCGGTCCCACCTGTCCATATTCCTTCCCACATATCTGCTACACCCTCCTCTCCGACTTATCACTTCCCCCTTCCTCTATACACCTATTGCACTCACATTTACCTGCCTCCCAGCCCCACACTATCCCATTTATCCCTCCACTCCTGAGGCTTTCAGCCTCATTACTGATAAAGGGCTCCCGGCTGGAATGTCGATTTTCCTACTCCTCGGATGCTGTACATTTTCAGCACCACTTTAATCTTGAATGAGTATGCAACGTCAAGGATTGGAGAATCAAAGCTTTACAGAAGGAATACACGACACGTCAGAAGATGTGGAGAGGACACAAACTATCTTGGGATAAAAGTTTAAACTTGCATACTGAGCAGGAGTCAACAGCAATTGTCGTTGTTTGTTTAGAAACAGCTGGATAAGGAACATCCTTTCGTATGCTGACACATGGCCCCGTGCCAGGCTGGTTCAAAGGCTGGGATTCAGCACAAGATAGAAGGGAATAGTTAATTTCCCAGTCAACATTGTAAAGTAATTGCAATTGGAGCTAAAAGCGTATGGTAAACATTGTTAAGTTAATGTAAAGACAGAGATTTATGCACCTATGAAGAGGCATTCACAATTTAAACCTGATTTTATGTGGATGTAATCAATTAATAGTCCAATTGATTTGTAAGAGCCAATAGTCGCCAAAACGGATGTGCTAATGCAGGTGTCCTTTTGGTCGAGAAGAGACTCCTGCAAGACTAAAGGATTTTTTCACATCATTATGTGGATGGACAGGTTTCCCAAAGCAATTGGCTTAAGGTGAACTTCACGAAACTGGCCATCAATTAATTTCACTCAAGTGACTGTGTTAATCCATTTGCTTCAGAATCCAGATAGGCTGCAGCTGCCCACAGACGGTCTGCGGCAATAATGGAATGTCAACATTGTGGCAGTCAGAAGCATTAAGTCATTCTTCAGACACGGATACACGCAACAATCGTCTTTGGAGGAGGTGACGTGCATCCAAAACCAACCAAAATGGGCACAATCGGGACATGCAATCAATATGCCAACACCTGGTTGGATCTGATCGAACAGGTTCGTTGAACCTCTTCAATTCACGGGAAGACCCTCAAGACCTTCAGAAAAGTGAGCAAAGATTTGGAAGGATAAGAATTGCCGCACACGCCGCTCAGCATAGTAGATTGAGAATAGAAACCAAAAGGGAAAACACCTCCCAGATCATTATAAAAAGAATAAAATATCACCACATGGAGCCGGCCAAGTTCTACTGTTGTGGTGTACGATCGTACAAAGCCAAGCAAACTATAAGTGGAGGAGTATTGTAAATCGTTAATTGATTCTATGTTTGCTGTTTCAGTATTAGTTGTGTTCAATAAACGAATATTATTATTTATAAAATTCGACATGCAGTTCTTTGCTCCGAGTATGTGTAAAACACACAGTGTGGCAGGTGCAATAAACATAACACGAAGGACTAAGCAAATTCACCCTTCTGCCAGTCCCTTTTGATCAAAATCATAAACACAACGTTTGATAATCATTCACTCCAGCAACAAGACGCACTCGCATCAGTGTGTAATGTTTACAAACACAATGTTGCTTCCTCCGACTGCGAGTTGACATCTGTTTACGAGAAATTGTTGGAATAATTCGTACTCAACAGGGGCCGAGGGAATGGGTGATAAGGCCGGGAAAAGGAGGGCTGAGTTGGTTGATCTGCCATGCGTCAACTTAATATGTAGAACTGGCTCAAAGCGTAGAATAACCTAATCCTGCTCCCATTCCCTGGCCGAACTTTGAATTTCATGAAGTCACTGTTGAGTGTATCTACTTAGGTATCGCCCAAGTGCAATTATTTTTAAAACCGATCTCCGCAGAAATCTTTGCTATGTAATTATGGTATATTGACCATACCTGTTCTGCAAACAGAACAGGTATGAGGAGACTTTTCACAATGTGGATGTCTCGTCGACTGCTGCCGCCATTTCTGAGCCTTCATTCTGAGGCTAAAATACCCGATATCACGGGCAATGAGTTTGGTTATCAGACATTTGCAGCATATTTTTTATCACCTGGAGAATTGGCCAAGAAATATCAAATGTTGTTTATTGTAAATAATATTGCATTTTAGAAAGTCGAATCAAGGTAGGATCTTAATTGTGAAAGGTGGGGCCTCAAGTATTACAATACAACTGACGGACCTTTGAGTTCAGGTAGAACTTTCTCTAAACTGAAGACACACGTAGACAGGGCAGTGAAGCAGGCTTTTGGCAGGCTGGCCTTCAGTCAGGTCATTGAGCACAGAAGTTGAGAAATTATGTTGCAAATGCACCGGACGTTGGTGAAGTCGCTCTTTTAATGTTTTCAGTTCACGTCACCTTGCTACATGATGGATGGTATTAAACTAGAAAGAGTGCAGAAGAACATTATACATACGTTACCAGTATTCAAGGGACTAAGTCATAGGGAGAGGTTGGACAAGCTAGGGTATTTGTTCCTTTATTTCTTTGTCCAGATGTTGCTGCTCAATATTTTCATCATCTCACACATTTTAGTGAGTACCAGCGCTCGTAGGAAGTTCGGGGCTCACAGCCCTGTGAAACATCCCAGAGACTCTCATGTGCAGATTCGAAGTAAATCCATTGTTTTACTTTTTGTTCTTTATGGCGATTTCATCTCGTGGTGGTAACGTTTAGGGTGATTTCAATAAAACAGCGGCTGTGTAGTCATTTGCCTTACGTACCTACAAATTCCGAATGTGTCCTCCGGCTCCTGAGTTGCCAGATAAACAGTGGGATCTGCACTGCGACTCAGGCTAGGTCCAGAGGAGAAGTCAAGAATGTTGTGATATATCCCTTCATTCGAATCGCTCAATTAATTAAACGGTGAAAGCATTGAATTGTTCCCGGCATCAAAATGGACTGGAGGGCCAATTTTGAACAAGAAACTAAGTCTCTTATAATTTGACCTCAATCATAGTCATGGTATCGACTGACTGACACACCTTCACTATCAGAACACTGACTGCAGTAGGAGCATGATGAATTGGAGTGCATCAGAGTTGTGAGTATGCAGTCGGGGGGCAGTACTGGACCTTGAATTGGTACATTAAGGGTACACAGAGAAGATTCAGGCTCAGGCACACCTTGTAAATTTCGGCACTTCATCCACGAGATATTGCATATTGCTGCGACTGAGCATCGATGCAGCAGAGTTTGAATGACTGTGAACGTTATACCGATTCTGCTGCCTGAAGTTGGTTGGCTCGGGGATGCCCTTATAAGATGGAGCATTTGTGTCATTTCCCTACATTCAAATGGTGGACAGACTTGTGTAGGGAGAGTTCATGAAAAAAAACTTACACATTACAGAGTCTGTGTTTGTTACCACTGCATTCATTCGTTATTCCTTTGATCTTGGATTGTTTAAACTTCCCTTCCCTTACCTTAAGTTATCTTACCTAATCTGACCTTATCATATCATACCTTTCCTTATCTTACCCGTCTAACTATCTTACCGTGCCTTATTTTGCCTCATGCTATCTTACCTCATCGTATGTTTTCTTTTCTGCATGTGAGCTTCCTCGCTGAACTAGAAAGTATGGTTTCAGACTTTTCCTCACCATACTAGGTAACATCATCAGTAAGATGTTTATGAAGTGCTGGTGTTATATCCCACTTACTATTTATGCGTTTAGGTTGATGGTTTCATTACCTCAAACTAAACTGCAAATATTTTCAAAACACATTCTTTTGTATCTATCTCTCCAGCAAAAATACACTGCTAGTGAATACAGAACCGGTCAGCTTTCAGGTAAAGCAGCTTTATAATGCATCAATCTTTTGCTGAGTTGCAGCCTTTGACGAGTGTGGTACTGCAGGATCAATGC